>NW_020954723.1:20956768-20981183 GCF_900497805.2 Vombatus ursinus
AAAGGGTTCTAACAGTGAGGGTTAGGTTGAGGGAAGGTCAAACCAAAATTTCTTGGAGTTGAAAATCTGTACTCAGGGCAAAGATTTATGAACAAAAAAAATAGACTGTGCCATCAAATTAAATTCAGATGCTTACGACCCGAGTACTATTTTCCCTGCTGGATTTTGTCTTGGACTCCCTGTCTTGATTATTCTCCATTTTGATCATTAAAAGGAAAGTAGGAAACAAAGGTTTTTTTCAGTGCCTACTATGTACCAAGCACTTTACAAATATTATCTCATTTGATCCTCACAACAACCCTAGGAAGTAGGTTATTATCCCCATTTTACAGTGAAAGAAACTAAGGCAGTCAGAGGCTAAATGACTTGCTCAGGGCTACATAGTAAGTGTCTGAGGCTGGATCTGAACTCAAGTCCTCTTGACTCCAGTCTCAGTGCTCTATCCACTGTGCCACCTGGCTGTCTCTAGAGAGTTCATTAAATCACTGATTTAGAGCTTTGAGGGACTCCACCCTTCCCCAACAATCATAGCCCTCAATCTTTGGGACCAGGGTTACAAGATCATTAATTTAGAGCTACCATGGTCCTCAATGTCCAACCCCCTCATTTTACAGATAAGAAAATTGAGACTCAGAGAGGCATGTGACTCATTCAAGCTCACAGGAGTAGTAAGTAGCAGTGGCAGCCCTTTTATTCCTTAGTCTCGTTTGGTAATCATACCACCACATTGAGTGGTGGCACAGTAGGGCAAGATCTTCAGAACTTTAGAGAGGTTAGGTGATCTGTCCATAGCCAAGCTGCTATGAAGGTCAGTACTAAGATAAACCAGATCTGCCTCCTAGACTAGTATTCTTTCCCTTACAACATGCTGTATCCTCTACCCATCCTGGTTCCTTGCCCTCATACCTCGCCAGTATAACCAAATATCTTTTGTCACTTTTCCCATCTCCACCATTTTGGGGGGCTGGTGACCTGATTCTTTTGCCAGAGTTGTGATGAGGTATTTGTGGACTCTAGGTAAGGTTTGCAAATTGTATCCTTCAGTTTCAAAATTGCTCACCTCTTGTGCATTATTGACCCCTGTCAAACTTTACATTTACATGTAGTTATTTATTTTTTTAAATATATTTTTATTTATTTTGTTAACTATTTCCCAATTACCTTTTTTTCAGGGGTGACTTGCCCGGGGTCATATAGTTAGTAAGTATCTGAGGCAGGATTTGAACTCAGGTCCTCCTGGCTCCAGAGCCAGTGCTTTATCCACTCTACCACATAGCTGCCCCTCCCAATTACATTTAAAATTTGTTTTAACATTTATTTAAAAAAATTTTGACTTCCAAATTTTCTCCTATTTCTCTCTCCCCTCACTTCTTGATTATGCACATGAAGTCATGCAAAACATATTTCCACCTTAGCCATACAGCATGTATTTATTAAACCCCTTCAGTGTGTAGAGAACTAAGTTTTGGAGGAGAGATGAATTTAGATAATAATAATAATGTAGGAAGGTCCGACAGTGACTGCAAGATGAGTTCAAGGTAAGAACAAAGCTTAATGCTTCAGCTGTGGGGACACTTAGGGTACTGAGATGATCTACAGGATTTGAAAATCCTGACAGCCAGTCTATGTTATTTATAATCTCAGACTTGGAAATGCAGGCCTACAGATATGGCGGCACTTCAAGAGAATAGTGGAAAGAGTACTGGATTCAAAACCACAGAACCTGGGTTCAAATCCCAGCTTTGTTATTTACCACCTCTGTGATCCTGGGCAAATCACTGACTTGCCAGGCCTCAGTCTCCTCTTTTATAAAAAGAGGGAGTTGGATACCTGTGAATCTGTGATCCTATGATCTTAGGGGGCCTGGCTGAGATGATGATGGTGGCCTTGTGATACTGTCTCAGGTATAAGTGTGGGAAGGTTAGTAGGTCACAAAAGTGATAGAACCATTCAACCAATGATTAGAATAACTTGCATTGTTGGAACAATGGTTATGTGTGTTGCCAGAAAAAACTAATGTTTGTGCATGTAATGTATGCCTTGGATATTACTGCATGTGTCGGTTAATGTTGATGCATGTATCAATTATTATTGTATGTTTTATGGTTTATTACTATTATATTTTGCTATTCGTGTTTATTGGCTTCTGTGTTATGAGCATGCATGTATCATCTTTATATGTGCATGTAATAGAGTCTTCAGGAGTTTTAATAATAATAATAATAGCTAACATTTATATAGCATTTACTACAAGCCAGGCATTGTGCTAAGTACTTTGCAATTATTATCTCATTTGATTCTCGTAACAACCCTGGGAGGTAGGTGCTATTATTATCTCCAGCTCATTTTACAGGTGAGGAAACTGAAGCAAAGAGAGGTTAAATGACTTGCCCAGGGTCACACAGCTAGTAAGTAAGTGTCTGAAGCTGAATTTAAACTCAGATCTTCCTGAGTGTAGGCTCGGCACTCTATCCACTGTGCCATCTAACAGCCCCTAGTATATCAAAATCCAGAATCTAGTTATTGAAGCAGCTTGTTGAGCTATAATGTGTTTACTACATGTGATGTTAATGTATATGTGATGTAAGTGACACCATGGGGTGATTACCTGTAATGATGGCATAATCTTCTTGATGTACTGAATGCTCATGCTCTTTCTTTCAGCCTTTCAAGTATTTGAAAACAGTAGTTATAGCCATCTGATCCCCTCCTCCTCCACCCACCTAAGTCTTTTCTCCTCTGGGTTTTACATCTTCAGTTTCTTCTACTTTTCCTTACTTCATATAGCTTCCAGTCTCCTCACCATTCAAGTCACACTCATGAGTGTGCCTGTTTCCTCAACTCTAAAATTAGGATAATAATAGCATCAGACTTCCCATAGTTGTTATGAGAATCAAATGAGATAATACTTGTTGAGTGCTTAGCACAGTACCAGGCATGTAGAAGGCACTTAATAAATACTTCCTTCCTTCCTTCCTTCTTCTGGATATGTTCAATTTTACAAGATATTCCTCAAAAATATGCTGTCTAGTGCTGAATGTAGTACTCCAGATGTATTCTGACCAGGGTAGAATATAGCAGGATTTTTATCTCCCTCATTCTCGACATTATTCCTTATAATGTAGCCTACAACTTTTTTGGCTACTGCATTACAAGGTTGATTTATATTAAACTTGTAGTCCACTAAAATCCTTAAGTTATTTTCATATATATTTCATATATGCTTTTTAGCCATGTCTCATTCATCCTATACTTATCTTTATTTTGAGTCCAATTTTAGGACTTTACATTTCTTCTTTTTAGATTTCTTCTTATTAGATACAGTTGAATTTCATTGTGTTGAGATCTTTGGTTATCTTAATTCTATTCAGATTCATGTCATCTGAATGAAGATTTGATCAGAAAAATGACAGCACAGATGGCGAAGTCATTGATAAAAATGATGAAATGAATAGCACCAAGGACAGAGCACTCCCTTAGAGACCTGCCTCTAGCCAGCTATTAATTCATTAATACTCTGAGTCCAGTTGTCTAATCATTTCCAGATCCACTGAACTGTAGGGCTACCACCTATCTCATAGCTCTCCATCTTGTCCATGATGATACTATGAGAGACTTCGCCCAGTGCTTTGTTGAAATACAGGTATATTAATATTATGGCATTTCCCTACCTACCAGTCTAATAACACTGTCAAAAAAGGAAACGATATTAGTCTGGCATGATTTATTGGTTCCCAAATTCATTCTTCAAAGGCTCTGTTCCTCTCTGCTCCCCTCCCCTCCCCCTCCCTTTACCTCCTTGTTTGTCTTCTCTCTCCTCTTCCCTTCTACCCCCTCCTCTCATCCAATTGCTCCCCTCGCCCATTTCCTCACCATCTGGGACCTGTTGGTTATCTTTGACACAATTGACAGCTCCTTCCTGTTTGATACTCTTGTTTTCAGGGACACTAGACTACTCTGTTTCTACTCTTACCTGTGGAGACTCTCCTTTTCTGCTTCTTTAACATCCTTTCCTCTTTATCAATGTCTGCCTCTCCCAGAACATCTCTGCAGATGATTCCAAATCTATATTTCCAGCCTGCACCTTTCTTCTGAGCTTCAGACCCACATTTTCAATTGCCTATAAGATCTCACTTTAGGAATTTCATGCCAGCTTAATTTTCTTAAATTTTGTTGTTGTTGTTGTTTAGTCATTTCAGTTGTGTCCAACTCTTGTTTTCTTGACAGAGATGCTGCAGTGATTTACCATTTCCTTCTTCAACTCATTTTACAGATGAGGAAACTGAGGCAAATAGGGTTAAGTGACTTGCCCAGGATCACACAGATAGTAAACTGTCTGAGGCTGAATTTAAACTCAGATCTTTCTGACTCCAGGCTCAGCAGTCTTATCCACTGTGCCACCTAGCTGCCCTCCTTAAACTTTAATCTGTCCCAAATCAAATTTATCATCTTTTCCCCTAGACCTAACCATCCTTCTAACTTCATTATTTCTGGCTGTAGCACCATTCATTCTTCCTTGTTCACAATCTTTGGTGTTATCTTTGACTCTTTCCTTCACGTTGGGTGATGTGAGGCTCAAAAGAGATAATAGATTTCCATCCATTATAATAACTTTGCAAATGTTAAAGCACCATATAAATGCCAGTTATTGTTATTACTGTTAGCCTGCAGTCAACAGGCCTCTAGGCTTTATTCCCTGAATCTTCTACTCCTTTCCTCCTGAACTTAAGCAATGTTTATAGAGCAATATAGGAGTGTGCTAGTAAAATGTTTAATAACCAGGCTTGGGGTGGGGATGGGAAATAAGCACACACATATATTTAAGTTTAATCTGCATCATTAACACTACTTAAGTCTAGACAGTCAACAAAACAATAAGTTAACCCTTGATTTGTAATATTTGTGGATTTTTGAGGTGCTAAGTGCTCACACTGAAAATGTGACAATCAGCTCTGTGAGCTGGTAGAGCTGGCTCCAGGCATACCTCTGCTTCATCTCTCCTTTCTAGTGAGTTACCAAGTCCTATCTATTTTACTTCTGCATTATCTCTTAAGCTTGTCCCCTATTCTCTATTCTCATTGCCACCATCCTAGAACAGGTTCTAAATACCACAGAATGGTATTGCAATAGCCTCTTAATAGATCTTGCTTCTAGTCTCCCCTGACTAACCCATTTTGCATATAGTTAGTCTTTCTTATGCATACAGTCATGTCACTCATAAATCCTTAATGATTTCTTTCCCTTCTGATATTACCTTCCAATCACTCTGAATACATCTTGTATGTACCTAATTATTTTCAGACTGTCTCCCATTAGGATGTCTCCTCTGGGCTTTGATATCCTCCCTACACCCCAGCTCCATTTTGTGTTGTCTTCTCCCATTAGAACATAAGCTCCTTGAGGGCAGGGGCTATTTTTGCCTCTCTTTGTATCACCAGCATTTAGCACAGTACCTGTCATAGAGTAATCATTTAATAAATGTTTATTGATTGATGGCTGACCTGAGAAAATTTCAAGCTCCCTTTGCCTTGCATCCAAAACCCTCCTCAAGGTATCACCCTGCTTTTCTAGTTTTTATTATGCCATTTTTACCCTTTACACAGTTTACACTCTCGACAGTTTGAGCCATTTTCTCTCCCATTCACCATGCATCCATTTCTTTGACTATATTATTCATGTTTAAATCAATCCAATCAATCAAGAATTTACTAAGCACTTTATTATGCACTAAGTGCTGGGAATATAAAGACAAAAGTGAAAAATTCTCAGCTATCATAGAGCTTACAGTATATTTGGGGGAGATATACATATATAGATATAGGTGAAATATATGCAAAATAGAAAAAAGGTGATCTATGGGTGGGGAGAGCACTAGCAGCTGGAGTGATAAAGAAATGCTTCATGTAACAGGTAATATTTGAGCTGGGTGTTGAAGGAAACTAGGACTTCTTTACTTGTAGAATTTCTACTCCTTTTCCTCCTCAAAAGCTTTCTTGTTGGTGGGGGTGGAGAGGTGCAGGGATATAGGGCATGTGGATATAGGGGTGGAGAGAATGGTTTCTATCAGAAACAGAGTAGATATTCTTCCCTCTTGGACTTCACAAAACACATAATTTTGAAACTATCTAATATATTTATCATGTAATGTTGCATGTTATAGTTATGTGTTTTCATCGTATTCCCAATTAGACTGCAAGCTCTGTGAGAGAATGGACTGGGTATAATCTAAACCTCATATCTGCCCCTACACACAGGGCCTTCCACTTGGTAGGCACTTAATAAATATTTGTGGGTTGAATGAATGACATTTTTAGTGAGACTTCCTGGCTCATAGGGATCGCCACTTCACTTTCTAAGTGCTCACAAATTATCCCTTAAAGAATCCATTCTAGTGTTTTGCCAAGAATTAATCTCAAACTCAATGGTCTATATTTTCTTAAATCTATCAAATGATACATGCTTATTAATAACTTTTAAATTTCCTTTAGATTAGTTATAGTTATGATCCAGTAGAGTTTGGTTCTTTTGTGTTGAGAAAGTGAGATATAACATATGTTGTCAGGCACAGTTGATGTGTTGGTTAGTTTTCTTGCACTGCTTTTCTTTTTCTTTTTCTTTATTATTCCTTGTTACAAAGCATGGACCACTAGCTATTGGAAGGAGAGGGATTTATTTGGAAATAAGGGTGATATAAAAACAAAATGTTTTTTAATAATCAAAAACAAGTCATACCAAACTAAGCACATTCTTTCTTTGGACAAGGTTATTAGATTCATAGATAAGGGAAATGTGCTAGAAATCATACCTCTGAATTTCAGCAAGCCTTTGACAAAATCTTGCATGATATATTTGTGGCCAAGATTGGAGACATGTTGGCTAGATGACATGATAAGAGGATGGAGACTTGTTGACTGATTAGACCCAAAGAGTGATGCAATGATAACCCAGAGGTAGGTCTCTAATAGTGTGTTCTGGGGCTATGTCCTAGGTCATATTCAGTTCAACATTTTTATCAGCAACTTTTTATGAAGACATATGCTTACCAATAACATGCTCACCAAATTGGTGGGTGACATGAAGCTGAGAGAGAATTAATATATTGGATTATGGAATTGGGATCCCAAAAGATCTTGACAGATGGAAATGCTGGGTTGAAGATAATAAGATGAAATGATAAAGATATATGAAGTTCTGTACTTTGGTTTAAAAATAATAATGCACAACTATATGTTAGGGGCTCTGAGGGGTTCTAGTGGACATTGGTATGAATGAACAAAAAGCATTTATTAAGCATTTACTATGTGCCAAGCACTGTGTGAAGGGTTGGAGATACAATATAAAAATAAGACAGATCTTGCCCTCAAGAAGCTTACTTTCTAATGAGAGGAGACAGCACATGTAGGGAAAGGGTGACAGAGAAAAGGAATTATTTTCTGGGAAGTCATAAAGATTGTGAAGGGAACAAAAGGGCAGTCCATCAAAACACTCTTTTCAGAGGCAATGGCAATATTGATCTGATTATAGTTCTTAGAATAAGAGGTAGAAAGGAGGTATGTGTGTGGGGGGGGGATTTGGGGGATGGTGATGTGCCAGGCATATGTACAGTGATATGGCAGCCAAAACTGCTATCTCAGGCTGCATTAATAGAAGTACAGTGTCCAGAATGAGGGAAGTGATAGTCCCATTAATATTCTGCCCTGGTCTGACCACATCTGGATTACTGTCTATTGGGTAAAGTTCACACTCTTTAACCTGGCATTCAAGGCTCTCCACCATCTAGTACAACTCAAATTTTCAAATCTTTGCCCATACTGTTCCCTCAACTTAACTTTCCAATCCTGCCAAACTGGTCTAGTCTGTCTGCCATGCTCTGAGCTACTCATGCTATGTACTTTCTTGCCTCTGCACTGTTGTCCAGTATCCTATGCCTTCAAAGCGTTCCCTCTGCTTTCTGCTTGTTGAATTCCTATCCATTCTTTAAGGCCAGACTCAAGTGCTGTGTCCTTCATAGAGCTTTCTCTGACCACCAAGAGTCAGTAATGGTTTTTTTTCTCTTAAATCTCAGATGGTACTTGGTTTGCATTTCTTTTATGTATTTATGCATTATAGTTGTGTGTCTGTCATAATCCCCTACCAGACTATAATCCCCATAAAAAGGCACCATCATCTAAACTTCGTGTCTTCCCAAGCACCTAGCATAGTGCTTTGTACTTGGTAGGTTATTAATAAATGTTAAATCAAATACCGAATGCAGTTTCATCATCCACATAAGGAGGAAGTTAGAGTAGTTTCCTTCTAGCTCTGAAATGCTGTTACAATAGAGTCACGTCCAAGTGAAAGACTACATTTCCCACAAGGTTCTAGGTTTTGAGGATATATATGATTTTGATGCCTAGGAATTCTTTGGGACTCTGTGACTGTGATGCAATGTGATTATGTCACAAGAGTGATAGGGACTAGTAGGGCATGAGTGGGGAGGTTGGTCATAGGAGCACTCTGTGCATGAAGGGGGTGACAATGTCTGCATTCTGAGGAGCAGCTACAGTGGATAGAGCACTGACCCTGGAGTCAGGAGGACCTGAGTTCAAATCTGGTCTCAGACCAGACACTTGACACTTACTATGTGTGTGACCCTGGGCAAGTCACTTAACCCCAATTGCCTCACCAAAAAACAAAACAACAAAGATAAAACAAATAAGGTCTGCATTCTGGCTGCTGAGAGTAAGCTAAGGAGAACTAAGAGTCTATGGTGATGTGACCAAGATAGTAAGTGGCAGCTAAACCTGAAACTGTGAATGGGAGTCTAGGTGCTACAAGAGTGGATCTTCCCAACTCTCATTCCAGCTGTGAAAGAGACATTTACCCTACTTTTCCCCCACACTAAAATGTGAATCTCAAGAAAATGTTTTCCCCACTACTGGCTTAGGGACAAGACCCTAATTCCTGGGTGGGTAGGTACATATATATTGAGAGTACTACTTTGCTTTTTTAAATGCCTGTCTTTGTCTTTTAAATGCATGCTATTTAGATGATTATCTGGTCAACTAACCTGATGAAAATTAAATCTGGATGACCTTGGAAGTTCCAGCTTCCAAAAGTTACAATGTTTGAGTTGGGATGGGGGCTTGAGCCAAATGTGGTATATTTATCATCCAATAAACTCTTCCCCACCCCTTTTTTTTGTTTTTTGTTTTTTTTGTGAGGCAACCAAGGTTAAGTGACTTGTCCAGGGTCACACAGCTAGTGAGTACCATGTGTCATCCAATATGCTGTTATATTGACCTTAGTAATCAACATGAATTCAGAGCTGAGTGGTAGAGATGCTACACTAAAACTGTATAAGAATATGGATACAGTAAAGAAGCACACGATCACTTTCTGGGTAAAGACAAGCTAGGGAATAAGAAGTCTCTCATATATGAGGCACAGTGAATTTTAGTGGCCATCTCCACTACTTTCCCCATCAAAGCCAGGGAAACTGATAGGCAGTGACAGGCTTGGGGAAGAAGAGAGGAGGCTTGCATTTCTTGACAACTGCCTTTCCCACTGTCGTCTCACTGGGAACTGGAAGAGTAGGGGCAAAGGCATCTAATTTACTTTAAGCCTTCTGTGACAGCAGGACAGCACCTGTCACCCACTTTGCTCTGTGGGAATAACGATAATGTGAGGAGTACTTGACTCCATAATTCTTTTCGCGTCATAGTCCAGATCTACTGCCTCACACACAAATGTGATGAGAGCCCCTCAGAAAGTAGGTACTTGGAGAAGGAAAACTTTGTGGCTCAAATGTTCTCAAGGAATTGAATTTGAATCCTATTACATGTGACCTTGAGCAATTTATTTAACTACTCTGGGACTCAGTTTACCCATTTGTAAAATGATAGGGCTAAACCAGATCTTTAAGGTTTATGTCCTATAACACGTGAGGAGACAAGCATCCTAAGGCAGTTTCCAACTCAGTGGTCATGTGCTATTAGCTCTGAACAAAGCCAGCTGCAACCTGATTAGGAGGAAAGGGATGGGGGGTGGCCACCCCACTGAAATACAAACTGGGGCAAGTCCTTATCTCTGGCTTCAGTGGCTCTGATATCTGATCTTTTTGTTATCTGTTCTTCAATCAGGTCCTCCCTTCCACCTTCTGAATTTGACTTGTCCTTATGTCTTGTTTCCCCTCATAAATTTGCCACTTCCTCTACTCTTATCTGCTCCCTGACTGCAACTAGAAATCTAGTTTCCTCTCTCCCTTCCCCCTGAGCTGCCTCTTGGACCTTGGTAGTAGGAGACTGTTATTTCCACCCTGTTGGGGTACTTAGTCCCACCAGTACAGGTCAGGATGAGAAAGTTCCCAGAAGCAACAAGGCAAAGTTTTATCCTATAAACAGAAAGTCCTGACCCTGTCCAGACTGTCTTGATGTAGGGGAATAGAGCCAGGCAGGAAAGTGGGTGGAGTTTGTTTTATTCAAGACACAGTAATAGCAATAGATTTCAAGGTCACAGAACTCTGGCACATTCCTAGAGTGATGACAGCCAGGGGGGTAAGTCAGACACCTCATCAGAGTTCCCAGTGGACATAATGCTAATAGGCCTCTCCTTCCAGAGACAGTGGAGAGACAAACCAGTGGAACCCAGGAGGGTTGCACCAGGGCACAGAAAAGGAAAAGGGGTTTGGAGGAGGGTGCCCAATTGGAACTGGCTCCCAAAGAAATCTGTTCAAGGACAGAGTCCAGACATAGTTTCCACCCTCCCCTCACCAGAAGAATACTCAATTCTCCCAAAAGAGTGAATGTGGGGCATCACATTCCAAGGGGCTTAAATGTGTATACGATTTGGATGTGTAGATTGTGAGGTTGTTGAATCGATGTAGGGTGGGATTGGGGAGAATGAACATATGGCTAAAGTTTTTAAGATATGGAATAGATGTGAGGGTATGTGTGTGTTTTTTAGAATGTGGAACATAAGGTTGGGGTGTTTCCACATATTCCTATGTGGAATAGATACAACTGGATGACTTTATAAGACAGTTAAGGTATAACATGGATAAAAGGAAAAGTTAGGGGCCTGAAAAGTATCATTGGGTAAGGACATAGGATACATGTATTCTATAGGAGCAATTGGGGAGGTGTACCTTGGGTGGATAGGGGATGTAGGGGACAAACGGAGTGTAACAGGAAGGAAGGCTGATGACTAGATTTGTGTCAGCATATGTAGAATGGCTTTGAAGGGAAGGAAGACTGCTTGGCTATATATACAGTCCAAGGAAGGGAGACAAATTACACTTGAGTCCCCTAATCTTCACACCACTTTTCCCCTGAAATTAGACTTCATCAAACCTGTTATTCAGCTGTTGGTGAAGGTGGGACTGAATCCCAGCCCCAGCCCAGTGGTGTTTGTGCCTGGTGGCCCTGTTCATTTACCAGATGGATTGGAATCAACTCCACTTGTGTTGAACATGAAGTAAAACTGGATCCCCTTCCCTCACTCTCAAGGTCCCCTCCTGGGGGAGAAGGATGAAGGTGCAATGAATGAATGAAACCAAGGTAGAGGGCAGGTAACAAATGGGAGTGTGCCTAAGAAATTAGCATCCCTGGCTACCTTCTGGGTATGCTGTTGATCTGACTGACCTGGGGCTCCCAAACTCTATGGTGTAAACCTGTGGAAAGCCTGAAGAGGCCAGAGAGCACTTAGCCTTGGTTCCCCAGGCTGCTCTGCAATGGAAAGGATCCTTCCTTTCCCCTCACTAGCTGGTTTAAAAGAGAAAAAATAAAGCCCTTTGGCTTAGTTTTTGCTGTTAGGGTTTGAGTAAGTTATAATCTCCTCCTCTCCCAGTTTGCTCCTTTTTCCTGGCCCTGCTCCATCAGTATAACCCAGTTCCACTCTGGGATAAGGTCCCTCCTTTCCCCAATCTCTCCACCATTTCTAGTACTACCTGCTCAACCCAAAGAATAGGCAAAGCACTTTGGGTAAATGAGCATTTTTCACCACCAGAGCTCCAGCTTCCACCAGAATGGGATTGGGTGCATGAGTACATATGTGTAATAGGATAGTTCCTTGCATTAGAAACTGGTGCATCTGCCACTTAAAGTACCTCTCTTAGGTCTGAGGATTTCCAAATACTGAGAAACTGGCAAGAAAATTCCAGAGGCTATGTCAATAAGTGAGGGTCATTCAGGTCTTCAAGAGAGTATCCTATTCCCACTTTTCCTCTCCCCCAACAGGGAGGCATTAGATCAGAGCTCAGGAACAAACACTCTTCTTGGTTCATTCCCAAGTTCTGACTACATCACCAGAGGTACCCTTTTTTTACTTCCTGTACCAACTGTTGGGTGGCACTGCCAAGGCCCAGTACATGTGGCAGCGCATTATATCCCAGAGCTGTCTGCATGGGAGTCGAGAGAGATGGTAGAAGTGACAGTTCTTAATGTCCATTTCCCACAGTCCTCCTCTTGCCCCTTCCTTCAGACTTTGAACTGATTAAGCCCCAAGAAGACAGCAGCATTAATGATAAAGGAAGCCCATCTTGGGAACATAGATGAGTGTAGCATGACTTAAGATAGCAGGTGTTCATTGTCCAAGTTGGATGATCGCTTCCCATCCATCGTTCTAGGCTTCCTTCTGCTGGGGATCGAGGGAGGCTGGAAGAAAAAGCGGCCAGCAGCAGCGTCTGGGCTATGGGTCAACATGGGGGTGAAGGCAGAAGTCTCCAACAAATAGGAAATTGTTTCTATTCCCTTTGGCTTAGTAATACCTCACCTGGGTCCCCCTCCCAGACAAGACAGAGACCAGCAAAGGGAAGCTTGGAGAGATGATTGAACACAGGAAAGGCATGACGTCCTATTTGGGGGACAGGGGTTAGTCACCATCCTAGGGTTTGGGCAGGGGCTTCTTACCATCAGCTGCTAGTCCCTTTGGTCCTGTCCTGGACCAGAGGCACTCACATGGCAGCTGGCAGGAAACATTTCACATGGCTGCCACCCTTACCCTGTTCTGTTGGAACTGACCGAGGTTATCAATTCCTGGGTGAATGTGGGATGGGATGGCCAATGCTTTACAGCTTTCAATACTTTCGGGTGAATGCCTACTTCCTTCTCTTTTATCCCCCAACTTCTACAAATGTTTGGAGGACTCTAACATCTTCTTGAGGATTCTACTCCTATTGACTCCTGCCCTTATTTGGGCAGGTCATTGAGCATGGAGCCAAGGATCTCTTGTCTTCCCTCTCTTCCTCCTCCGCCTTACCTTATTTCAACACTACTCTGCCCAGAGAAATCTAGCAAATGGCAGGAAAGAGGAAGAAGAGGAGTGGAGGTCAGACAGGTGACAACCCAAAAGAATTCCCTCAGTGTAATCCTTGGTTCTGGCTATTCATATATCTATAGTTTCTGGCTAGGATGAGGCCTCAAGGGCCACAGGAATCCCTTCCTTTTAGGGAGAATATTTTTTCCTCATGAATTCTTTGTTGGGGAAAACCTCCAACCCCAGGAATTTGAGGAGGCATCTTCTTCTTATCCTGGGGTGAGAGAAACTCAGAAGTTCCCCTTCTTAAGGCTGGACAGCCCAACCTATTCTCTTGCTCCTTGATGATTCTGCCAGCCACAGAACAGTAGAGATCTCTTTGGATCTCCAGGGGAAGAAGGAGTGCTGAAAGAATTATTTGAGTGGCAGATCTTCCAAAAGGCAAACAAAGTGGAGAAGAGCTTTCAGAGGCTGCTGAGCAAAAGGACAAGGTACCCCTTTGGACCCCTCTCTCCTGCTCTTCTTTTCTCTCATCTGCTTTTAAGGAGGTGCAAATATCAATTCCTAGCTCTGAGGCACTGGCTGTCCCTTCTGAGACATGGAACTTGCTAGTACTTTCATGCCAGGGGGCCAGACTGCATCTTCCACCAGATTACTTTCTAGCCAGTCAAGCACGACTGGGATCTCTCAACCTGCCAATGCCCAGGGATGGAGGCAGGATTACAACTGGCAGCCTTAGAGGATTTGGGGGAGTGGGCATGTGGGTTGAAAGGAAAGGGGAGATTGGATCTACCCTTCTACTCCCTGCCATGTTCTTCTCTTGATGCTGACGTTCCACCTGGTATGGGAGCACCTTTGGTGGTGGTGATGGGTGATCCTTATTAATTGTGGTCTTCTATTAATAGCCCCTCCTGGAACTCGCCCTCGGCATTCTCCACTTCTGATGAAAAGCTCTGTGGCCCACTTTCCTCCTCCCTATCCAAGGCATCCAGCTGGCTGCTCATGGTACCATAGGACTGACGGCCCGGAGACGTGGCTGGAGTCAGGCTCATCTCTAGTTCCTGGAGCACCGGGGCCACATACAACTGGCCCCCCCCAGACAAGAAAAAGGAAAGAGAGTAGGAAGTCATATCCAGGTATGATTCACGGCTTGTTCCCAGTGTCCTAAACTCTCCTGCTTCATGCCCCAGTATGCAGGGAGTGATGTAATCCCTTAAGCTCCATGAGCCTTGATTCCCTGACCCCTCCCCACATATCCCCTAAAAAGTAAGTCTTATTTATGTCACTCCTGTTCAGGGCTCTTAGGTTACTGCTTTTCTTACTGAAAACACACAGGGAGGTGGGATTTCATGGGAGTCATGGGAGAATTTAGGCTATGCCCGCAAGTGCAGCTTTAATTTCAAACAGCTAGTCAGTAGGATTGTTACCAACACCTTGTGGTCACCATCCCCACTCTGAATCCTAGTAAGCTGTGAATTCCTGGAGCTCAGGGACTGTGCTGTGTTTCATCTCTGTTGCCTTCTGAGAGGCAGCATAGGCTGAGTTCAAGTACTGTCTCTTAACACATACTGGCTGTGTGGCCCCTGGGCAGATCACTTAAGTGCCTTAGGCCAGAGGATGTCCTCACTGTCCTAGGGGACATGTAGCCTGCAAACCTCAGGAATGTTGCTGCCCAAACCAGATAAAAATGGAATTGAGAAATGTTTAACAAAACAGATGAAAATACAATGAAACACAGATAATGTTAATATGAGATTTTCTAAGTTAATATGTGGCCCCAGGGATCTGTTTTCTCTTTGAGTCTGATACCCCTGCTCTGGGAAACTCTAAATTTATAAAACACAAAGAAGGTACTGAACTGCTTTAATATTTGTAGTTTCTTTACCTGGATCTACCTGTATATCAATGAAAGCACAGGTCCAGTACTTAATCCCTATCTGTAGCCCTTATCACAGGGAACACAGTAGGTACTTAATTGATTTTGTGGCATTGCCTAGAGCACTGAGAAGAATCACATAGCCAGGAGGTGTTAGAGGCAGCCCTGGAAGCAGCTCTTTGGGAGCCTGAGACCAGTTGTCTATCTATTATTCCACACTGCCTTCCCACCAGCCTTGTTGCTTTTGTGTGTTGTGGGTCAAAGGAAAGAGCAAGGCTAAGAACCACTACTCTAGGCTTCCCCCTTTTCTCCCAACCCTAAATCTGACCTCTTCTATTCCTTAGTTCCCTTTAAGCCAGAGATCAGCACCAACTGAAGGAACCCAAAAGAGGCCCATGGGAGAAGAGCAAGGGAGGTACTGGAGGTTTCTCTTACTTCCTAATGTCCTTATAGGAAGGAAGGCATTTAAAAAAATGGTGCCAGATGATCAGACAGAGCATAGACATGGTCTTTTCTGCATACTGGATAGTACAGTTATCCTTTCCACATCACAGGTGTTAGGGGCATGGCACCCTGGCAACCTGAAAAATTCGTGTAAAATTTTTTGGCCCTCCCTTCATACCAGAGAAGAAGTCTGAACTTTTTCTTTTTCTTTTATGGGGTATTGATATGATACAATACTATACATATATTTTATACATTTTTGAGTTTCTAAACTTTTTCTGTGTCATCTGCTGGTGTTTGCACGTCATCTGCGGCTTCTGCAAGACTCCTCCCAAATTCCTATTTAATTTCTTATGCCAACGCACGATATATGGAAACCACGATGGGGAAAGTCATGATGTGGAAGGGATAACTATTTCCATGGAGCCTGATGCTTTATATGTGTGCAAAGAAAAAGTGACAACATTATCACACTTTACAATAGGAGGGACTGGATATAAAATTTCACTAGCACAAGGAATTACTGGATGAGGATGCACCCTCTACCAGTGCAGGTCAGCTCCTTCTCTGTAATTTAGTCTTAAAAAAGTTGCATAGAGCACTAAATGATTGGGTGACTTGGTCAGGGTCATACAGCCAGCATGTGTCAAAGGTGAGTGACTTGAATTCAGATCTTCTTGTCTTGAAGGTTGACTCTCTATATCCAATATGTCACCCACTGGCAGACAGTTTTATCCAGCAAAGCAAATGATTAGTGGAGGTTTTGGGGTGGAAAAATCTCAACATATTTTACAACAATAACAATATTAACATAATGCACTTTGAGAGTTTAAGGCTGTTTGAGGGTAGCGGGAAAAGCATTGGCATTAGAATGCGCTGGACTTGGGTTCGAGTGTTATCTGACAGTCTGCATGACTGCTCTCCAAACCTCAGTTTTCTCAGATAGGACTCAAACCCAAGTCCAGAACATTCTAATGCCAATAACGGGTATAATACTTTGCTATTTTCCCAAGGCTGTTGTGAGCAACACACTTTGCAACCCTTTCAAGAACTATAGAAATGCTAGTTATCATTTGCTATTGCTGTCATCTTCTTTCAAACAGTTAAGATGCCTATAAATGTTTTCTTTTGTTTAAGGGGTACCCTGATTATGGCTTGTGAATATATATATATATATATGCACATATATACATATATATTTGATCTTATATATGAACTTATTATAGCTGTGAATTCATATATATGTATATATTAGCTTGTATTATAGATGAACTTATTATAGCCAGGTGTGAATGTTCAGCCATGTGGGACAGCACTGGGTGAAGCTGTCATGAGCTGACCCAGACTGAATATATCTTCATGGGTGTGACCTTTTAATCCAAGAGCAGTTCATGGTTCAGGCATTATAATAGTGACTACCCTATATCAGAAAGCATTGCTTTCATTGAAAAGGAGTGGAAAGAGAGGTAGTTTCTTTACTCAAAATTATTTCATCAACTTTTTCTCTCCCTTAGGTTACAGAAGTTGCTCTCTTAAGGCTTGTGAATATTGAGCCCAATTTGTTACTGTCGGAATGATAGACATATCTTACCCTTCTGTTCAGACTTTGATTCTCTCCTTTCTGCTCTGTTCTCTGGCTCTCCAGCACCTGATCTCATTGGAAGGTAGCTGATCTCATCTGAACGTAGCTCTTCATTTTACACGCTTTTTCTGAGGGGTAAGGGAACTTCTGTCTATATCTCCCCTGATTCCACTTTCTCAAGTCTCTGTCTCTAACCTTTAATCAGCTGCCTTTGGATTTTTTTTTCTATTTAACTATAACTGCCACATGAGAGTCTTTCCCCTGAACCAATGCCTTGTCTGTCAGTGGAGGGAAGTCCATGGGATCCCTCTCCCACCTCATCAGGCCTTGGCAATGATGGCTTGCCTGCCTCCCCCAAGATCTTGACCCTACCAGTGCCTCACTCATCCTCACTCTATCCTCCCCAATCTCTTTCACATCCAGAGGGGCAGGGGCATGACTCACATCACACATGAAGGTAGAGGAAGAAGCACTTCTTCGAAGACTGAATCCGCTAGAGTCTGTATCTGACGGCTCTCTCTGTTGCAAAGAAAGGAAGACAGTGCAGCTGAGAATACAAGGACCTTATTGCTCAGATCTAGTTGGGGTGTTTGGTCTCCAATTAAGTGGCCCTCTCCTAGCCCTCAAACTTATCTTCTTAATATATTACTCTGATCCAAAGGAAAAGGCATAGTTGGCAAACTGTTCCTGAAAGAGATGGCAATCTTTGATATGGGCTTCTTCTATTCTGAAGGGCCATCATGGAGGGAAGCTAAGGGGAAAATGGAATTGGGGACCTGGATCAATCTCCTTTGGTAGCCTGGTGGGGAGGGAAGAGTACCAACCTTCTCTTCCTCTATGGTTTCAGGATTGCTAAAATCACAGACCAGTATACTTTGTTCTCTGGATCATGAGGTTAAGAACCCCTGCCTGAAACTCAGGTGAACCAGTGGGACTGTCAAATCCAAATGAACAGGATAGCTCTCCTTTTGGTTTCGAGCTAGCATTGCCAAATATCATCCGACATACAAATATAGTTGAAAGTGAGAAGGGGAATAGGAGTGCAAAGTCCCCTTAGTATTCTTCTAATTTTCAGTCCAGAATGACACATGGGAACAATTCCTGGAACAAGGAAGGCCAGGAGGGAGTAAATGAAAGCTGCAGAATCCCAGGATGAAAGAAGGGGCCACTGGGCTCACCTCAGAGTCATGCTGTTTCCTCCAAAACTTCCCAAAGCAAAGACTAACGAAGGAAGTCACGATGGAGGCGAGGAGGGTTGTAAAGGTAAAGAGAGTGATGGGATGAAGGCTACCTACAAGGGGAGAGAGAACTATCATGGGGTTTATGATCACAGATAATCATCCTTCCCCTTAGCATCCCAAACCCTTCAACCTGCTTCCAAGACCACAATTCAGGTGCCATCCGAGAGGACAATATACCCAGCAGAAGCCTAGCCACACCCTCCAAATATCTCCAGAGTGATCCTAACCACTTGACTTATAATCTTCATCTTTAGCACTGTACTGGGCACATAATAGGTGCTTATTAAATACTTGTTGATTGATTGGCTGCTTAACTGCCTTAGAACATTGGAAGGGAATCTTCTCCTTGTCCTCCCAACCCTGGAGGAGCCCAGTCTTCTCTCTTTGAATCTCTAGGGACAAAAGCAGACATCAGATTATTTTGCCATCCCACCTGAACAAAATACACACCTTAAGTTTGGGATGTTGTATTTCAAGGTTTGTCTGCACTGAAAGGCACAAAAAATACTTTCTTTCTCTCCTCAAGTGGAACCAGATGAATGTAGGAACCTCCTTCATCTGAACCACCCAATGTACCCTTCTTATTTATCTATGTGTTTTTTATTTGTTTACTCAGTTCTTCATTCATCTATTCATTTTTCTATCGATCTATTTGCTTATATAGTAATTCCTTCAATTAAACTACATTTTTATTGATATCTTTTGGTTTTCTATCATCTAAATTTCTCCACCATCCTCTCAGAGAACTATTCCTTACAACAAAAAATGTCTTTCTCTCTTTTAAATCCTAATTCAAGGCAACCTTTCTTTCCTATGTTCCAATCTATAAATACTGTTACTTGTTCTGCTGATTTCATTCCGTGTTTCCCCTGTTCTCTTCTGTGATCTAATAAACTCCTTCAGGACAATAGCCTTGGGTAATCTTTGATGTATACTCCCCAGGAGTCTAGAATATACCCCTAGGCCTCACTCAGTAAAAGCATTTGGAATGTGTAGTAATTCAAGTACTACCTACCCAATCCTCTACTCCCAACTGGCATTTTCTATGACCATAGAGTTCACTTTGGTTACCTTAGGAGCCCAGCTATTCACAAAGTCAAAACATCTTAAGGATTGGGGATGGGACTGGTGAGAGAAATGGGAATGGCCCTACCTAGACGGACAATGAAGAAGAAGAGCAGCCAGAACATAGAAAGGAGGGACGCCAGGATCACCTGGTAAACTCCCACCATATGAAAGTCTTCTTTAAGTTTGGTAGGGGCGTAGGTGTAATACAAGTTGCACTTATCAGTAATATGCTTCATACAGACATAAAGTAGCCCTAGAAGAGGAGAAGGGAAGAGAAGAAGAGGAAGAACAGAAGAGAGAGACCCATTAAGAGGCAGCTCAGACAGCCCAAGCCTACTTCCCTTCCCTCTTCCCTTTCTGAACTCTTTCCCAAACATTCCAACTGAAAAAATAAAAATCAGGACCTATTTAGAGGTGAATACCCTGGACTTCCCTCAGGAGACAGCCTTGGCTGAACATTGGACTGGTGGTACTTTTTAGGGACAAACTTCATTTTTTAATATAACTTTTAATTTATCTTACTTTCTTTTTCAATTAATAAGCATTTGTTTTCTCTCCCTGCCATCTCCCACCGTTTCATTCCCCCCACTGGAAAAGAAAAACAAAACCCTCATAATAAATGTGTCACCAACAAAATAAATTTCTGCATAGGATATGTTAAAAATGTATGTTTCATTTTTCAACTTGAGGATAACCTTAATTTTTCACCCTTTAAATTTGTGCCAGGGAAGAAGATCGCCCCTAGAAGCCTTCACAACAATGGGAATGTTCTTGGTCCACTTGGTGAAGGTAGTAATTCTATCCTCTAACCTGTAAGGCATTTCCATTGGAACAGAGACTAATATCCCCCTCTCCCGGACTTGGGGGTAATAGTGATGAATTCTTGAGACATTGGTGACTTCAGAATAAAATCTGGAATAACCGCAAATATATATTTGGAATAAATTTGGATATGGAGACCAAGACATATAGGAAAGGCTTGTGGCTCACTTGGACTTAAGTAAACTTCTATTTTCTGTAGTTTATATCATAATAATTTTGCCTTAGGATTGATAATCCCCTTGTTGCCTTCCTCTGGAGTCACTATGACCAGCTGTCAATCCTTATTTCCTTCCCACCTCCTGACCTTGTTCCAGAGATCAGACTTGATTTGGGAGGTAGGGGAAATGATAGCAGATAGAAAAAGGAATAATGGTACCAATCCCTCTCAAGGCCCTAGAGGCAAGAACAGCTAGGAAAATGGGAAAAGTGGCTTGATTAACAGACCAGGGGAGCACACTCCGTCTCTTCTGAACTACTGAAGGGAAAAAGTGAAAGAAAGCAAAAAAGGGAAGGGAAAGGATATGAAGCAGTGAGAGGGAGGAAGGTTAGACTAGAGCAGGGGTTGTTTACCTGGGATCCAACTTGTTTCTTTCTTTTCAAAAAATAATTTCTTAATTATATTTCAACATAGTTGGCTCTTTGGTAATCCTATATATTTTATTTCACGTACTTAAAAATGTTACTCTGAGGAGCAGGCCACAGGCTTTGCCCACTGGACTGCTGAAGGGCTACATGGCACAAAAAAAGTTTAAAGCCTATGGACTAGAGGAATAGGTTTGGAAATGAGGGATAGAGAAAAGGATACAGATGGGGAATCTAGGAAAGTGAAATCAGGCTTTCTAGTGTTTCCATCAGTACTATACATCCAGACACAAGGTTGAAGATAAGATTGGGAGAACCATGGAGAGTGGTGCATTTGTGGTTAGCCACTCAGAAGAAAAGGAATGGAATTAAAGTTGAATATTATTCCATTTTGCTCTGCTCGCTCTTTCTCCAGGTCAACTTCTGTGGAAAAAGGTTGAGGACTGGAAGACAGAGGTTGGATGGGACTTTTTCTAATAAAAAATTGGTCAAGTTGCCAGTGTGAGGTAAATCTACACTTATGGAACTCTCTCAGAGTCGGGGGGCACAACTAATGATTCACTTTAGCCCCTTATGATGTCACTTAAGAGGCTACCAATCCCCAGAAATACCATCTAAAGTCCTTGCATTGTGAGAATTGGCTAATTTGGTTAATCAGAGACACCTTAGAGGAATCTAAAGGCACTGTTAGGTGTTGAATTCCCTCATCCCTCAGGAGGAGAACTTACCAAATGGGACAATGATGGGGCAGGTGATGCTATATGCCATCACAACACTGACGACACAAGACATCCAGGAATATTCCCGTCCATACTTGAAAGTTCTGACTTGCCTCTACAATGGAAAGGATGGTACTCTTATTATCCAGAAGGTCTTTGGACTTCCTCCATTGGGCTGCTTCTGTTGCTCTTTTGCCCTGCCTTTTAGATCCATGTCCCTAGAGATGGCTTTCCCAAGAGAATCGTTTCACTGTCTCATACCACCTCTGTACATACCCAGTTCATCATCCCTTCTTTGGAGGCCCTCAGCTGCTTTCTCCTAGTGTCTTCATCAGGGTAATGAAGGGAAGCTATGGTCTTCATGCAAGAAAGGCAGAAACAAAGGTTGTTTGGGCTGTGGAGGGTGGGAGTAGGGATGGCAGGCAGAGGTCTCTTACCTGCCTGATGTTTACTCGTTCAGCTTCAGATTTGGAGAAGAGGAGGCGTATAATGTAGTAGAGAAGTGACTCCATACGCATCATTTCACTGCCCATGCCAATCAGACTGGAGGTGATGACATAGTTCACAAAGAGGGCCCCGTTGTCAGGAAGGAACACACACCTGCAAGGTCCAGAAATCAGGATGGTGAGGGGGTGGTAAGAGAAGGCATAGGAATAAAAGAAGGGGAAAGCGAGGGGAGGAAAGGTAAAAGAAGAAAAGAAATGGACAGTGAGGTAAAAGTTAAGATCAATATAGGAAAAGGAAAAAAAAAGAAAGAGAAGAGGTAAAAAAAAAAAGGGAGGAGAACACAAAAAATCAGGAAGAGGAAAAAAAGTATTATCTAAATGTATTCCCCACACGAAGAAAGAAGGAAGGAAGGAAAGAAGGAAGGAAGAAAACATTAAGCACCTACTATGTGCTGGGCACTGTGCTAAGCACTTTATAAATATTATCTCACTTGATTCTCATAGCCTCCTCAGCACCCTCAGATGCCTTTCCCCTCTGATTAGAGGGCTGGAGGGTGGAACAATATATTCTTCCCAAAGCCTCCCTTTATAGAGGGCTCTACTTCATTTCCATCAACTACTCCCCTGGAACAACTCCATAAACATCATGCCCCCCGGGGCTGCCTTCCACTATCCTCCAGCACCTGGAGGGCAGAAACTGTCATTCTTTTCTTATTAGTATTCCAAGTACTGAACATACTGTCCGGCATATAGTAGGTTCTTTATAAATGTTTACTGACTGAGCTTATGACAACAATTCTGGGAGATGGGTGCTATTATAATCCCCACTTTACAGTTGAGGAAACTGAGATAGAGAGAGGTTAAATGACTAGCCCAGGGTCACAATGAGTGACAGACAGCAAGTGTCTAAGGCAGGATTTGACCTCAGGTCTTCCCAACTTCAGTCCAGCATTCTATCTACTGAGCCCTCTAGCTACCTGGGTAAAAGAGTGGCTCTTTGTGAATGTGGCAGCTGGAGGGAGGGCAAGGACACTTATCATCGTATCATCACACGTATAAGTAAAGGCCTTCCCCTACTATTGTACATACATATGTAAACATAAGCTTAAGCAGGTATATACAAACATATAGCCTTAGGCAGATGAACATACATGTTTGACATGACATACCAACAATATATACCTACAAATATGTACACGGTAGAGACACCAAAAGGCAATGGCCATGAGTACTCACTGGAACTTCATTTCTGCACGGTCCAAAAAGGATTTGTCAAAGAGCCATTGAAAGAAAAGATCCAAACTTGAAGGAAGAATGGAAACAGCAAATTAGCAGTAAATCAAATATTCTATTTTTCTCTACCTATCCATTTCTCCACAGCCTCTGGTTCTCAGCTCTTCCTTGTGTTCAAATCCTAGTGATTCCACTAGGTGCATCTCTTCAATGTCCCCAAATATACCAAATTCCTTTCTAAGTCCATGTCTCTCTGCTCTTCCTCCTCCAATGGCTACTCTTGGAACACACTGCTTCCTCATCTTTTTGCTTATTCAAGTCTAACATGGCCAGTCTCAGATCTCTTCTCCTCTATACAATGCTCCTGACCACTCCAGCCAACAATTCCCTTTCCCTCTTTAGAAGCCATTGAGCACTTCAAAAGCATAAGACTTATAGCATAAGATAGCATAAGATGTCAAAGACTTGTGCTATCATAGAGCTGGAAGGGACCCTCTGCCTCCACCTCAGAACATCTAGCCCAGCTTACCTACCTAATGTAGGGATCACTTATACAACATCTCTGACAAGCAGGCAATAGTCTCTGTTTACTGGCCTCCCTTAAGAAGGATAGCCCAGCCTTGAAGTCAAAAAGATATGAGTTAAAGTCTAGAATTTAATACATACTGTCTATGTCATCCCAGACATATCTTAACCACTTAGTCTTTAGGTAACTGCCCAAGATTCCAAGTTGAAGAGAATGTGCCAGCCTGCATTGGTAGAGGGAGTTTCCTCACATGGGAGTTCCTTACACCAATTAAATCATAGGTTAAATCTAATCCCTATATAATTTTTCAGGAACTTCCTTTTTATTTTGGATTGAAATCTGTTTCCTGTAAATTTTATTCATTTTTTTTCTCTTGAAATTTTTTTGGTATCTCAAAAGCCTGTTTTTTTAAATCCAGGACTTAACAAACACCAAATAAAATTAATGTTCTTATAAAACATAGTAGAACAGAAGAAGACTGTATATGAAGCTATGAATCTCTATTATATAACAGCTTGCTTTTCTTTTCAAACATATAATAAATTTAACATGTAATTTTCAAAGCTGTCCTGCTTGTCTGTGATTCTTTCTGGCCTTCTCTTTGGTTAAAATTGTTCCAATGACCTTCTTTTCTTTGTTTCTT
>NW_020954723.1:20981326-20995953 GCF_900497805.2 Vombatus ursinus
CCTCTCCCTCCTCCTCCTCCTCCTCCCCTATCCTTGTTTCCCCTCTCCTTTCCATCCCTACCCCATTGGAAAAGAAAAGAACAACCCTTGTAACAAATTAATCAAGCAAAGTAAATTTGCCCATTGGTTCTGACCAAAAATGTATTTAATTAATAAATAAATCTTGAGTCTACAACCTTTCTTCTGTCAGGATATGAGTAATAGGTTTTGTCACTGATATTGAGAACTGGAATTTCAAAGAATATCTACCATCCTTTTTATATGATGGCTCTACAAATAGTTGAAGATGGAAATCATATTCCTTCAAAGTCTTTTCTCCAGGCACAACAAGGTTAGTTCTTTTAACCTTTGTATAGCAAGTTTGAGTACCCTTAATGTACTAGTTACCACCCTTAAATATTATACCAAGTTAAATGTTAATGTACCAGGCTAAATATGGTACCCCCAATTTGAACCCATTACTTAGGATGTGATTTGTCCAGGGATTATCACTTTCCTTGTTCTGAGCACTCAGTACATTTTATTTGTGTACCCTAAGAAAACATTAAGGTTTTTTTTTAGCATGGTTACATAACTGTTGACAAATGTATATGTCTCCCTAAATAGATTATAAACTACCTAAAACCAATACTTTATAACTCCCACAGCACCTGGAACTGTACTGGGCACATAGTGGGTTCCAATAAAGACTGGTTGAATTGAATTATAGTGTTTGCATACTCTGCTGGGCAGGGAGATGGAATGATGATGGCTGGATATGCTATGCCTACCTGGTCAGTCCCAATGAAGGCAAGATGATCACCATGAACACTAGGAAGAAGTAACACTTATATACTGTGAACAGATTTCGGTGTGACCTAAGGGACAAAAGGAGGAAATATTCAGTGATGAGGAAGAAGCAAAAGAGAAGCAAAGAGACTAAATTTTTGCACAACCTAAAAAGAAATATCGGAAGAACTGACATCACTAGGAAGTCTGAATTATCATAGGACCTTAATCCCTCTTATTTTTTCTTAAAACCATATTCATAGATAGCAACAGGCAATGATGACTTTGTACTGGGCTAGTACGGACCTTTCAAAGAATGCTCATGTTTTCTCATAGGGAGTTTTGTCTACAGGGACAGCAAGCTAGAGGGATCATTTGGGAGAATCTGTTGTTCTCCTTCCAATAAATACAACAGGCTATGGGTATGGAATGCTGCATTTAACATCACATATGGCTGATATGTTCATTTGTTTTGTTTAACTATTGTGTTACAAGAAGACTTATGTATAGTGGAGGAAGCAGGTTACTAGAAAGTGGGGGTGATATAAAAAGAATTCATAGCATCAATATTACTTAAAATAGTTTCTTTTGAACCTTAAGTTAGTGTATAAAGTAGGAGAGAAGAAAAAATGGTGTTTTGATTTTATCTCCCACTTCTGATCAGGTGCTCAATTATTTTTATCATCTAACTTTCACCTCCAGTAATCTACTGTCTTTTTGTTCCCCCATTAAAATGGTAACTGAGTAAGTCACTTAAGCGCTCTCAGCCTCAGCTTCTTAATCTGTAAAATGGGGATAATAATAGCACCTACCTCACTCACAGTAGGTCAGCTACATTCAAGGAGTAAAGGAATTAATCTTGTTGTGCCTGGTGAAAAGAAGACTTAGAAGAAACATAGTTTCCATCTTCTACTGTCTCATCACACATGTTGGGATGATGAAATGAGGTTGTTGTGATGATGAAATATGTACAGTGTTTTGCAAACCTTAAAACACTATGTAAATGTTAGCTATTATTGTTATTATTGTTGCTACTATTATTTTAGATAGATGGGATAAACGTAGTCTCAGCAGGGCATCTTCTTACTCAGGAATAAGGAGAAAGATGATGGCTGAGAAATAAGATCAAAGACATGGGATATAGGTTTACATGGTCAAAGTTGAAGGCCAAGGTCAGAGCTGGGAGAATAAAAATAATAAATGAGAGGGCTGATCCCTGAGGGGTCTCTTAGCTCTAATAAGGTCTCCTATGATCCCATGAATTTGCTGGTGATTTGAAGTTTATAAAGTGCTTTATACTTGTTGTTGTGGTTCAGTAATTTTAGTCATTTCTGACTTTTAGTGACCCCACTTGGGGTTTGCTTGGCAGAGATACTGGAGTTGATTTGCCATTTCCTTTTCCAGCTCATTTGGCAGATAAGGAAACTGAGGCAAATAGAGTTAAGTGACTTGCCCAGGGTCACAAGGTAGCAAGTGTCTGAGGCCAGATTTGAACTCAGCAAGATGAATCTTCCTGACTCCAGGCCCACTTTATCCACTGTCCCATCTAACTGCCCACGTGTATGTACTCTACATACATTATTTCATTTGAGCCTTACAGTAACTGGGTAGTAGGTACGCTGGGCATTATCTCTACTTGACAGATTGAGGAAATTGAGACTCAGAGTTGAGATGACTTGCTCATAGTTGTTCCATAGCCTGCAAAATGTGAATTTGGGGTATGAATTCAAGTTTTCCTGACTCCAAGTTTGGCCCTCAGCCAACTATGGCACATTGAATCAGCATGGCCCAGGTTGAGGAAGGAATGATGGGAAAAATTCTATTTTCTCCCAACCCTCTCAAGTCCTTCTTTAAAGTCTTCCTTCTTCCAACATGTATAAAATATAGCAGCTCTTTTTTTGGTGACAAAAAATTGGAAATTGAGGGGATGCCCATCAATTGGGGAATGGCTGAACAAGTTGTGGTATATGAATGTAATGGAATATTATTGTTCCATAAGAAATGATGAGCAGGTGGACGTCAGAAAGACTTGGAAAGACTTACATGAACTGATGCTGAGTGAAGTGAGCAGAACCAGGAGGACATTGTACACAGTAATAGCAACATTGTGCAATGACCAACTTTGATAGACTTACCTCTTCTTAGCAATGTAAGGATCTAAGGCAACTCCAAAAGACTCATGATGGAAAATGCTATCCACAGCCAGAAAAAGAACTATGGAGTCTGAATGCAGATCGAAGCATACTATTTACTTACTCTCTCTCTCTTTCTCTTTTTTTCTTTTTGTTTCTTCTTTCTCGTGGTTCCTCCCATTGATTCTAATTCTTCTTTACAACATTAGTAATGTGAAAATATGTTTAATATAAATGTATATGTAGAGCCTACATCAGATTGCATGCCATCTTGAGGTGGAGGGAGGGGAGGCAGGGGAAGAAAATTTGGAACTCAAAATCTTATGAAAGTGAATGTTGAAAACTAAAAATAAATAAAAAACAAAGATATAAAACAAAAAGGAAAAGGACTTATACACACAAAAATATTTATAGCAGCTATTTTAGTGGAGGCTAATAATTAGAAGTTGAGGGGGTATCTGTCAACTGGAGAAAGGCTGATCCAATTTGGTGTATGATTGTGAAGGAATACTATTGTGCTATAAGAGATGATAAGCAGGATGCTATCAGGAAAACTTGAAAAGACTTGTATGAAATGATGCAAGGTGAAACGAGCAGAACCAAAAGAACATTATACATAGTAACAGCAATATTGTATGATGATCAACTGTGAATGACAGCAATTCTCAGCAATACAATAAACCAAGACAATTCCAAAGAACTTATAATGAGAAGTGCTATCCATAGCCAGAGAAAGAACTGATGGAGTATGAATGAAGATCAAAGCTTACTTTTTTACTTTATTTTTCTTGGTTTTAAAATTTTTTTGGTCTGTGTTTTCTTTCACAACACAACTAATACGGAAATATATTTTGCATGACTATACATGTATAATTTATATCAAATTACTTGCCTTCTCGATGAGGGGTCAGGAGAAAAAGGAAGACAAAGAATTTGGAACACAATTGAAAAAACAAATGTTAAAAATTATTTTTGCATGTAATGGTTAAAATATAATATTAAATAAAAAAGGAACTACAGAAAATGGTACAGTTGTGAGAGTAATATGTAGAATTTATTATATAACTTTTTTAAAAGCAATCAGATGGTGTGAAATGATGATTTGTGATTTTATATACAATTTTCTTTTTGTGTTCTGCTATGGAAATGCTGGGGGATTTTTGGTGCTTAATTTGAGAATAAAAAATAAAATTAGAAAAAATTAAAGCCTTCCTTCTTTCTCTCAATCTTTCTCCTCTTTTGCTTTCTTCATTTAGATTCCTATAAAGGCTGGCCCTAGGAGAAATGATGGAGTAGGTGGGCATTGGGCCCTCCTACTCCAATACTGGGCCTTCATTTCCTCACTCTTCTCTCTCCTTGATAGCTTTTGAACCCTTGCTTAGAGGAACCCTGATAACAACCTGAATTCTCCCTACCCATCCCATTCAATCTGAATCTTATCCATTAATTTATTAAATTAACTTCTCTCAGGAAGTTTTCATTGACTACTCCAATGTCTTTTCATTCTTCAATTATTTCTTACATGATGCTCTGGAAAGATTCTGTCATCACCTGGTACATAACTTTCCCTGGACAAATTTGCTTTGAGATCTTCAAGACCTGGAACCAAGAAATTAATTCTAGGTCTAGACTTGGAGTCAGGAAGACCTGAGTTCAAATATTGCCTTAGACGCTTAAGAGTTATGTGAGAGTAGGCAAGTCATTTAATCTCTTTCCACTTCAATTTCCTTATCTGTAAAATAGGGATAATAATAGTTGTTGTGAGGGTCAAATGAGCTAACATTTGCAAAGCACTTTACTAACTCTAAAGCACTATATAAAAGCTAGTTGTTATTATTATTACTTCCTCAGTACAGAGCATGGACAGAGCATAGGAAGATCCTGTTGACGGACTCTGGAATGTTCAGATTCTGAAATCCTCTATGTCTTAGTGTATGGGTCCACACACCAAATAAAGAATTGAGGATCCATAACCCCTGGAGGATTTCACCAAGAAGAATTGACCCCAGGATCTTAAAAAGAATTTTCAACCTATCTTTGAGAGTAACCTCAGTCTGTCATCATTCTCCCTTTCTAAATTGGAGATGAAACAGCTTGCTTATTGGTATCCTGGGAAAAGAATGGACATTCTTATAGTTATAGAAATGAAGGGGGACAGGGCTTACCTAGTCCAGTGTGCCTCCAAAAAGGAGGAAGAGTAGACGATAAAGGGAAGGGTCACAGTGAAAGCCCACATTAGCACGCAAGAGAAGAACTGGGTCACAATGGGATTCTGTAGGGAATAAGGTGGAGTAGGGGTGGGATTAGTGTGGAGTACTACTTTCCTTATGAATTTGTCTTCCCCATCAGTCTGAAACATGCATGGGTCTCTCTCTTTTTTTGCCTTCAGCCCCACAGTCAGGCTACCACATGTTTTTCCCATTCACTGAACTTTGCCATGGGTGCAGAGGAAAGAATGCTGGGTTTGGGGTCCGAAGATCTGGGTTCCAATTCTGACTCTGCCACTTATTCCTTGTTAAGTTTTTGTGTCCCACATGAATAACCTATGTCGAATTGCTTGCCTTCTCAATGAGGGGAGTGGGGAGGGAGGAAGAGAATTTAGAACTCAATTTAAAAAAAATGTTGAAAATGGTTATTACATGTAATTGGGGGGAAAATAAAATGCTAAATAAAAAACATCAACAACAACAACAAATACTTTGTGTCCTAGTCTCCTTATCTGTGAAATGAGGGAATTGAACTAGATGATGTCTGAGGTACTTTCTAGTTCCAATCTATGGTCCTCCCCAAACTTTCAAAGCTAAGACAGGCCAATGCTGTAGGGCCAGAGAACAGATCAATCAATCAACATTTACTAAGTGACTATTATGGGCCAGGCACTGTGCAACGTGCAAAGGACACAAAAAGAACCTAGAATACAGTCATAGGCTTAGTACTTGTGCTGAAAAGGGCCTTCCAAGATCATCTAGCTCAACCCCTTTTTTTAATAGATGAAATAGGCCCAGAGAGGTTAAATGATTTGTGTAAGGTTTAAAGTTAGTAAGTAAATAAGTAGCCATGCCAAAATTCAAACTTTGTTCTTTTGGTACTAGATCTAGTGCTCTTTCCATTCCCCTTATCTCCATCCCTTCCCACATATGCACACCTTAGGCATGGTGATATGACACCAAACTTATCATTTTTGAATACCATCTCCCACCTATTTTATGTTATGTAATGACATAAATCCAGCATTGTGATACCACTATATGGGGTGGCCAACCATCCTCTTTCCCAGAAAGTGCAACTGGCTTCTGGGATTGTTGGAAAACTTACCCAGGGAAATGGCATGGCATGAGCTCCCCAGGCTTGGTGCCATGCAGAGGGTGTGACCTCTGTGTCTATGTCTGTGTCTATCTGAAGGTATATGATGCTGGGAGGATAGAGGAGAGGTAGATGGTAACTAACCTTGGGTTTAGGGACTTGGAAATGGTATTAAGAGTTCTTCAGAGTCTCTAACTATTGAATCACAAATATTTTTAAAAGTCTTTGTCCTCTGGGAGGGGGAGTGATGGAGGGCCATTTCCAGGGATGGGAGAATAAATGATGAGGGTTAAGTATTTTGGGGGCTTAGGGAAACTGTCAGACTACTTGCTTAATTTCTACCCAAACTTGACTTGAGAATTCTAGTTAATGGTCAATAGCTTGGCCAGCTGTAAGATCTGTCAAGGCATTCCCTGATCTCTACCACAGATGTGCCCAAGGATTTTTTTTTTAAAATGAGCACTGTTAATCACCTCCAATTTATAAGCCCAATGACACCTAGCTTCCTAATTTACCTAGTCCACCCTTATCATACCTTCTGCATGTTCATGACATCCTAGCTAGTTCAGGGTTTAAACCAGACCCAAAGGTTGACTCCTGACTGGAGGTTAACCTGCCTACACTCACCTTGGAATAAATCTGTAGTCCTTACTCCCCTTCCTATTTCTTCAACTTCAACCTTCAAGACTGAAGATATCCTGAATTCACCTTAAAGCAGGGTTCTTAACTTGGGATCCAAAAACTTGTTTTTAAAAATATTTTGAAAGCTGCATTTCAATCCAATTGGTTTCCTTATTAATCTTAGGTGTTTTATTTCATGCATTTTAAAACATTATTCTGAGGAATCCTAAGAATATGGTCCTTTCACCTGATTGCCAAAGGAGTCCACAACATGAAAAGGTTAAGAATCCCAGCTTTAGAATGAAGAAAACTATTAACTCTTCTGCCAATTACTGGGTTGTCCGTCCATAGGCTATGAGGTGAGTGGGGAGTCACCTTTTGCAGTCTTCTCCTGAGTACATTTTCCTCCATGAGATTATCACAATTCAGGAATGAGAATACCCTCTTCTTTCCTTGAGAAGCCTTCCCGCCACTCCCACCTGCATCTCCTGCCCACTTCTCCCCACTCAAGCTGAAGAAGCACCTGTATATTCTCGATGGGTCGAGTGACATTGAACATGTCCATGGTGTTGATAACAATGCTCGGTGTGGTGAGGAAGAAGATCAGGATGAAGAGGAAAGAGTTGAGAAATACAAAACGCGCCCACCAATAAAATCCACGGATGGATAGGTGCTGCCTAAGGAATAGAAGAAGATCTGTGAAACAAGAGAGTTTTCCAAGGAACAGACTGAACTCGTGCTAGCTTTCCTTTATTTCTAAACAAGCAGGGCCACACTATTTTATGTCCCTAGAAGTTCCATATGCCTCCTGGGAGGAGGCTCCTAGAGCTGCGTCCTTCCCTTTACATATTCCTGCCAGCACTGGTCCATAGGCACCCTGACTTCTTTGAAGTACACAGGGGATAACTTCATCTATTGCTCCTCCATCCATTCTGGAGAAGCTTCCTTGAAGGAAAACTTGAGGTGGACTCTTTTTCCTCTAGGAAGGCATTATCTTATCTTGTCTGAATAGTCCAATTCCTTTTCAGAGTTGGGCTAAAGGTATGGACAATATAGTCATTGTATGTAAAGGAGTTTGAGGCCAGGACTACCATGAATCTATATAGTCCTGTCACAAGATCAGCCAGGAATAGGCACAGCCCTGCTATGGGTTGGTTATACTTAAAGGCCTTGTGGATGTCTTTAACAAAAGCAGAGACCATATATGTCAGGTTCATGTTACGTCTGGTTCACGTAGTTATTCTTTCTGTAGTGATTAAGCTGGGCGGAAAGCGGGCATAGGATCTTATGGGGGGGGTCATAAGATCAAAGGATTTGGAGTAGAAATGGGCAACTAAATGGTCCATTAAATAGAGTTTGAGACTTTGGTATCAGTAAGATCTGAGTGTTAATCCTGTCTCAAATACTTACTAGCTATGTGACCCTGGGAAAATAATTTTAACTGTTCAGCTTCAGTTGGCTCATCTGTAAAATAAAATCACGCCCACCTCACAGGATTGCTGTGAGGAGCAAATGAGGTAACATATAAAGTGCTCTACCAACCTTAAAGTGCTATATAAATGCTAGCTGTTACTATCCAGGCCATACCAGGAGATGGAGGCATCAGGTGACTTGCCCAAGGCCACACAAGTAGTATTGAAACTTGGTCAACTTGTATCCCTATCCAGTGCTCTCTACATTACAGTGCAGTCATTGGCCTTCTCTAGCCTCAAGGAGCTCTGATGAGGAAGAGGAAAAAGGCTCACCAAAGAATATCCTTAGGATGAGGGGCATAGAAGATCCTCCATTTCTGAGACTGGACTACTGATGTCACTGAGGATTGTTGTGGAGTTTTGCCACAATAAACCCACCGGAAATCCTTTAGGATCCTGGGGAGAATGAAAGAAAAAAGAGGGCAAAGGTCAGAGAGAGGGGCAGGGGAACTAAGGTCCCTAACTCTGTATGAAGCCTTGAAGATTATCTATTCCAACTAATACCCTAAACTGACTTATCCAGTGAAAAGACATCTAAAGCCATCACCTAATGCGGTCATTCCAGTTGGTATAAAATTTTAACCAAGTGTTTTGGGCTAAAGTAGTTTTTTTTAAAAAGCTGGAAATCTCAACAAACATGAGGAATAAGGAGTATACTGATTTTCATCAATCGCGCGTTTGTATTTTTACCAGGGCCAAGTTTGCCTGTGATACCTATGGAGGCTGATCTTCCTCATGGAGGAGATGGTAAACAGACTCAAAGAATGTCTCTTAACTCACATAAATTGTTAGCATTTTTATATATTACCAAGAGTCCAGGAGCAAGAGATAGAAAGAGAAATTCCATGTAAAATAACTGCACACAATATAGAATACTTGGGAATCTACCTGCCAAGACAAACCCAGGAACCATATGAACACAGTTACAAAACGCTCTTCACATATATAATGTCAGATCTAAACAACTGGAAAAATATTAATTGCTCATGAGTAAACTGAGCCAATATGATAAAAATAACAATCCTACCTAAATTAACATACTTATTTAATGCCATAGCAATTGAACAACCAAAAATTTATTTTATGGAGCTAGAAAAAAATAATAACAAAATTCATCTAGAAGATCAAAAAGTCAAGAATATCAAGTGAATCAATGGGAAAAAAAAGTGAAGGAAGGTGGCCTAGCCACATCAGATCTCAAATTGTATTACAAAGTGGTAATCACCAAAATAATCTGGTGCTGGTGAAGAAATAGAGTGGTGGATCAGTGGAATCAAGTAGGTATACAATACACAGTAGGAGATGACCTTAGTAATCTTGTGTTAATAAACACAAAGATCTAAACTTTTGGGACAAGAATTATTTGTTTTTTTTAATAATATTTTATTTTTCCCTAATTACATGTAAAAATAATTTTTTTAATGTTTGCTGTTTTTTTTTAAGTTTTGAGTTTCAAATTCTATCTATCTCTCCCTCTCACCCCTCCTTCCTCCATGAAACAGTAAGCAATCTGATATAGGTTATACATGTGTAATTGTGTGAAACATTTCCATATTAATCATTTTGTACAAAAAGACTTGAACGAAAAAAAGAAAGAAAAGAAAGTGAAAAATTGTATGTTCAGTCTGTATTCAGACATCAGTTCTTTCTCTGGAGGCAGATAACATTTTTTATCATGAGTCCTTTGGAATTGTCTTGGAACATTGTATTGCTGAGAATAGCTAAGTCATTCACAATTCTTCATCATATATTATTGCTGTTACTATGTACAATATTCTCTTAGTACTGTTTACTTCACTTTGTATCAGTTCATATAAGTCTTTCCATGCTTTTCTGAGATCATCCTGCTTCTCATTTCTTACAGCACAATAGTATTCTATTCACAATCATATACAATTTGTTCAGCCATTCCCCAAGTGATGGCATCCCCTGAATTTCAATTCTTTGCCACCACAAAAGAGCTGTTATAAATATTTTTTGTACACACAGGTATTTTTCCTTTTTAAAAAAAATCTCTTTGGGATATAGACCTAGCAGTGGTATTGCTGGCTCAAAGGGTATGTACAGTTTTATAGTCCTTTGGGCATAGTTCCAGATTGCTCTCCAGAATGGTTAGATCAATTCACAACTCCACCAACAGTGAATTATTAGTATCCCAATTTTCCCACTTATAGTACTATCTTTTATGTCTAAATCATGTATTCATTTTGACCCTATCTTGGTATATGGTATGAGGTGTTGGTCTATACTTAGTTTCTGCCAAATTGCTTTCCAGTTTTCCCAGTAGCTTTTGTTAAATAGTGAGTTCTTAGTATATAGAGAACTGAGTCAGATTTATGAGAATACAGGCCATTCCTCTATTGATAAATGGTCAAAGGATATGAACAGGAAGTTTTCAGACAAAGAAATCAAAGCTATATTACAGGCACATGAAAAAATGCTTTAAATCACTCTTAATTAGAGAAATTAAAATCAAAACAACTCTGAGGTACCACTTCACACCTATCAGATTGCCTAATATAACAAGAAAGGAAAGTGATAGATGTTGGATGAGATGTGGGAAAATTAGGACACTAATACGCTGTTAGTGGAGTTGTGAACTGATTCAATCATTCTGTAGAGCAATTTGGAACTATGCCCAAAGGGCTACAAAACTGTGCATACCCTTTGACCCAGCAATAACCACTACCAGGTCTATATTCCAAAGAGATTTTTTTTTAAAAAAAGGAAAAATACCTAACTGTACAAAAATATTTATAGCAGCTCTTTTTGTGGTGCAAAGAATTGGAAATTTAGGGGATGCCATTACTTGGGGAACGGCTAAACAAATTGTATATGATTGTGAATGGAATACTATTGTGCTATAAGAAATGATGAGCAGGATGCTTTCAGAAAATCCTGGAAAGACTTAACATGAACTGATGCAGAATGAAGTAAGCAGAACCAAAAAAAAAAACCATTGTATGCATAGCAGCAATATTGTATGCTGATCAACTGTGAATGACTTAGCTATTCTCAACAATACAAAGATCCAAGACAATTCTGAAGGACTTATGAAGAAAAATGTTATCCAGCTCCAGAGAAAGAACTGATAGAATTTGAATGCAGGTCAAAGCATACTGTTTTTAAATTTTCTTTATTTTCCTTGGTTTTTCTTTTTTGATCTGTGTTTTCTTTCACAACATGATTAGTATATGTTTTGCATGTCTGTACATGTATAACTTTTATCAAATTCTTGCCTTTCAATGATTTGGGGTGGGGGGAAGGAGAAGAAGGGTGGGAGAGAATTTGGAACTCAAAATTATAAAAAATGAAGGTTAAAATTGTTTTTTAGATATAATTGGAAAAAATAAAATATTAAAAAAAGAAAGAATACTTCTTCACACTCTAGGTTGTCAGGAAGAATGAAATGTCCCTAAAGGAAACAAGAATGAGGCTTCAATAGGGGAAAGAATATGAGGTAGGGGAGGGGAGATGATTCTTTGTTAGTAGGTTAGAGAGGGTAAGAGAGTTACATGGAGAAGGGAAAGGAAAAATTTATTTATACCGTTAGAGCTCAAAAATAGATTTGAGACTCTTACTCCCACCCCCTCCCCCAACCAATCAAGAAACTTATTATTTTCAGATAGATCCATGATTCAGAATTTTAGATCCTAAAGGAGGTTGTGACAATGCCCAGTTTTAGGCCTAAGTCCAAACTGAAAGTCAATTTTGTAAGATTTCTTTGAAGGTGAATTGCAAGTTGTTATATCTAACATATGATATTATAATCTTGTTGACTGTTAAGGCTAGAAGTTAATGAAATAACATCTTGTTTATGCTCCTCCTCCTCCAATTATGATGAAACAGAGATCTACTAGAGAGGTAAAATGATGTAAGAGGTACCATATCAAATTAGTGACAGAGCTGAGGCTGGAATTTGAATCCCAATCCAGTGGGTTTCCCCAGCTCCCCCAATACTTTGTTGTGAGGCTCTTCTTAAAGAAGAGGAAGGATAGGGGTCGAGCCAAGATGGCAGAGAAAAGGCAGGGATTTGCCTGAGCAACAAACAACTTTAAATAACACCTAAAACAAATTCTGGAGTGGCAGAACCCACAAAAGGACAGGATGAAACAATTTTCCAGCCCAAGACAACTTAGAAGGTTGGCAGAAAAGGTCTTATGCACCAGGGTGAGAGAGAAGTTTAGTCTAGTGCGGACTCCACCAGGGCAGATTGGGTCCCAAAAAACTAGCAGTAGGCCTTGAGATGACGGGATCAGTGGCAGCAGTGGTGTCTTCTGGACTTCTCAGCCCACAGACAGTAAGGGGATTGGACAACTGGTCAGGAGGAGATTACAGGAATCCTTTTGCTGGCACCAAGGGCAGAACTCTGGTGCATTGCCCATATTTGGATCTGGGTAATAGTTCCTTGTGTCAGGGTAAAGAGGAGCACTAGCACACCAGAGCTTACGGCCACAGGGGAGCAGGACATTGGTCACAGTTGCAGGGCAGAAAAGAGCGCTTGTGATCACTCATAGATCAGAGCACAGGCCAGGAGAGTAGTTAACACACCTCTCCCTTGACCATACCACCACAAAGAACCAAAAACTTACAGGTCCCCAGAATTATTGCTGAAAACAGCTGCACAAAAACACTCTGAAACTTGAAACAGTGCTTCTTCCACCCTAGAAGCAGAGCCCCATTTTAGCATAGATTTAAAAGTCAAGAAATAGGCTGGAAAAATGAGTAAAAAATAGAGAAAGATCCTGACTATAGAAAATTACTATGATGATAGGGGAAGATCAAAACACAAAGACAAAAGAAGACAACAAAGTTAAAACTAAAACTGCTACAACCAAAGCCTCAAAGAAAAAATATGAATTGGTCTCAGGCCATGGAAGAGCTCAAAAAGGATTTTTTAAAATCAAGTAAGAGGCAGATAGGTAGCACAGTGGATGAAGCACTAGCCCTGGAGTCAGGAGGACCTGAGTTCAAATCCAGCCTTAGACACTTGACACAGTAGCTGTGTGACCCTGGGCAAGTCACTTAACCTGATTAAACTGATTGCTTCACAACAAAAAAAAATCAAGTAAGAGAGGTAGATGAAAAAGTGGGAAGAGAAATGAGAGTTATGCAAGAAAATCATGGAAAAAGAGTCAACAGCTTATTAAAGAAGGCACAACAAATACTGAAGAAAATAACACCTTAAAAGACAGAATAGAGCAAATGGTAAAAAAAGGTACTAAAATACATTGAAGAGAAAAATGCCTTGAAAAGCAGAATTGGGGAGAGGATTCTGGGAAGGTTGCGCAGTAGGTCAGAAAATTCCAAGCTCTCAAGATTTCCCCTCACAAAAGAGATAAAATAGTACCTTAGGGTGAACAAAGTGAAGGTAAAAATAAATAAGAACAGGGGCATAACAGGGACCTTCCAGGGACAATTGGAGAAGATCAGAAGAAAAATCCCAGGATGAGGTTTGGTTCCTGTGAAGAGTAAACACCTCCAGGCTAGGGTACCTGTTAACAACAAGCAGCAAGCCCTTGGGTTAGTTGGTTTGGGAGGCCGCCTAGGCCCCAGCCCCAGGAACTTTTATCCTCAGCTTAGTGAGGGGAGTTAAGTGAACCCAGGAAGATGGAGGAACCTCTGCTGATAAGGAACACCAGACCCAGCTGTGGAGAGCAGCAGGGGGCAGGAAGGAACCAGTACAAGCCTGGTGAGGGCAGAAGCAGTGGGGCAGAATGCCCCTGGCTGTGGGCACTTACAGGAGGCTAGAGATTTGGCTTTGGTCAGGCTAGAGGGGAGAACTGAAGATCTGGGGCAAGAAACACCAACCCCCATACTCCAGGTCTAGAGGTGATTATAAAAGTTAAGCTATTATTAAAAAAAATGCACAGGCAAAGGAGAAAGAATCCAATCACAGAAACTTATTATAGCAATAGAGAAGACCAGGGCTCATCTTCAGAGGAGGATATTGAAGCAAAGAAACCTCCTTTTACCCACAAAGAGCAATGTCAAATGGTCACCTGCTCAAAAAGAATTCATAAAAGAACTTTAAAAAGACTTTAAAAATCAAATGAGAGAGATACAGGAAAAACTAAAAAAAAAAAAAGAGAATAATCTGAGAAAGCCAAGAAGATTATGAAAAGAAAGTCAACCAATTAGAAAAGGAGATCCAGAATCTTAAGGAAGAAAACTACACTTTGAAAATTAGAATTGGACAAGATAAAACCAGTGAAGTTATAAGAGATTAAGAAATAATTAAACAAAATATGAAGAATGAAAAAATAGAAGAGAAAGTAAAACATCTTATAAGAAAAACAACTAATCTGGAGAACAGATCAAGAAGAGAAAA
>NW_020954723.1:20996000-21031852 GCF_900497805.2 Vombatus ursinus
AAATAATTGGACTAACTGAAAGCTATGATCAAAAAAAAAGAATCTTGATACAATAAAACAAGAAATAATTAAAGAAAATTGTCCTGAAGCATTAGAACAAGAGGGGAATTCAGAAATAGAAAAAAATCCATCAATCACCACTTGGAAGAAATCCTATGAGGAAAACTCATAGGAATATCATAGTCAAATTATGAAACCCCCACTTCAAGGATAAAATACTAAAAGCAACAAGAAAAAAACAATTTAAATATGATGATGCCACAATTAGAATCACACAAGACCTAGCAGCAGAGACATTAAAGGACCACAGGTATTGGAATACTATATATTGAAAAGCAAAAGAATTGGGGCTCCAGTTGAAAATATCATATTCAGCAAAATTGTGCATAATCCTGAATGAAAAAATGGACATTTGATCAACTGTCAGGTTTTCAAGACTTTGTTAAAAAAAAACTTGAACTTAATAGAAAATTTGACATACAAGAGCCAAGAGAACTATAAGGTACATACTAAAGACTGATTACAAGGGATTCAATAAGGATAGACTATTTACTTTTTATATATGTAAAATGTAAAATGTATGTCTAAGATTGTCATTAGTAATTAGGTAGTTTGTAAGAAAGATTGGGGTAGACCTGAGTATGACATGACTTTAAAAAAGTAAAATCATTCAGGAACAGCTAAAAAGAGTAATGAGGTGCAAGAGGAAGAATTGATACAGAGGAATTAGATGGGGAAGAGGGCTGGTAATTCTGGAACCTACTTTCATTGAGAATGGGTTTAAAAGGGAGCAATACATATATATCTAGAAGAGTATAAAAGTCTTCTAAATCCAGAAGAAATAAAATGGTAAGGGGATAGGGAGGGGGGAGAGGACAAGGGAGGGATCTATAGAAGGGTGGGTGAGGGAATAGGTTATAGGGAGATATAGAAGAGTGTTTAGATTTATGGGAATGGGAGGATGGGAAAGATCCTGGGGAGGTAGGCTAAGTAATAGGAGGGAAAGGTATTGGGTAGAAGTGGAGGAATCAGAAGGGATAGGAAACAAGAGGTATGCACAAACATAAAAGCAAAAATTAGGAAAAGAACTTGTTTGGGAAAGTATGTCTATATGTATGCATATATGTGTATATATGTATATGTGTATGTATATATCCATAGCTACATAGAAACATATCCACATTTAATTATAGTCTTCTGGGGGGAAGGAAAAAAAAGAACAAAGTAAAAAAAGTGCACAGCAGAGAACAAAGAAAACATACAAGGAAGCAAAGAAAAGATGGACAGCTCTCAACACAATGTGTAGTATTTATCATACAGGCTTTCTTGAAATGAAAATTTATCATCACATATTTTGAATCCTCTCTTATGTTCTGCTATGCACGACATGTTTTTTTATTTTCTTACTTTGTATTTAAGTTTCAATATTTAAGTTTATGATTTTTTTTCTTTTCTCTATTCTGTATTTGTGTACTGGTGTTTGAGTCTAAAATAAATTTTTTAAAAATTAAAAAAAAGACAAGCAGAATTGATGGAATGGAATGGAAATGGAATGGAAAAAGAGGTACAAAAATTCACTGAAAAAGAACTCCTTAAAAAGCAGAACTGGCCAAATGGAAAAGGAGGGGTACAAAAGCTCACAGAAGAAAATAATTCTTTAAAAATTAGAATTGGGCATCTGGAAGCTAATGACTTTATAAGACATCAAGAAACAATAAAACAAAAGCAAAAGAATGAAAAAATGGAAGACAATGTGAAACATCTCATTGGAAAAATAACTGACCTGGAAAAAAAATTGAAGAATTTAAGAATTACTTGACTATCTGAAAGCCATGACCAAAAAAAGAGCCTAGACATCATCTTTCAATAAATTATCAAGGAAAACTGCCCCGCTGTTCCAGAATCAGAGGGTAAAACAGATATTCAAAGAATCCACCAGTCACCTCTTGAAGGAGATCCCAAAATGAATTCTAGTCAAATTCCAGAGCTCCCAGGTCAAGGAGAAAGTACTTCAAGCAGCCAGAAACAATTAAATATCACAGAGAAAGTCAAGATCACACAAGATTCAGCAGTTAAAGGATCAGAGGGCTTGGAATACAGAGGGCAAAGGAGATAGGATTACAACCAAGAATTACCTACCCTCAATGAAATAGAGGACTTTCAAGCATCCCTGATGAAAAGATCAGAGCTGAATAGAAAATCTGACTTTGAAATACAAGACTTAAGAGAAGCATAAAAAGGTAAACAGGAAAGAGAAATCATAAGGGATTCAATAAGGTTAAACTGTTCACATTCCTATATGGGAAAATGAATAACTTTTAAAAACTTCTTTCATTATCAGGGCAGTTAGAAGGAATAGACAGAGGACATGAGTGTGAATTAAATATGGAGGTATGATTACCTAAAAAAATAAAATTAAGGGGTGAGAAAGAGAAATGCACCAGGAGAAAGGAAAAGGAGAGGGAGAGGTAGAGGTAGAATGTGGTAAATTATCTCACATAAAAGAGGCACGAAAGAGCTTTTACAGTAGAGGGGAAGATGGAAGAAGTGGGGAGGAGGAGCACATGAACTAGAAGGAATAACATATACACTCAATTGGGTATAGAAATCTATCTTACTCTACAGGAAAATAGGAGGGGAAGGGGATAAGAAAAGGAAAGGTTTGATAGAAGGGAGGGTGGATTGGGGGAGGTAAAAATCAGAAGCAAAACACTTTACAGGATAGGCAGAGTGAAAAGAGAGAGAGAGTAGGATAAATGTGGTAAAATAGGATGGAGGGAAATACATAGTAATCATAACTGTGAAAAAATTGTTACAGCAAGTTTCTCTGATAAAGACTTTATTTCTCAAATATACAGAGAAGTGGGTCAAATTTATAAAAATAAGAGCCATTCCTCAATTGATAAATGGTCAAAGGATATGAAGAACAGTTTTCAGATAAAATAATCAAAGCTATCTATAGCAATATGAATAAATGTTCTAAATCATTAGAGAAATGCAAATGAAACAACTCTGAGGTACCACTTCACATTTACCAGATTGGCTAATATGTCAGAAAAGGAAATGACAAATGTTGGAAGGGATGTGGGAAAATTGAGACACTAATGCACTGTTGGTGAAGTTGTATAGTGATTCAACCATTCTGTAGAACAATTTGGAACTATGCCCAAAGGGCTATTAAACCATGCATATCCTTTGACCCAGCAACAACCACTACTAGGTCTGTATCTCAAAGAGATAAAAAACAAAAAGAAAAAGGACATATATGTACAAAATATTTATAGCAGTTCTTTTTGTGGTGGCAAAGAATTGGAAATTGAGGGGATGTCTATCAATTGGGGAATGGCTGAACAAGTTGTTGTATATGATTGTGAATGGAATACCATTGTGCTATAAGAAACAATGAGCAGGATGCTCTCAGAAAAAACCTGGAAAGACTTAAGTGAACTGATGTAGCATGAGGGGAGCAGAACCAAGAGAACATTGTACACAGTAACAGCAATATTGTACAATGAAGAACTGTGAATGACTTAGCTATTTTCAACAATATAATGATCCAAGACAATTCTAAAGGTCTTATGATGAAAAATGCTCTCCATCTCCAGAGAAAGAACTGATGGAGTCTTCATGCAGATCAAAGCATATTTTTTCTTTATTTTTTTCCTTGTTTTTTCACCCTTTGGTCTGTTTTCTTTCACAATAGAACTCACATGGAAATACGTTTTGCATGAATGCACACGTATAATCTATATCAAATTGTTTGCCTTCTCAGTGAATTGGGGGAAGGGAGAGAATGAGGCAAAAATTTGGAACTCAAAAGTTTTAAACAAATGTTAAAAATTGTTTTTGTATGTAAATGGAGAAAAAAATAAAATACTAAATTATAAAAGAGAGGGAGAGTGAAGTAAATAGCTACTTATTGTCCAAAAAGATATAGAATGACAGAAGCAATCAGGTAAAAAAAAGTAATAGTAGGGGATAATTCCCTGTTCAGGGGTTCTGAAGTATCTGTTTCTGCACTAAACAATAATAGAGAGGTCTGTTGATTTCCACAGAGCATGTATCCAAAACACAGCAGGGATCCTTCCAAGATTTATCAAAATGAAAGACAATTATTCACTTCTGGTAATTTATATGGACATAGATGATACTTCCAGAATGAACCGATAAAGTTTTGCTAATGCTTACAGTCATTTTGAGGAAGAAACTGAAGATATCGGCTATGTTTGCCTCACAATGGCCCACTAAAGGTAAGGAATCTAACAGAGAAAAACCGATCTGGGAAGTGAACAGCTGGTTAAGAGGGTGGTGTCAGAGAATGGAATTTGGACTTCTGGCCACAATTTAAAATAGAGGAAGATGTCTCCCCCTGGCCAGAGATGTTCATCTAAAAATGTTTAGCCAGATTTTATTTATTGAGTATCTTACAAAAGTAACCAAAACGGCTTTAAAATAAAAAAAGAATGGGAGAAGGGGAGACCTATATATATCTCCTAAGCTAGATACATAAAAAATAACTACAATGAAGAACTTGGAAATTTACAGGAGACAAATCTAAAAAAAAGGAGCCAGTAGAAACCCTTGCCTCAAATATCTATTCTCAAAATTCCTCAAATTTAGGTAATAAGTAAGAGGAATGTAGAAGTCCTAATGCAAGAGAAAAAATTGACTTCATTGTATAACTGAGTCTTGGTTGCATAAAACCTATCCCTAGAATGTAGATTTGGTAGGTATATCTCATTAAAGAAAAAACAGAATAGATAAAAGATGGATGAATGGAATCTTATATATTAAGAACATAAAATTATGTGAGGAAATTCAGGAATCAGATAAGGGAAGCATTATGGAGAACATTTGAGTGAAAGACAATGGAGGGAGAAATAGGACTGATTTTATCATTGGTGATATAGTATAGACCAGTAGGACAGAAAAAAGAAGTAGATTAAGAGTTCGGTAAACACCAAAAGTCTAGTACAGAAGCTTGGCCAATCATCAGTCAACAAATGTTTATGGAAGTGAAGGGAGATTCAATTATTCAGACATTTGCTAAAGCTCCCTCTCCATCTTTCCCTTTCTTCTTCCCTCCCTCTCAGCCAAAGGCAGAACAGATAATAAGTCATCAATTTGACTTAATGACCATTTCATCCTTCAAAAGGTGGCAGAAACAAGGGAGAAATCTGATTTTGGGGTCTGATTATGACTAACAGAGAAGAATTGCTTGTTGGATTAGAAATAATTGTTCCCTGGGTTAGGAGAAAACATAAGTTTTTAAAAGCTGAAAGGAACTTTAAAGATGATCTAGTCCATACCCCTTATATGTTACAGTTAAAGAAACTGAACCTGAGAAAGATCAAATGATTTACCCAAAATTGCAGAGCTAGAGAGAGAGGCACAGAACTGAGATTAGAACCCAGGTCTCCTGCTTCCTAGTCCAAAGCATCTACCATTATTACACAATTTGAGTAGGGTTTTCTCTTGTTTTAAAGCACTTTTAGACTCATTACCTCATCTGATCTTCTGAAAAGTTCTATGGGTTAGGTAGTATGGCTAGGGTTATTATTTGACAGATGGGTAAACTGAGAGCCTAAGAAAGGTGTGAAAGACCATCGAGGATGCTGATGGTGGGGCTAGTATTAAAACTTGTTTCCTTTTACTCTACCACAGCAGGACATTGATCGGTCAGGGCTCCTTATGCCTCTCCCTATTCCCATTCTGCCTGCCTGGTACAATTTCTGTGTTTTGCATCAGGTTAGTTATGCCCCCAAGTGGGACACACCATTCTGTTGGAGATAAAGGAGGGGAAGGTGAGGATTATAAAATAAGAAGGTTGTATTAGATCACCTCTAAGGTTCCTTCTAGTTCTGAATCTAACACTGTGATTACAAATTTAATGGGAAAAGAGACAGTAAAGATGTGAAATTGAAATGCCCAGTGGTGAGTGTATGTTTTGTGTGTGTGTGTGTGTGTGTGTGTGTGTGTGTGTGTGTATAGTGGAGTGTATGTGTAGTGGGGTGTGTGTGATGGGGTGTCCAGAAAGGGCTCTTTCTGTATTTGCTTCTATTGAAAGAACACTGGCTATGAGGAGAACGTAACACATATTTGTTTGTCTCCCTTGGCTGGGAAAATTGTTGCTAGTTACAGAACAAGAATGGGAAATGGGCATAATGCTTAATGTGATAATAAGAGATAGACCCCAAATGACAAAACCTATATTGAACATGCAGCTCTTGGAACAAAAGAATGAACAAATGGGCAGCTAGATGGCATAATGGATCGAGGGCTATCTTTGGAATCAGGAATACATGAATTCAGATCTTACTTCTAATTACTTGTAATAACTTCTCAGTTTTTACTAGCTGTGTGATGCTTCGTTAAGTGACAACCTCTCAGCCTTGATTTCCTTATCTATAAAATGAGACTGACAACAGCATCTACAACACAGGCTTATTGGGAGGATCAAATGAGATAACATATGGAAAGTGCTCTGCAAACCTTAAAGCACCATGTGAATGCTGGCTGTAATTCTTAGGAGTGTTAAGTGAGAATGGGAAAGAGGTGACTTGAATGCTGGCTGGGTATGTGATCACACTGCCCTCCCACATGTCTGCACTGAACAGAGGGGAGGGAAGTAGGAGAAGATCCACAACTTGGAGACCAATCATCACAGAATTGCATGATTGCACTTCCCACGGGAAGGGGCTGGGAGTATGGATAATGACCAGAGCGGAAGCAAGGAAGAGGGGAGAAAGCATGTGGAGGATGCTCCAGAAACACTGGTCTACTTGTTTCCCTGCACATGAACATTTACTCTATCACCCAACTCTGTACCTCATTCCTGGCTTTCTTCCATTCCTGGCATGGCCTTTCACCTTCTTTTGCCTCCTAGTTTTCCTGGCTTGCTTCAAGACTCAGCTCAAATACCACATATCCTAGAAAGCCTTTCCCAGCCCCACGTCTCCCCCATGGCCAACCCACTGTTAGTGCCTTCCCTCTGAGATTACTTTCATTCTACTCTGCATATACATCTTGAATATACCTGTTGGAATATAAGCACCTTTATGGTGGGACAGTGGTTTTTTTTTTTTTTTTTTTTTTTTTTTTTTTTTTTTTTTTTTTTTNNNNTGGCACTTACAGACTTAATGAATGCTTGTTGACTGGCTGACTAGACTGAGTGATTTGAGAGAGAGGCCAAGTAGCATTCAAAGCTTTCTGGGGGACACTCACACAGCTGTCATCTTTTCATCCTGAAAGGTGACAAAGGCTGTATCCAAACGCTTCTGGTAGATTCGGTTCCGTTCAGCATTGAACTCATCAGTCAACCTCTCTTCCAGCTCACTGTAGTATTGCTCAGCATCCACCTGGGGGGTGTAGAAAGGGACCAAATTGGGGATGGAAGATAAGAAACTTGGAAACACTTGGGTTAGTCAGGGAGCCCCAAATTCATGGGAAGTTTGGGTCATGGAAAAGTCATCCAATGCCAATTCCAACCCAGATGGAATAGTATAGTCTGTTAAAGAGCTCCATGGCCACTGAAGCTTGGCAGATTAGGTGGCTTCTCGAGTTGCTTCTAACTTGTAGTCCTCTGAACATTTTCTGTCCTTTACAATGAGGTAAAATTGAAGAAGTGATTGCTATACTTCTTGGGGACAGAACATCATGTAACTCTATTTTAGCTATAGGTTCAAGGGAAGGGGGCAGCAAGCACAGAGCTGGTGGGGTCCTATGTGGCCACCACAGTGAGGATGAGGGGCTAACTTGGAACAGAAGAAAGAAGCCAGAGGCCAGGGCACAACACCTGCCTTCCCCCCCAGCTCAGCAGATGCCCTGAGCTCTTTGGCCATGTGGGGTACAGTCCCGTCCCTGCTACCTCCTTGAAGCATGTGCAGCACTGACAGAAGCAGATACGCGAACAGGGGTGCACTCGGATCATTGTTGTCCCATTTTTCTGAGCAACTGAGGTATAAAATAGTCGGCCTTTCATTGCATGTTGTCTGTTGGGGCAGGGAGGAAAGAAAATGATATTAGTGGCTAGGCACTGGATTCCAATGGCCCAATACTTCCTAGCATCCCCAAAGCCACAGAAATGAGGTTGCCAACTATGGACTCACCTTTGGTTATCCAATTCTATCAGTTTTCTCAGATCATAGCAGAAGTGGACTTGGGTCACTGTGCAGCTGGGATAGGCCTCACTGCAGGACAGACACAGACACATACATGGAACTGAGTGTCCAGGGGCAAATGGAGCTTTTGCTATCTCACCCTGAACCTTGGCTCCAGCCAAGAGACTGGATCTGGGTCAGTGATCTTCGAGAATAAATACACAGCTCCTCCCAGCCATCCCTTGAATTCATAGGACTACAAGAGCAGAAGATTACAGATTTAGAGCTGGAAGGAGTCCAACCAACTCCTAAGACCCAAGAGGGTTATGTGACTTGCCCAAGGTCACACAGCTAGTAAGTAACAGAAACAGGATTTGAAACTGGGTCTCTTAAATACAAAACCAATGCTTTTTCAACTGTACCATACATTGGGCCTCTCTGTTCCATGGAACCAAGCTATTCTGGGGCTACTAAGCATAGGATGAGGTCATCTCCTTTCTTCTCCTAATCCTTTATGGCTTTATCCAGTTGGAAAGAACATATCACTAAATGAAGTCAAGGTTATGGGTCTGACCTCTATGTAGAGCAGTTTGCTTTGCTCTCTCCTAGGGCCAGAAAGCGTGCTTCTAATTCAAGGTAGCCAAGCAAAACAACGTCCCTTGTGCAGGAAAGCCCACCATAATAGTGGGAAAACCACTCCGTGAGAATATTCATTTGTCGACCTTACTAATGCCCTCAATTATGGCAGCCAGGTTCACTTGCCTAGGCCATACATCTCAGGGATAGAAGAGCAGGAGGGGAAGAATGCCTTTTTATTTTTTATTTTATTTTATTTTTTGCTAGGCAATGGGGTTAAGTGACTTGCCCAGGTTCACACAGGAGAATGCTTTTTTAAAGAGTTCTGTGTAGGTAAGAGAACAACCTTGGGTCCCTTGGTTAGTGCAGTGAAGAAGAGGAGAAGTATCAGTTTTAATTTGCCAGCCCAAGTGCCCCTCTGTCTCCCTGCCTACTGACCTATAAGTTCTTCCTGGCCAACTTCTGATCAAGAAGAAATGATAACATCAGCTATGAGGGCAGGAACTATACAGATAGAGGATACCCACAACAGAACCATAGCTTCCCTGCCAGTCATACTTAGGGTCACAAACCTAGAATTGGAAGTGACCTCAGAGGTCATCTAGTTCAACTGTTTCATTTTACATATGAGGAAATTGAGGCCCAAGGAGGGGGAAGTGACTTGCCCAAAGTCACTGAGTTAGTATCAAAGGCAGGATCTGAACTCAAGTCTTCAGATTCAAGAACCAGTGCTCTTTGTACTATACTACTGACTCTTCCTTTCCACTCACTGAAAATGTTTGATGATGATCGCCGGATCTGAAATTTCCTTGGGGAGGTAAGTGATCATCAGGGTTTTGGTCGCCTGGGGGAGAAAAGATAGAAAAAGAAGGGCTGAGCTTGACCATGTTGACTTTGTCATGATCCCCACACATGCACCCCTGATGACAAAGCAGACTACCACCACTGCCATCTTGACTGAAAAATCATAGACAAGCATTTCTGATTTGGGGCCATAGCTTTGAGAGTTTGGCCAATTTTCCTGATGAAGGATTTCCACCACTCCCCCCATAATCTCTGCCACTCCCTCCACTGTAGTATAATGCAAAGAGTAGCAGATTAGGAGTTTTCTTGGCAAAGATACTGGAGTGGTTTGCCATTTCCTTCTCCAGCTCATTTTACAGATGAGGAAACTGAGGCAAACAGGGTTAACTGACTTGTCCAGGGTCACACAGCTACTAAATGTCTGAGGCCAGATTTAAACTCAGGAAGGTGAGTCTTCCTGACTATTGGCCTGGAGCTCTATCCACTGTGCCAGCTAGATGTCCATGGAGTTGGAAGATCTAGGTTTGAATCCAGGTTCTGATACTTAAAATCAATCCCTGGGGTAGTGGTGGTGGGGAGGTAGTATATAGAAAGGACTATAATTTAAAAGCAGTGGGCATCATCACTAAAACTTTTTACAAACAATGGTCACCCACTGAAGTAGAAACTAACAAGAATCAATCCAAAATGGCAATCTGCTGGAACCTTTCCAGTGTAATCTGTATAACCCATTTTGTATTGTCATTTGGGAATAGTTTACCGATGAAATCATAGAATCTCAAAGATAGAAGGGACCTAATCAAACCCTGACTTCAGTATGGGAAAATCTGAATGAAAGCCTCAGTGAGAGGTTATTTAGCTTCTCCTTGAAGACTTCCAATAATGGACAAGTAGATCTCCAATAATGAACAAATAGACCTCTAACAATGGACAAATAGACTTCCAATCATGGACAAGTAGACCTCTAATGATTGGCAAGTAGATCTCCAACAATGTACAAGGAAGGGGCCTCCCTGAAATGTCATTAGTCTGGCGTTTAACACTGATACCAATCAACCACTCCAACCTTAAGTCCCGCTATTCTCCTATGTGTACTCTTTTGTTGTTGTTCAGTTCTTTTTCAGTCATGTATGACTCTTTGTGACTCCAGTTTTTGGGTTTTCTTGGCAAAGATACTTGGAATGGTTTGCCATGTCCTTCTCCAGCTCACTTTACAGATGAGGAAACTGAGGCAAACAGCATTAAGTGACTTGCCCAGGGTCACACAGCTAATAAGTGTCTGAGGCCAGATTTGAACTCAGGAAGATGAGTCTTTCTGATTCCAGCCCAGCGTTCTATCTATTGCACCACCTAGCTGCCCATATGTACTCTATATTCTGGCTAAACTACTTGCCATTCCACAAAACTTTTCCTTCTCTCAACCTCACCCCACATAACCTTTCTTCCTATTTAAAATGACTTATAGCCTTCCTTCTGCCCATAACAGACACTCTTTCCTCTAATTTCTACCTGTTGAAATCCACCTATTCTTCAAAGTCTGGCTCCAATGTCAATTCCTTCATGAAGCTTTCCATTGCTCCCCAATTGGATATAAAATTCAATTCAATAAACACTTTTTTCCAGTGCTTACAATGTAAAAGGCACTGTGCTAGGTGTTAGAGTGGGGACATACAACATTAAAAAAAATTTCCCCCTATTCTGCATCCTAATAGCTCTTTAATCATAAGTCTTTTATGATTTTTAAAAATTCTACATTGTATGATGATTATTTGTGTATATCACCCTTTCCAGATCTTCATGGCAGTTCCACCCAGGTTGATTCTTCCTTTTTTTTTTTTAAATGAGTCCAGTACCTGACTTTTACTCTCTTTTAAACTCCTTACAATCTGGCTTCCTGCCACATCATTCCACCAAAACTGATCTTTCCAAAGTTATTAATGATCTCTTAATTGCCAAATCCAACAACCTTTTCAAACTCCTCATTCTCTACCTCTCTGCAGCCTTTCTTTGACACTGTTGGCTACCCTTCTCCTCCTTGACAATACCTTCTTCTCTTTAGGTTTTTGGAACACCACTCTCTCCTGGTTCTCCTCTTACCTATCAGACTGCTCCTTCTCAGTCTCCTTTGCTGGATCCTCATCTAGATCATGACCTCTAACTATAGGTGTCCCATAGGGTTCTATTCTGAACTCTCTTCTCTTGTCCCTCTATACGACTTCACTTGGTGATCTAATCAACTCCTCTGGATTTAATTACTATTTCTAGGCTGATGATTCTCACATGTACCTATCCTGCCCTAACCTCTCTGCTTATCTTTTAATCTCACATCTCCAACTGCCTTTCTGAACATCTTGAACCATATGCCCAGTGGACATCTTAAATTCAACACGTCCAAAACGAAACTCACTATATCTCCCTCTAAACCTCCTCACTTCCTACCTTCTTTCTCTGTAACTGTAGAGGGCAACACCATCCTCCTAGTCCCTCAGGCTCTCAATCTAGGTGTCCACCCAGACTCTTCACTCTCTCACCTCCATACTCAATCTGTTACACAGCCTGTTGATTTCACCTTTGTGGCATCTCTCAAATATGCTCTCTTCTCTCCTCTGATACAGTCACCAGTTTGGTGCAGGCCTTCATTCCCTCATGTCTGTTGGTGGGTCCCCCTGCCTCATCTTTCTCCTCTCCAACCCACCCTCCATTCAGCCACCAAAGAGATTTTTTTCTAAAGTGTAGGTCCAACTGTGTCATGCCTACTCAATAAACTTCAGTCACTCCTTATCACCTCTTGGATCAAGTACAAAATGTTCCATTTGGCATTCAAAGCTCTTCATAACTTAGCATCCTCTCCTTACCTTTCTAGTCTTTTTATACCTTATTCCCCACCACGTACTCTTCAATCCAGTGACAATGGCCTTCTTGCTGTCTGATGAATGAGATACTTCATCTCTCAGTTTAACCATTTTCTCCAGTTGTTCCCCCATGCCTGGAATGCTCTCCTCATTTCCACCTACTCATTTCCTTGCCTCCCTTTAAGTCTTAACTAAAATCCCATATTCTATAGGAAGGCTTTCCCAACCCCTCTTAATTCTAGTACCTTCTCCCTCTTAATTATTTCCTAATTATCTTGTATATAATTTGTTTGTATATATTTGTTTGCTTGTTGTCTCCTCCATTAGATTGTGAGCTCCTTGAGATCAGGGACTGTCTTTTGCCCCCTCTTTTTGTATTCCCAACACTTAGCATAGTGTCTGGCCCATAGTGGGCACTTAATACATATTTGCTGATTGACTAATTATTGATTATTTGATCAAGAGTGTTTTCTGCTTGTATTCTTTATCTCATTATCTTCCATCTCCTCCAGGAAATTGCTATAATCGTCATTCCCCCTCTCTCTAATGTTCAGTCTCTCCTTATATACCAGCTCTTTGACTGCTGCCTACAAACATGTCTTGGTCTCCCCATTCTAAAAAAAAAATTCTCACTTGCCCCTGTCTTCTCAAGCTATCATCCTATATCTTTTTCCCCCCTCACAGCCAAATTCCTAGAAAAACTGTCTATACTCATTATCTCATTCACTTGTCAATCCTTTTTGCAATCTGAAATCTGGCCTCCAATCTCATTATTGAATTGAAACTTTCCTCCAAAGTTATCAACGATTTCTTAATTGCTATATTTAGTGTCCCCTCCTCAGTCTTCATTGTTCTGAACTTCTGCATCATTCAACACTGTTTATCACCTTCTCTTTCTTGGAAACTTTCTTCTCTCTAGATTTTAGGGACACTATTCTCTTTCCTACCTGTACGACTCCTTCTTCTCAGTCTCCTTTGCTGGCTCATTATTTATGTCCTGCTTCCTAATTGTGAATGTAACTAAAGACTCTCTCCTGGGGTCTTGTCTTTTTTCTCCCTATAATCTTAGTGATTTCATCACTTAAGAGGGGATGAATACAAAAATGAGGCATAGTTCAAAGTGTTTCAGGGAAAGTCAGAATGAGCTAATGCCAGTGAGGAAACTAAAGATATTAATAAAAGATAAAAATAAATTAAAAAAAGATAAAAACAAAAACAATAAAAAAGAGTTAGAGTTTTTTTAAAAGTTATATTGGAGAAAAGAAGAGGGTCAAAAAGGGAAAGAAGATGGTGGAGGTGAATGTGACTGTGATAATGGAAAACAGAAAGCAAAGCTTCTCAATTCCTATTTTCCTTTGGTTTTCTTTGACAATGAGAATGATCATTGGGCTAGAAAGAATAGAATAAAAATGGCTAATTGAGAGCCAACACCCTAGATAATTAAGTTAGAAGAGAATACCCTCAATGCTGCCAATGAGTTCAAGACAACCAGCCCAGATGAACCATATTCTCAGGTAGTGAAAATACTGGCAGATGTGACTTCTGAGAAGTAATTGTTAGTAGTCTTTGAAAAAGGCAGGTCCCACAGGATTGGAGAAGGGCAAAGGTTCTGATTTTTGAAAATGGAAAGAGTATGGGATCTATGAATTGTAGGCTGGTGAGTTTGACTTCAATTCTTAGCAAAATTTTAGAACATGTTATGAAAGAGATTGTTAGTGGAAATCTAGAAAAGGAAGCAATGATTACAAAAAGCCAGTACAACACCATAAAGAACAAAGCTAAAGTTATTTCCTTTTTCTGGAATAAATGCCATAGATATATTTTATTTTACCCAGGATTTTATCAGCCGTTAGTTTGGAAAGGATCTGGGGAATTTAGTGAATCAAAAGCTCAATCTGAGTCAGTGATGTAACATAACTGCCAAGGAAGATAAGACAATCTTAGGCAGCATGAAGGATGCACAATATTCAGGAATTAGAAACTGATAGTCTTGCCACACTTTGCCCTGGTCAGGTCACATCTTCAGTATTGTGCTTAATTTTGAATGCCATGTTTTAGGACTTACATGGATAAACCAGAGAGAGTCCACAGGTGGGCCACCTGGATAACGAGAAGCTCAAGTTCATACTTTATGAGACTAGGGTAAAGAAAGTGGAGATGCTTAGCCTAGAGGAAAGTAGACTTCGGGATATTTACTCGTTTATTTATTTTAGGCAATTGGGGTTAAGTGACTTGCCCAGGGTCACACAGCTAATAAGTGTCAAGTTTTTGGTCTGAGGCCAAACACTTGGGTGGAGTCAGGAGATAATGTATTTCCCTTTACTTGGAAGTTGTTTTTTTTTTTTAAAGTCTAGATGCCCATTTTTAGGTATAATGTAGCCAGATCTTTTTTCAGATATGAATTGAATCAAATGGCTTCTGAGGTCTCTTCAAATTTCCATAGTACAGAGCAGAAATGTGGAGTTGTAGAAAAAGCATTGGACTTAGAATCATGAGACATCATATAAGTTCCAACTACACCATTTAATAGCTATGTGATCATGAGCAAATAATTCCAGGTCTCAGCCTCAGTTTCCTCATCTGTAAAATAAGGATAATACTCTTAATGACTTACCTCCCAGGTTTACTGTGAGGATCAAATGAGATAGAGTGTTTTTTGGTCATAAAGTGCCATATAAATGTGAGTTATTAGGCAGTGTCTTTTGTTTGTTAAAGTTGTTTCACTAGTGTTTGACTCTTCATGATCCCATTTGGGATTTTCTTGGCAAAGATATTAGAGTGGTTTGTCATTTCCTTCCCCAGCTCATTTTACAGACGAGGAAACTGGGGCAAACAGGGTTAAGTGACTTGCCCAGGGTCACACAACTAGTAAGTTGTCTGAGGGCAGATTTGAACTTAGGAAGATGTGTGTGGGAATCAAAAGAACCAATCAGATTCTATCTCATGAATACTGACTCCATCTTGTACTGCCACATGTATTCTCCTCCATATTGCTGTTTTTCTGTTATTCATCAATGAGAAACTAGATGGTATAAGCCTTCTATTGTTTTGTAAATGCAGATGAATGTAATTAATCAACATCTTTCCATTCTATGAATAGAAGCTCTTCTATTCATATGAGACATAAACCTACTCATTCCTCTCCCAACTCAACTGAAATTCACTCTTTCCCCCTCCCAACTTGTAAAATCCTTAATCTTTTCTCCAATTAGAAAGTAGATTACCTAATTTTGTATCCTGCTTAATTGTTTTTCTTATAATTATTTGGTCCTATTTGATTAATTTTTTTAATGTATAAAAATCTGTCTCCCTCTGCATTTGGGGTCCAGTGCCAAAGCTGGGGAAGGCAACTAGTCCCAATTTGATACGCAATTGGCATGCATAGCTTATGAAATTGATAAGCTTGGATGCTTAAACCTTTGTTTCTTCAGTCATTTCATCTTTCTTTTTTGGCGAGCCAGCTAGGAGTCAAGTCTAGAATCTTCTGTGAGATTTTAGCTGAGATCTGAAGGAAGCTTGGGAAGCCAGGAAATGGAGATGAGAGGAAAGAGAAAGTTCTAGGCATGAGGATAGTCTGTGAAAATGGCCTGATTTCAGGGGCAGGGTGGGTGTGGATTTATTAAGTGCCTCCTATACATTAGATGGGGCAGTCAGGTGGTACGTTGAATACAGTGCAGAGCCTGGAGTCAGGAAGACTCATTTTTCTGAGTTCAAATCCATCCTCAGACACTTACTAGCTGTGTGACCCTGAGTAAGTCATTTGACCATTTGCCTTAGTTCCTCATTTGTAAAATTAGCTGCAGAAGGAAATGGCAAATCACTCCACTATTTTTGCAAAGAAAACCCCAAATGGGGTCATGAAGAGTCAGACACGAGTGAAATGACTCAACAACAAGAAAAAAACCTTGATCCTCAGAACTCTCGGAGGTAGGTGCTATCATTGTCCTTATTTTACAGCTAAAGAACTGAAGCAGAGAGAGGTCAAAGTGACTTGCTCTGGGTCACACAGATAGTTAAATGTCTGAGGTCAGACTCGACTTCAGGTTTTCCTAACTCCAGATCCAGTGCTCTACCCACTGTGCCACTTAGTTGTAACTTCTGTGATTTTCATAGAAATGTTCATTGAACACCATGGGAAATGAAGAGATTGGCAAAAGAGAAATGTTGAGAGAGAAGAGGGTCCAAGACAGCTTTATGAGAATGACTTAGTAAAGGAAAAGAATCAAGTTGATAAAAGGAAAATAGAAAGATAAGTGGCACAGAAACCAAGGAAAGAGGAAGTCTGTAAAAGGAGAGGCTGAGGGTCATTGTTAAATGTTTCAGATAAGTCAAGAAGGATGAGCGCTGAGAAAAGGCCATTGGATTGAACAGTTTAATGATCAATAGGTAACCTTGTTTCAGTTTTAGTCAAGAGGTGGAGTCAAAAGCCAGATTGTAAGGGATTAAGAATTGAGTGGAAGGTGAGAAAATGAAGGCAATGAGAACAACTAATTCTAGGAGGTGACTGTAGGAGAAAGAAAAGATATATGTTGAAATTTCCAAGAAGGAAGACAGGATGAAGTGGAAGAATCAGCTTGATGTCAGTAGATTGCTACAAGGAGTTGAAGCAGGTAAGACATTTCAGGATGGATGGGTTGAATCTCAAAGGAAGAGAGATTGCTGACTAGGGATGTTAAAAGAATACCTGAAAGCTGCAGTGAGGAGAGGGCTATAACAATTCTTCTTCCTGGCTCTATTTCAGAGGACGTGAGAAAGATGACTTAGTTCTGGAGAGGGTGGCCAAGGGATACAACACCTTCTGGGGAGAGCCAGCCTAAGAGGATGGAAAGGTGAATATCTTTTGATCTAAGATAGAGGGGATTTTGTGAACCTATAGAGCCAGGATTCCAGAGGATGGAATGAGGTCATGGCCTATGAAGAAGGAAGGGCTGAGAATATCTCTAGAGATAAAATAAGAGGCTGGGGGTAGGATTTTCTTTTCTTTTTCTTGTTAGGCAATTGGGGTTAAGTGACTTGCCCAGGGTCACACAGCTAGTGTTAAGTGTTATGTGTCTGAGGCCGGATTTGAACTCAGGTCCTCCTGACTTCAGGGCTGGTGTTCTATCCACTGTGCCACCTAGCTACCTCCTGGGGGTAGGATTTTAGACTCTAGATTATTGAGATAAGGGTACTGGGAACTGGGAATTTGTGTGCCATATTGTTATGAAACAATAGATGGCTTGTGCCATCTAGTTTCCCATGGATGAATAACAGAAAAACAAGATGGAGAATATATGTGGCAGCACAAGATGGAGTCAGTGTTCATGAGATGAAATCTGAGTGGTTCTTTTGATTCAAATACCAAATCAACTCCATTTTATAACTGGTCTTCACTTAATCTCATCAACTGCTGGTACTTAAGTAAATGCCTACTGACTTCACTTGACATATCCCTACTCTATAGGGGACCCCTATACATTAGGTATCTGTGAAAAGTGAGCATAGACATGGTGATTATCTTCACTGCCTCTGACTCCCAGAGCACCAGAATCTCTTCTGAGACCCCAGTGGAGGAGGAAGAATAAGAAGGTGATTACGTCTTTGAGGGCTAGGTTGAACTGACACCCTATACCTCTTCTGGGACCTCATCCAAAGATGTTGGAGGTTGAGGCAAGGCCAAGAGATGTCTTAATTGTGGTGTCAGCAGTCTGCTTCTGAAACTCATTGATTTAGAGCTAGAAAGGACCTTATAGGTCATCTAGTACAATCTCTCCATTTTATACATGAAGAAATTGAGGCTCAGAGAAGGAAATTGGCTTGCCCAGAGTCACAAGCAGTAAGTGGAAGAGATAGGTAGTATTTGAATTCAGGTTCTCTGAAATTCAGTGCCCTTCCCATGATGCTCCCAGAAGTGAGGCTCAAACTGTGAGACAGTTTAGAGTCCTTTTTAGATCAGTTCATCTCTTGGAGTGCCCTTTGGAGCAGGCACTCCAGAGATAAGACATATATAAAGAAAAATACATTTTATTATGTATTATTTTATACTCTTCTGAAACAAAGAAAAATACATAAACTAGGGAAAATATAAGAGATGTATAGAACTGAAGGGGAAAAGGTTACCATGGGATCAAAGGAAGTTTCATGAAGGAGGCATTCGAATGGGACTTTAAAGGATGGGGAGGATTTCATTCAATATCAGGGATGTTTCCTTCTCCTTACCTTTGTTTCCTTCTTGGGCCTAATTTCTCGACCATGGTGGATCATGAAGGAGAAGGTGATAAGGAAGTAGACAACAGAGAATATACTATGTACCCACAGGATCTTGTCACTGTCAGGAACAAGAAGTAGTCACAATTAGCTCAAGCTCACATACTCAACTCCATATACAGAGATCTAGCTCCTGGGTCATGTTTTATTCCTAAATCGAACACTTGAAATATTCTAGCAGTTATGATCCCACTTGGTTGACAGTGCAGAATCTTATACTCTGAATGTGAAGGCTATGCCAGTCTATCTCTAGGTTTAAGGTGTTTCAGTCTGACTGGCCAAATTTCCATAATGACAGGTCACTGGGTGGAAAATCTGGGGTTAGATTCTACCAATCTAATACTGTTGCATGCTGGTAGAGGGAGAGACATACGAAAGAAGGAGAGCTCAGAGTTGGATTTCCACTGTATTTAAATCCCATCTTTCTCTTCAATCTGGAAAAAGTGGGGACTATTGTGGGAGTTGGGTACTATTATTATTCACATTTTGCAGAAGAAAAAACTGAGGCAAATAGAGGTTAAGTGACTTGCCCAGGGTCACACAACTAGTAAGTAGCTGATGGTAGATTTCAACCCAGGAAGATGAGTCTTCCTGATTCCAGGCCCAGCACCCTATCCACTGTGCCACCTAGCTACCCTTAAAGAACCCTTATTAAAATATTAAAATAAAAATCCCACTGGATGGGTAATACTTTAAAGCAGTTATTAGATAGTAGATTATTTGAGAGCCAGTTAAGCAAGAACTATCTAAGACATGTGTCCAGCAGGAAGAAAGGGGTGAGATAGTATTACCGACACATTTTTATCTATTTGGTAATCCTGCCTATGACCAACTGTGCCCAGATAAAAGGAACAGCTGTAGTAAGGAGAAGTGGAATAAATATTTGTAAGATTACACTTGCTCTTGTAACCTCTGCCACAAGGTGTCGCTGTCAAGAGCTTTGGATACAAATGTATCTATACATTATCAGGAAGCCAATCACAACTGACTAAGTTATATAAATTGGTTCATTTTCTACAATCTTAGTACACAACTTTATAGTTTTACCATGTTGTGCTATCTGGCTTTGATCCAGCGTTTGAATTTCTTTTGAGGGTGAAAGAGAAGAGGATTATTTAGAACTCAATTCCATATAAAATTTGAAGGTTGAAATGAACCCATTTATAGGTAGGGTAAACAATAGCCAGGACCTCTACTCATAATAATAGGTATTATTTATATAGCACTTTATATTATCTCATTTGATCCTCAAAACAATCCTGTTAGATAAGTGCCATTATCATCTCTATTTTATAGATGACAGAACTGAGGTTGAGTAAGATCAATTAACTTGTGCAGAGTCATACAACTAGTAAATGCAGAGGCAGGATTCAAATTCAGGTCTTCTAAACTTCAAGTCCATGACATTATCCACTAGCTGACCTAAATTATAATGTAGGGTTCCTACTGAAGAACTAGAAATACTCAGCTACCAGAACTATAATCATTCATGTAAGTCACCAGGAGAAGCTGACAGTAATTTGTAGATTCATAGAATCCCACATAAAAAAGTACATTTTGTTTAACCTCTACCCAAAGAATGATTCCCCTCTAAAATATGCCCAACAAATTCTTAGCTTCTTCTTGAATACTTCCAGGTGTTCATTCAGAATGCCTATTCCATTTTAAGACAACTTTAATGGTCAGAAATGTTAAAAAATAATATTGACTAAAATCTGACTATAATTTCTACCTGTTGGTCTCAGTTTTGCCTTCTGAAGTCATGCAAAATAAATCTGATTCCTTCATCACCATAACAGCCTTTTAAATATTTGAAGATAGTTGTCTCCTCTGGTTTTCCTCATACCTTTCTTCTCTCCTCTCCCCACCCCCATCCCCATTAACATGTTCTTTCCTTCATTCTTGAAATCCACTAGTCCTTCTTGGGATTCTTGCCCAGGAGATTCTCATAGTACTTGACTGGCAGGATGATAGCCAGGCAAGGCATGTAGTTTCTTACAATTGATCTTCATATGTCACGGTCTCCAATCTTCTTACTATCATGGCCCTCTTCTGGACCCACTCCAGCTTTAACAAAATCCCTCTTAACACATGCTTTCCAGAACTAAATGCAATATTCCAAATGTGGTCTGACAAGGCCAGAATACATCAGGACTAACACCTCTCTGATTTTGAATACTACACTTTAGGTAATGCTGCCTAAGAAGCCATTAAAGAGTTTATATTTATCCTCATTAAATTTCACCTTGAGTTTTGGCCCATCATTCTAGCCTGTCTAGATCTCTCTGGATCTTGATTTTGTTATCCATCTTGTCAGCTTTTTATCTATCATATTGCTAGGAAGACTTAGGTACAGAAAAGTCAAATATTACTAACTTTAGTAAATCAGTGACATCCTAACTTCCAACCCTGTACATGAAACTCCACCCAGTGTATATGTCTTCATTCATTCAGAGCTTAGTAACTAGATCCAGGAAAAACAGACCTTACAGAATAACTGATGCACAACTTGGAGACCAACACAATTGATCTGTTTCCCAGACTATCCCCTCTCCAGGTAAGACAGAAAGGAAGTAAGAAGACATTGGCACCTACTTTTTGCCGACATTGGCAATGGTGGTACGGCCAAAATGACTATTAGAATCTGAAAAAGAAGAACGTTTATTAGTAGCCTTGGCTCTAGAAATTCATACATCCCAGTTGAATGTCTAGACTTTTTTGGATTACCTCTCATGGTCCTACCCTTCTTTCTCAGGGTCTATGAGCTAGCTCCAAATTTGTTGGCACAGTGACGGGTCCTTTTCTCATATGGTCGTAGAGAGAAAAAGGGAACAGAGATATCAAACTCCACAAGCGAGCTACAAAACTCCCCAGTGCAGCTGAGTAAGTTTGAAATGGAATTGAGAACATAAGATAGATGATGTTAATTTGTGGTTAATTTGCAGTCAATATGAGGCCTAGGGGGATCTGTTTCTATTTGAGTTTGACACCACTCAAATAGTCTCACACTCTCATTTTACAGATGAGGAAATGAAGGTCCATAGAAGAAAACATGCTTTCCCAAGATTTCTTAGGTAGTAAGAAGCAGAGTCAAGATTTGAACTCAGATCCTCTGGAGCCAAACCCAGTGCTCTTTTTCATTATATTCTTTTACTCTCTGGAACTGTTGATGGATCGTTCTAGCCTTACACTGTTACAAGCTGTGCTTTCTCAACTTAACAGTCTAATAATAACAATAATAATATAAAACAATAACAAAACAGTAATTAATAACACAAAATACTTTAAAAATTCAGATTAATTTGTTATAATCTTACTATAATAGAATGGGCCCTGCTTATCCAGTTTATTTTGTTATTACTATTCCGTTTTTTTAATTATTATTTTCTACTGCTTACATTTGTATGAAATTAATTATTTTAAGATTATATGTAAAAGGCAGTGTGGTATAGTGCAGGGGTGGGGAACCTTCAACCTTGAGCCACATGTGGCCTTCTAGGTCTTTGGATGGGGCCTTTTGACTGAGTCCAAGTTTTATGGAACACATCCTTTTATTAAGGGGATTTGTTCTGTGAAGTTTGGATTCAGTCAAATAGCCACACTTGAGGACCTAGAGGGCCATATGTGGCCTTAAGGCCACAGGTTCCCCATCCCTGGTATAGTAGATAGTGGGTTGACCCTAGCTTCAGGAAGAGCTGAGTTCAACTCCTTTCTCTAACACATACTGGCTGTGTGACTCCATCCATGGACATGTCTGTTAACCTTTCACTGCCCCAGGAAGCCTTCTAAGACTATGAGTCACAGTCAAATTGCTACTCTGGATTGATAAAGGAAGTTTCCATTCTGAGAGTTTGCATCATAAATGAAATCCCAGGTTTGAAAAAAAAATAGCTATTTGAAAAAAAAAACCGGCAACAACAGTGGGACTTATTGGTGTAAGTGTTCAATGGATAGGAAGATCGTAAAACTTCAGGAAAAATAAGGAGCAATGTTGAAGTGTGAAGAAACTGTCATGCATTGTCATGCATACCTATAATCCCTGCTACTGGGGATGCTGAGTTTGGTGAGTTCAAGAGCTCTGAGGTTCAGCAGGGCTAAGGTAAATCAAGTGAAAAGTCCAGCACCAATATGGTGAGCCTCCAGGTTGGAGGTAGGCTACTACTAGGTTGCCTAAGGAGAGACAAATTGGCTCAGCTCAGAAATGAAATAGATTAAAGCTTCCACTAGACAAAACAGGTCAGTAGTGAGATAGGGTGCTTGTGAAAAGCCCCATTACATTTCTAGCCTGGGCAAGATAGGGAGACCTGTTCTCAAAAAAAAGTGGAAACTGAGGAAAAACTTGTTATTTTCTTGGAAACTGTTAGGGTTTCACACAGTTGACAATAATCAGTTGGACAGATTATAGAAAGGGGATTTGTCCTATGTTGGCAGTATGTATTTTCAAGTGTGGAAACTAAGGAAAAACTGGTTGTTTTCTTGGCAACTGTTGCACACATATCAACTAAACATTATGGAAACAAAGACTTACCCTATGTTATCCTAATGTGTATTTTCTATCTCAACAACATTATTATTAAATGTAAATTAGCTAATAGTACCTATGCTTTTATATTGGGTTGACACCAGATTCATAGAAGTCATAAAAATAAAATATATTTTCCATTCACACAGTACTTTTACTTTCAAAGTTGCTTCCATTTACCCCTCCAAAGTGGAGGCAGTTTCATTTTTATCACCCCTGTGAAATAAGAAGTGGCAGTTATTCCCGTGATACCGATGGAGAAACTGAGGCAACCAAGAGTTTAAAGTGGCTTGTCCAATATCAGACAGTAAAATAACAGCAGATCTAGGACAAGAAGTCATGCCTCCTGACTTCTAGCTCAGTGTTCTCCTTACTACACCACACTGCTATAAAGGAGGACCTTCATTCAAGCCCTCTCTTATGATTGGAGGGAGCTCTTTTTTGCCTCCAGCCTCTGGAAGCACTGTGGCTTTAGTGAAATGTTGACTTCTGAACTCCCCTTACCTAGAAGATGCCCAGAGTGATTGAGTGGCAGGATGACAGTCAAGGAGGGCACACAAAGAACCAGGAATAGAAAAATGAGGTGTGTCTGGAAATTGAGGTACATTTTGGCATCATCTCCACATTTTTTAGTCAACTCCTCTTTCCTAGGGGAGACATAAAAGGACACTTCTCAGAAACTGGAATGGCCAGTGTAAAGGAAAGGAGTGATTTATCTTGACTAATCAGTAGGTAACCGATAAGCATTTTTAAATCCTCTGGGGCTGGTTTAAAAAACACTGCTGGATCTTAGAAGGGAGATCTACCATGAAAAGGGTGGCAGTCACAAGAAGGCAGATTTCAATTAAATTCAATCCAATACACATTCATTAAGCAGCTCCTATATGCCAGGCACTTTGCTAGGCAATGGGTATGCAAAGACCAAAAAAAAAAAAAAAATTCCTTGCTCTCACGGAGATTATGTACTACTTTAACATCAAACTAAGAATTTTTAACAACTGGTGTTATTCTAAAATGGAACAGATTGTCCCATGAAATAATGAGTTCCCTTTCTTGCTATAGGTGTTTAAGCAGGGATTAAACGGAATTCTTGGGCACTGTGATTCTATGAATGGAGAACCTTATTACTGAAAAGAGGAGAAAGTGTTGGGATGGAATGAATAGCAGCAGGGATATAGTTCTGTTGACAATGGGAATATGACTCCCATCCCCAACCCAATGAGGGCAGCTTCCTGGAGAGCCTTCTGTCTGGTAGGCTGAGTATGGATCTGGGTGGAGATAAGATCAGTCAGTTGGGTCTGTCATGTAGTAAGAGCCTATTCCTGTCTGTTGGGAATACAAAGAAATTCAAAAGTGGCAAAAATCAGTCCCTGATCTCTAAGGAATTTTCTCTTTACTAGGGGTGACAATGTACAAACAAAATATACACAGGACAAATTCGAGGTAGTCTCAGAGGGAAGGCAACAAGGTCAAGAAAGACTCAGAAAGATTTCTTGCAGACGGTGGGACTTTAGCGGAGACATGATGAAAACCATCTTTATGCTATACTGGGTTGGGCCCAATTTTTGGGTGCTGGATTCTGCCTCAGGTACCAAGAAATGGCATAGGGGAAGAGTATAGAACTTTTCTTCCATGACACTGAGGTAGTCTCAGCATGTATTCCTGACCTAATTTCAATTCAATAAGCATTTATTTAGCTCTTGTGATGTGATAGGTACTAAGGAAACAAACATTAAGCACCTACTATGTGCCAGGCCCTGTGTTAAGCACTTTAAAAATATTATCTCACTGAGTAAGATATTTTAATATTTAGATATGAACCTTGTTCTCAGAAATTGACTTATAGTAGAGACAAGACATATGCAAATAATTAAAATATAAATTAAAGTGTGATACAGTGCACAAAAGGGGCAGCTAGATGGCACAGTGGATAGAGTTGCCAGGCCTAGAATCAGGAAGACTCATCTTCATAAATTAAAATCTGGCCTGACACATAGTAGCTGTGTAATCCTGGGCAAGTCACTTAATACTGCTTGCCTTAGTTTCTTCATCTGTAAAATATTCTCAAGAAGGAAATGGCAAACCACTTAAATATCTTTACCAAGAAAACCCCAAATGGGGTCACAAAGAGTGGGACACCCCTGAAATGACTGCACAACAACAGTGCACAAGAAAGATAAAGTCCTAAGAGAGTACTTAAGAAAAAAAGCTCACATCTGTTTGACTATGCAGTAGGTACCATGTGAGCTACGTCTTTGAAAGATTGGTAGAACTTTAGTAGTCAGATGGGAGATAGGGAATAAGAAGCATAGAGTCAAGAAGCCTTAGAGTTTGGAATTCAATTTGGCTAGAACATAATTCTTATTTAGGGAAGCAGTGATGGAAAGATAGTCTTGAATTATGCTATAAAAGGTCTTTATTTCCAGGCTAAAGAGTCTGTACTTTATTGGAAAAGCAACCTTCCACTAAAATACTATTCTGATACTTTTTTGTGGCAAGTTACGGACTGTGGGCACTCTGAGGTTCTAAGTTTAGGATGGGTGATTGATCATCTGTTGCCTAAGGATCAGCCTAGCTAAGTTCCAAGATGTTCAGAAGCAGGATGGCCACAGGGTAATAGATCTTTTGACTATAGTAACTCCTAAAGACTGTCTACTAATTTTAGATAGGTTGTGTATTATTAGTGGAGGGAGAATGCATATGTGAAATTTCAGATCCTTGAGGTATTGGTAGGTAACCAAACCACTAAGGCTTCTGAGTGGTGCAGTGAATTGATCAGAGCTGAGCAACAAGGCTGACCTAACAATAGTGGATAGGAAGAACTAGAGGAAGAAGAAATTGGAGGTGGGAAGGTTACTACAATAATATACAAGAAAACTAGCTAATGAGTAGCTGACCTTGGGTTATAGCAATGGGGAGGAAACAGAGATGATAAGATTGCAAATAGGAAGGAAAAGAGAGCCAAGAACAAAGTTTCGGGCAAAGCTTATGCTGATCCTATGAAAAGGGAAAGAGAAGACTGAGAAGGGGCAAGCAGATATATAGGAAGAAAAAAAGGAGAATGCAAAAATCAAAGAAAGGACACACAAGGACAAAAATTTATAGTAGCACTTTTTGTTGTAGCTTAGTACAAACAATTTGGGTAATCATCAATCAGGGGATGGCTGAGTAAATTACTGTATATTAATGTAATGGAATAGTATTACATTGTAAGAAATGATGAAAGAGATAGAGTCAGAGAAACCTGGGAGGATTTATTTGTACCATTGTAAAGTGAGCAGAACCAAAAGGATGATTTATACAATGTCTATAGTAAGGTAAATGAAAACAACTTTGAAAGACTTAAGAACTTTCATGAAGGCAATGACCAAAATTGTGACTCCAGAAGACAGATAATGAAACATGTTAACCACCTCTTGGTAGAGAGATATAAACTGAGACATAAATTTTCAGACACAGCCAATGTGTGAATCTTGTTGTGTTTGACTATTCTTATTTGTCAGAAGAATGGGGTTTTATTGGGGGAGGGGTGGGAGATGTGTGTAGGGGAGTGATTATGACAAAAAAAGACAAGAAAAAACATCAATGAAACATTAAAAATGTGCAGATGATGGTGATACAGATGAGCAGGGCAGTGTTAGTATTATCATGTTAAATTTAATAGAAACATGATTTCATATGCAATCTTATTTTTTGTTCTGCTTTGTATATGGACAGAATATGGAAAAATGTTCATGTTTATTAAGTTCATTATAAAAAAAGAACTTAAAAAAAGTCTAAGGAGGTTACCATTCATAGGACTTTGCACGTAGTAAGCACTTAATGAATGGAAATGGTATCAAAAAGGAGGGAGTGGGCAACATCTTGTTACCTGAGTCCCAAAATACCAAGGATTTCCAAGAAATTTAGTTTATTTAACCCTATTTATCATAAGCCACAGGGGAGTTGGAAGAATAGATAAGAATGTTTCCATGAAAACCAACATCATGTAAATCAAATATCAGTATTCAGTGCTATAGAAAAGTTGAGGATAGGGACTGAGAAGAGACCACAGGATTTGGTCATTAGAATGTCATTGGTAATCTTCAAGTGAGGACAGTTCCATTAGAATAGTGGTAGTGGAATCATCAGTTATATGTGGGTCATCATTTATTTATCAGGACAGCCTTAACAGATCAAGAGCTTGGAGGGCAAAGACCCAAAGAAGATAGGGACACCCCCAAATAGGCATAGGGCTGTAGTGATCTGCTTAGGTATAGCATTTGGGGGCTCCCTAAGCAGAAAGCCAGCCCTAGACCTTAATAGGGTTTCATTGACCTCTCATGCTGCACATGGGTTTGATCAATATTACCATTTATTAAGTGCATACTACCAGCACCTTAATCCAAGGTCTTCACTTTTATTCATGTTATATTGGTCACTCATTGTCTATCAACCACAAAATCCTGGAACTGTTTGCAGCCTGTTCATTTCTCATGGTAAACTGGCACCATATGTTTACAACATATTACATAAAGGAGGATGTTCTATGACATAAGGCAAGGAGATTTAATGTCTTAAAGCAACATCCATTATATTCCCATCACCTTACAGTCACTCCCAATCTTTTATTTGTCCTAAAACTACTATTTTCACATTTCAGTGTGATCTCAAGCCATTCTTTAAAGACAGACAAACACAAATGTCCATAGCAAAGACAGTATCTTTGGAATCAAGGGAGGAAAACATGAAGAGGGCTCTGGTTCTGAACCCCACATCCTTATCTCAACAGTCCAGATATCAACAAAATCATGTTTTAGGGGAAGCTTTCTGGCAGGGGCAGATGTCAGTCATCCAGTAATTGGGAAATGCTCACTGCAAGGCTATATCGCAGAAAGAGAAGACATTGCCTCTGTCCTTGAGGTATTGACAATCTGATGTCTAGGTGAACCCTAATGAAAAATACTCTAAGAGGAGCTGCAAAGAAAAATACGAAGAAGGGTAGATGTGTTCAGTGTGTTTCTTGTGGAAGCCTGACACAAAAAAAGAGTTTGGTAGATGGAGGTCATTTAGAGGACACTTGGGAGAAAGAATGTTTTGAGTTGGGTTTGAAGAAGAGGAGGAGCACAGATTGATGGATTGATGGATTGATAGGAGACAGTCCAAGAAGGGGGACGCATATACAAAGACCAAGACTTTATAAAATCATAGAATTTCAGAGTTGGAAAGGAATTTCAGAAACCCAGTCTATTTTATGGATGAGAAAAATGAGGCCCAGAGAGGTTAAGTGATATGTCCAAGGTGTCACAGAAGCAGATATAAAAACCCAGGTCTCTGGGCTCCCATTCTAGTGCTTCTTCCAACGCACTATGATGTATGCATGTATGTATACACGTGTGCTTTGGCAAGTACAGATGGTAGTGCCTGGCTCTGTTTGGCTGGAGTTGAGAATAATGAAAAGTTAGGATGGTGAAAATTGGGGAAAATTCAGAAGTTCTCTCTCTAGGGGTTTTAGGAGGATCAAGGACATGAAGAATCAGAGCTGGAAGAGGCATCAGAGGGTATCTAGTACAACCCATCTAGCTGAGGATGAATTGGTCAATCAATAAATGGTTATTAAATACCTACTGTTTCTATGCACTGAGGATACAAAGAAAGGCAAAAGATAGTCCCTGCTTTCAAGAAGATCACTGTGTAATGGGGGAGGCAACAAGCAAATAACTGTACAAACAAGATAGATTGAGGCTAAATCAGAGATAATCCACAGAAGAAGGGCATTGGTATTGAAGGTGGGATTTTAGTTGTAAATCACTTCTACAACATTCCTAATGAGTGATCATCCTCTCTGAGAACCTTATGATCTCAAGGAAGCTCTAGCTGTTAGGAGGCCTTTTCTTATATTGTTAGAGTCTGTCTCTCTGCAACTTCCATCCATTGGGTCTAGTTATGCCCTCTAGAACCGAGCAGAACAAGCCTGTTTCCTCTTCCACAATGATAATCCTTCTAATGCTTGAAGACAGGATATCAGACAGGTATCATATGTTCCTCCTCCCATCACTCCCTTCCCCAGGTCTTCAGAACTGGAAGGAAATGGACACAGGTGAAATTCCTTTTGGTAATGGCATTGGAACTGGCTAAGGCTGACAGCCTATAGGATGGGAGAAGAAACTGGAGTTATTTCTGAGGGTCTGCTGAATGAAGAATAGGATAGAGCTGATAAGCTAATTATTTCCTGCCCAGTAATGCCCAAAGTAGAGAAGGTGCAATAATGCAGGGTCCAAACACAAGCTACAAGTAGGGAGCTCCACACAGCTGATCCAAGGTCAGAGGCTTTGAATCACTTCTCCTACTCCCAGGAATATGATGAGAAATGTTTAACCACCATAACACACTTTCAAGCTTAATTTGTGCATTATTAACATTTTCTCTATCACTTTCTTAAGTTTAAACAAACAGCAAAACAATAAATCAAACCTTGATTAGTAGTGTTGGCTAATTTCCAAAGGATAAGCACTCATACTATATATTTAACAATTATCTCTCACAAACTGACTCCAGCATAGTCTTGCCCACTCCCCTCCTCTCCCACTGCCACACTGCCTTTACCCAGAGCTCAGAGTGCAGAAACACTTACTTCATGATTATAATGTTGATGAACCAGGAAAAGTAGCCCTGGGGGGAAAAAAGGAGAGGAAGAGAATGAGTAAGCAAAGTGTTAGGGGTATCCTCAGCTCCCAGGTATACAGACATGCTTCAAGGGCCTGCAGAAGCACTAAAGGCACATGTCCTGACTCCACCCCAGGTAGTAATTCTGTCATGACATGAAGTCATCAGACACTGTAAAAACGATTCATTCAGAGAGGATGTATGAGTGATGTGTATGAATGTATACACACACACACACGCACACACACATGATCACAAGTCTAAAGTTGGAAAGGACCTCAGAGATCATGTAGCCCGATTTCCTAATTTTATAAAGGGGGAAATCGTGTCCCAAAGAAGCTAAATGACATGTCCAGGTTCACGTAAGTAACTGTGTCATTGTCAGGATATGAATCCATGTGCTCTGACTCCAGTTAGTGTTCTTTCTCTTTACACAGCCACATGGCATGATGGATAGAGTGCGGGGACTGAAGTCAGAAGACTCATTTTCCTGAGTTCAAATCCAGCCTCAGACACTTTCTAGCTCTGTGACCCTGGGCAAGTCACTTAACCCTATTTATCTCAGTTTCTTCATCTGTAAAATGAGCTGGAGAAGGAAATGGCAAACCACTCCAGTATCTTTGCTGAGAAAACCTCCAAAGTGGTCACAAAGAGCTGGACACAAGTGAAAAATGACTTAACAACAAATATGCCAGGCATCGTGCTAAGCACTTCCTACCCCCAAAGGATCTAGTCAAATGTTCTTATGAGCAAAGTTGGCTAATGGAAACTGGTAGAGTCAGTCTGTTTTCTCATGTATAAAAGGGAATTATAATCTTTGTCCTGCAAAATTACTCCCACAGGCTGTTTCTGAGGATCATATCAAATAATGGATGTGAAGGTGATTTATGCTATACAAATGTGGAATGAGTAGCCTTTCATTACCTGGCTCACTAGTCTCCATTTTCATGGTTCACTATGCTTACGTATTTGGAGCTCATAAGATCACAGGATTTAAAGCTAGAAAGAGGTTTTGGGGGTCAAGTCTGATCTCCTTATTACAAGTTGAAGACTCCAGATTGAAACCTAGGTCTTCTGATTCCAAATCCAGTGTTCCCCAACCATACTCATGCAGACCAACCTATAATTAATCCTTTTCTCTCATTTGCATCCTAAGATCATATTTAGTTAGTCAGCAGAAGGTAACAACAGCAACAACAACTAACATTTATATAGAGCTTCCTATGTGCCAGGCACCATACTAAGTGCTTTACAAATATTATCTCATTTGATCCTCACAACAACCCTGGGAGGTAGGTGCTCTTATTATTCCCACTTAATAGATGAGGAAACTGAGGCAAAAGAGGATAAATGTCTCATCCAGGACCATACAGCTAAGTAAATATCTGAGGTCAGATTTGAGCTCAGGTCTTCCTGACTCCAGACTCAGTGTTCTATCTATGGAGCTATCAGCTGCCTCTAAAAATGGTTCTTTGATGGGATCCTTTTTTGCTTTCTCTTTCTACACCTGGTACTTAGGCCAGACATGCACTGGTCACTTAATCCCGACATTACTGGAAAAGCTTTCTAGTTGGCCTGCCTATCTCCAGTCCATTTTAAACATACTTAAATTATTCATCTTTGTTAATCTTTATATATGTGACATGTGTGTATATATGTGCATATGTTATATAGTATGTATAAATATATGTGTACATATAGTGTATATATAGTGTGTGCATATATAGTACATGTAGTATATATAAAGAGTGTGTATATACAGTATATTTATATATAGTGTATATATATATACATATATGTACACATACATAGTATATTTATAGAGATAAAGATATATACACACAATTTCACAGACTTCAAGTAAAGAAACCTTGATCTACAGTGTTGGCATTTTGATGTGGGTCATCAGGAGGTCTCTTCACCATGTTTGCACTTCAGCTCCTAGATTGAAGGGGAAGGGTCTCAGGGCTCTGGGCTCTAAGTTTCTGGGCTACAGGTGGAGCAGAAGAAGGTTGAGGACTGTTCGCTATTATACAAGTGTCCATCTTCTACTGGCTTTCTCCTTTAGGGGTATTTAAGCTCCTTGATCTCAGTAGGCAATAGGGGAGTGACCAAGTTATAGGAAGATTAATAATAAGGTGTGTTTAGCATGGACTAGAGATAGGAAGGCCAGCTAGAAAGCTTTTGCAATAGTGCATACTTGGTGTAAGTGCTAAGTATAGAAAAAGAACAAAAGGATTCTATCAAAGAAATATGTATATGTGTATGTCTATAACTATATGTAGGTATATGTATATAGACATGTCTGTTATAAAATATATTTATATTAATGTTATACAATAAAACTAAATTGATATGTTATAACATACAATATTTATATTTGAACTAAGGGCTTTGTGACTCAGTCCAATGCTCTACCTGTCATGAGACTTGGCGGCTAAATGTGGACTTGCGAGTCATCTATTGTGGATACAATGCTGGGGCTGGAGTCAGTAAAACATTATCTTCCTGAGTTCAAATCTGGCCTCAGACACTAGCTGTGTGACCCTGGATGAGTCACTTAACTCTGTTTGCCTTCGTTTCCTCATCTGGAAAATGATCTGGAGAAGGAAACGGCAAACCACTCCTCTATCTTTGCCAAGAAAACCCCAAACTGGGTCACTAAAAGTCAAGCACAACTAAAACAACTGAACAATAACAACAAGAAACATGTTTGTAAGCACATGGGAAGTGCAATGACCATTCATGGGACTGACCCCATTGCTGATTAGCACAAGAACTTTGACTTGCTCTATTTCTGACCTGGGCCAGTTTGCCTCTCCATAGGCAGCCTCACTCCCCCACTCTATAGCTCACCATATTGGTTTTGGACTTAGTGTGGGACACATGTTTGGCTAAACCCACTGCAGCTCAGAACTCTCAAGCTGAAGCAATCCACCAGCCTCAGCCTCCCTAATAGCAGGGATTGCAAGTGTGGGCCACCACACCCATCAATGTAGGTCAAATCTGAGAGAGAGTTCTAAGATGTTACCATTTTGGTGTGTGGCTAAAGTAGGTACAGGAGAAAGTTATAGGATTCAAGGAGATCAAGAAATTATGTGGTCAATTTTGTTTGGACTATGAGTTTGACATTCCAGTGGGACATCAAGGTGCTGATATATTGAACTGAGCCGAATATGCTAGAACACAAGTCTGGAATACAGATTGTTAGGAGGATTGTCAGTATGAATAATGATACCTCAAGATTGATGGTAGGAGATGGGGTAGAGAAGATAACTATGATCCAGATGTCAAAGTCATTCTAAAAGTTACTGGAAGGATCACATGATGGGGAGAGAGTAAGAAAAGTAAGTTATGTGGACCTCAGAAGAAAGAATGTCATTGAGAAATGTTAGGAGACGAATGTACTGGAAATGGTAGTTTAGAGCAAGGAGGATGTCTCTGCCAGAGGTACTAGTCTTCCCTGAACACACCCTTTTCAGGGCTACTTTACACCCATAGTATCTACCTATTTCACCTAACTCTCATCTGTGGCTCCAAAGATCCTTAACAGGGCTACTTTACACCCTTAGTATCTACCTATTCCACCTAACTCTCATCTGTGCCTCCAAAGAGCTACAGCATGTGCAGCGGCTACACCCTGGTAAACCATTTAGGCAGATGGGCTAAATCAGGTCGAGGGTAACCAAAGGGTCTCAAATTCATTAGTGAGTTGGGAGAGTGTCTACCCCAAGCATGTGAAGACTTCCCCTGGTAGATTGGGTAGATGAGAACAATTTGTTCCAACAGCCATGAAGGCAGCTGAAGCAGGTGCTGTGGAGCGCTTAGGGCTTGGTTAGATATCGAAGACACCAAGGTCATCCACTGCATCTCTAGTCATCACCAGTCATCTTGATTCTGCCCTGCCACTGGACTGTGATAACTCTGGAGGAGAAAGTGAGGCCAAAGACTTCGTGTAACTCTGCCTCACCTAAATCCAATTTCTGCACAAATCAAAAGACATCACCCATACCATTTTACCTATCTCAAAGTCTTGTGGTGACAGGCAAGTGACAAAGCAGCAGGTGCAGATACGTTGGGAGCTGTAGTCACAACCCTGCACACAGGCGACTCAGGCCATAGGGATGTTTCTCACTGGAAGCAGCAGTGGGATTCAGCAGCTCCCTGGGTGTCTGAGCAGCCTTTTAAGGATTGCACTGCTCACCTAATGGTGTAAGGAAGGGGCTGGAAAAGGTGCCCTAAAATTGTCCACTTACCCAACCCTGGCCTGATTACCGCAGTAAGTGGGGAATCCCATTCTGTGGTTGAAACACAAAAAAATGTACAAAAGTGAGTGCAAAGATGATTCCACTCACCATTGGCACATGGAATGTGCACACACTTATAGACAACACAAAATCCAGTAGACCTGAAAGATGAACAGCTCTTGTTGCAAGAGAACTCAATCAGTATCGCATCCAAATAGCCACCCTGAGTGAAACAAGGCTGGCAAATGAAGGCTAGCTTACTGAAGCTGGAGCTGGATACAAATTTTTTTGGCGTGGCTGCAGTGAAGGGGAGCACCATGAAGCTGGTGTAGGTTTTGCAATCAAAATTAAGTTAGTCAATAAGCTTGTATGCCTACCAAAAGGAGTGAATGACAGGCTCATGACAATGTGATTGATACTTGCAGGAAAATGTCATGCCACCATCATCAGTGCTATGCTCCCACCATGACAAACTCTCATGAAGTTAAAGGAAAATTTTATGAAGACTTGGAGACCCTTATCATCAATGTGCCAAAAGAGGACAAGCTTATAATTCTGGGAGACTTTAATGCTAGAGTAGGCTCATACTACCAGGCAAATGACTACCAGGCGAGGAGTTTTAGGGAGGAATGGAATTGGAAATAGCAACAGCAATGGTCACTTAGTACTGAAGACTTGTGCATCTCATGACCTTCTCATCACCAACACTGTCTTCCATTTATCTAAATGCAATAAAACTTCATGGATGAACCTTTGCAGCAAACATTGGCAACTAATAGACTATGTGATTGTAAGGAGAAGAGACAGACAGGATGTGAGAGTGATGAAGGCAATGTGTGGTGCAGAGTGCTGGACTGATCAAAGACTTATCCTCTTCAAGCTAAATATTGGCATTCAACAAAAGCAATGTCCCCAAGGCAAAATGACTACCAGAAGAACTAATGTCAACAGATTACAGCTCTTCTCTGAGCGGGAGCAGTTTGTTGCTAACTTGGAGGGAAAGTTGAGCCAACATAGTTTTGATAACAGTGGAGCAGAAAAAGAGTGGGCAATTTTCAGAGATTTGGTGTATAGCACTGCATTTGCTCATCTGGGTCAGAACACTCAAAAACATCAAGACTGGTTTGATGAAAATGATGGGAATTCAGAAGCTGCTAAATGAAAAACGAGAACTCCACCGGGTTTACCAGCAGGATAGTTCATCCATCTCTAAGAAGGCAGCATTTAATTCCATCAAAAGTAAAGTACAAGCAAAGCTTAGAGAGATGCAGTAAGGCTCAGTAAGAAGGCAGATGAAATTCAGTTTTATGCTGATAGTAACAATCCAAAATGCTTTTATGATGCCCTGAAGGCTATTTATGGGCCAAAGACCTATGGTGCATCTCAACTACTCAGTGCTAGTGGAGCCACATTGATTAGTGATAAGGACATGATCCTAGAGAGATGGGCTGAACACTTCCATAATATTCTCAACAGACCATCATCAATCAATGTTGAGGCCACTAACCATTTACCACGGGTTGAAATCCAAAGGAAAGTATGGAAGAGAAGAGGTATTAGACTGACTACCAAACTGAAGGTCTACAGAGCCATTGTGCTGACCTCATTTTTGTATGACTGTAAAACCTGGACAGTGTACCAGCATCATGCCAGGAAACTGAATTGCTTCCATTTGAATTGTCTTAGGAAGATTCTGAAGATCACCTGGCAGGATAAAATACCAGACACTGAGGTCCTTTCTTGAACTAAACTGCCAAGCATTCAAATTCTGCTTCTGAGAATTCAATTCCAATGGGCTGACCACATTGTTTGAATGTAAAATGTATGCTTGCCAAAAAGACTATTTTATGGAGAACTCACA
>NW_020954723.1:21031938-21032886 GCF_900497805.2 Vombatus ursinus
ATGAGCAAAGCAGAATTGAAGTAGCTCAAGAGAAACACAATATTCGCAAACTTAGAGAATCCACCCCAATGATTCACATGGACTATTTGTGCCTGACCTGTGGTAGAATATTCTGAGCTCATATTGGTCTGATCAGCCACAGTCAGACACACAAAAACTTGACTCTAGCATATTTCATTTTGGTCCTCTTTGAAAATGAAGGACAATAACCGATGTCTCTGCCTCTTGTTGGTCCTCTAGTAGGGGGAGGCATGATAACAGGAGTAATGACCTGCAGGGAAGGTTGCAAGGAATTTGGTTATCTTCAGGACAGAGTCTAGTTTCAGTTAAGGTGTTTAAAAGTTCAAAGATATAGGCAATAGACAATAGAACTAGTTGTTGACAATAGAACCAGTTGTTCCAAACAGAGTAATGGAATAAACTAGGAAATCAGTAAAGCAGATTGGATTAGAACTGGTGAGGAATAGGGGTGATTAGAATAGACTCAAAGATTTGGGAAGTTAGTGTGGACATGACATTTACGCTTAAGGTAGCAAGACTGGATGACCAATCCAATATTGGGGAATGAGTACATCAAAGTAAATTAGTATGGCATACCCCCCTTCAACAGAGTTTAACCATATTTTTAGGGTAAATCATGCCTGAATTTAAGACACAATCTAAAACAGGGGTTCTTAATCTTCCTTGTGTCATGAAACCTTTTGACAATCTGGGGAAGCCTATGGTACTCATATCAGAATGATGTTTTAAATGCATAAAATAAAATACATAGGATTATAAGAGGAAGTAGTAATTGAAATAGTTTTTACATGGAAATATATTATAATATATAAATTTATACTTCTTATATACTATACATTAATATGAGCAGCTAGGTGGAGCAGTGAATAGAGTGCCAGGCCTGGAGTCAGGAAGACTCATCTTCCTGAGTTCAAATCCAGTCTCAGA
>NW_020954723.1:21032921-21062028 GCF_900497805.2 Vombatus ursinus
CTTAGTAGCTGTGTCACCATGGGGAAATCACTTAATCCTGTTTGCCTCAGTTTTCTCATCTGTAAAATGAGTTGGAGAAGGAAATGGCAAACCATTGCATTATCTTTGCTAAGAAAACCCCAAATGCAGTCACAAAGAGTCAGATACAACTGTTCAAAAATATTGATATAAACATAAATATTATAAAAGATATGTTTTATAATACTAATATGTATGTATATGTGTGGATATATAATTCTTTGATGGCATCTTTCATTTCTCTTTCTATACTTAGCCCTTAGGTATGCACTTAGGTATGTACTTAGCACCCAAGTATGCACCAGGTATGCAATGGACACTTAATTCCTAGATTATTGCAAAACTTTCTAGCTGGCCTCAGACTCTTACTAGTTGTGTGATCCTGGGCAAGTCACTTAAAGTCAGCCTGCCTCAGTTTCCTCATCTGCAAAATGGGAATAATAATAGCACCTACCTCTCAGGGCTGTTGTGAGGATAAAATCAGATATTTGTAAAGCTCTTTGTGAACCTTCCAGTGCTATATAAATGCTATTATTGTTGTTGTTGTTATTCCAGTTTTTCCTTTTACTCTTTGTTCCAGACTTTTGTTTCCAGCTGGGCTCAGAGTAATACCACCTGGATATTCCCCCTTGAACCTCAAACTCACTCTATCCCTAATCCAGTTCATTATCTTTTCCTCCAAACTTTCTCCTTCACCTACCTCTCATGTTTATAATTTTGGTGTTCGTAGGATCACAAAATCACAGATCTGGAACTAAAAGAGACATCAGAGACCATCTAATCTAACTCTCATTTTACAGGTGGGGAAACTGAGACCCTGAGTGATTAAGTAATTTGCCCAAGGTCACACAGATATACAAACATGTTCTGTGACTTCAAGTTGGACACACTTTTCATTGCCTCATGCATCTACTTGACTCTCCCCTCCTTCATCTTTTGTATCTCGTTATTTATCAGGTTCTGTTGATTTCAGTTCTGCAACGTCTCAGAAATCTGTTTCCTTCCCTCTCTATTCCCATTGCCAGCATCCTAGTACAAGTTCTCATTACCAGCTGACTAGACTATTATAATAGCTGGCAATAACAGTTTATATAATAGTGATGATAACTATCATTTAAATAGTGATTTGCTTTACATGTTATTGGTCCTCATAACAACTCTGTGAGGGAGGTACTACTGTCACCTCCATTTGGCAGATGAAACTGAGTTAGAGATTAAGTGACTTCCTCAGAGTCACACAGCTACTAAGTGTCTGAACCCACATTTGAACTCAAGGTTCTATCCATTGCACCATCTTGCTGCTTGCAGCCTTCCCAATCCATACCCTTCATATCACAGTCAGATTATGGAGAGGGGGATACACACTCACTCACACACACATAATATATGACTTTATATAAAGGTTTAGAAAGAGCTCTCCTGCAAGATAATTAAAGAACAAATTTCACAGATGAGAAAGCTGAGCCTCAGAGTGACTTGCCTATGTCTTGAACTCAGGTGTTACAGCTCCCCTACACTATGTTGTTTTCTTTCTATGCATAGATCTGGTTATGTCACCCTAATGCTAGAAATTTCTATGGCTCAGAAAGTTTTTAAAGCCCTTTTTCTGGCACTCAATTCAAACCTATTCCTTCCAGACTTATTTTATGTTATACCTTTTTGTATACTTTCTAACCCAGCCAAACTGGACAGATCTTTGTATCCTGAAAATCCATTATATTCTTAAGACTTGGTGGATTTTCTAAAGCTATTCTCCATGACTCATATGTTCTCTGTTCATTTAAAGCCCAAACCAAATACTACTTCCTTCATGATGCTTTACCCATTCCCTGGTTGGAAATACCCTCTCCTTTCAGCTTTCACATAGCACTTTGTTTTGTAAAACTCTAACATGCTTTTCTTGTAATAGTGTATATAGCATGTAAAGACCTATATTGCTAGATTGACCTTGGAAAACTTTAAGGGAGGGTCTGTCTTAAACTTTAGATCTCCTCCCATACCTGATACAGTACTTTGCACATAATAGGGGACTTAATAAATATTTGCTTTACTGTAGTTGTATCAGAGTTAAACTTCTCAATTTGGCATTCAAGTCCTTCTAAGCACTGTCTTCTCCATCCTTGTCCCACTGCTCCACATCGTTACATTTACCTGTTTTTCTCATGACTTTCCAAGTTGGCCCATTTGTTCTAGTTGGGTGAGGACCCTTGATGTTGCTTTTCACTCATGTCTTTTTAATGACCAGTTCTATTGACTTTGCTTCTCTACTCTTCCTCCCTTTACTAAGACTGACCTTTCACTTTGTTGAGGACCAATTCAAGATGCCTCCTCCATGACATAATCAGCATGACCTACCTACTATGACATGATCAGCATCTATTTATAGTCAGTCTATGTATTTGCACTATCACAGTTGTTCAGCCCTTATGACCCTCTCCAATATGGCCTTCATCTACCTTCCCAGTTTTATTTCATGTTACTCCCCTACATATACTCCTTGTTCCAGGCAAACTTGCATGTTGCTTTTCTCAAGTATCTGAGATTCTTTCCCTCTTCAGAGAATTCCTATCTTCCTTTAAAAGAGAGCTCAGGTGCTACCTCCTGAGACCTTTTCATATCTCCCAATTGTTAGTTTTGTCTCCACCTCAAAATTACTTTGTATATAATTTGTATTTGCTTATCTGTGTTCATTTTACATCCTTTCCAGTAGCATGGAAACTTCTTGACTGCAGGCACCATTTTCTTCATTTTTTAAAATTTCTAGCACCCAGGACAGTGGTGCTTGATAAATGTTTGCTGAATCAAACTGAATGATTGCTTTAGAACTTTTTCTAGAAGTAGGGATCATGTGAGACATATCCAGTTTTCTCCCACATTACTAGGCTCATGAAAAAATGTTTGCTGAGTAACTGAATCCATTTTCCTCTGGTGATTTTACAGATTTGTTTTATCTAGTCAACTTGAATGCAAATTCCTCAAGGGAAGAAACTGTAGCTTCTGGTACAATGGACCAGAATGGGTAGTTGGCATATGACAGGAACTTAATAAATGCTCACTGAATTGAAATGAATTGGATGTGGTCATCTTCCAATTGACATACAAACACAGATAAGGACATGTGCATAAGCATATACCTGTGAGAGAAATTATTATTAATAACCAATTATTTGAGGAGATTGAGATTTTCCCCTTTTTCATTTATCTTCATTTTATGACCTCAGCGTCTTAAAGGTTGAGCTAATCTTCTCCTCTATCCAGACTCCAGCAGGTGGGGCAGTCGTGTTCTATTCAGGTTGGGTTGGGGATAAATTTTTTGAATAGATTGTCCAAGGCTGGGGCTAACTTAGAAGTAAATAACATAATCAAAGCCCAGGTCCAGCCTCTCATTGCAATATTCATTCTCTCATTGTTAGCCAATCAGAATTGATTGCCACCCTTAGGAACACCCCTCTTCCAATGGGTATATAAGTGTGAACCCACTGCCATGAAGGTCTTTGCTCTAAGAGACCATCCTTATATTAAAATGCTAGCATTATTAATAAAATTATTAAACTACTCATAAATCATGCCTCTCAAACCTTTTAAAATGTCACACCTGTCTACTTGTGATATACAAATAAATATCATGTATAAATGAAGTAGAAAGTCATGTGTTCACTCCTGGCTCAATTCACTTTCCAAATTGTTCCCCCAACACATATACACATATTGTTTAGTCGTTTTCAGTCATGTCTGACTCTTTGTGGCCACATTTGGGGTTTTCGTAGCAAAGATAATGGAGTGTTTTGCCATTTCCTTCTCCAGGTCATTTTACAAATGAGTAAATATGAGGAAATTGAGTCAAATAAGGTTAAGTGACTTGCCCAGGGTGATGCATCTACTGTCTGATGCCAGATTTGAACTCAGGAAGACTCCAGGCCCAGCACTCTACCCACTGTGCCACCTAGCTGAACCATACATACATACACACAAAATAGCTGCCTTGCCAACTTAGGGATGACTCCATCCTAGGGCCTTCTCACTGGCTGGTGAGGGCCCTGCCTGGGATTGCCATTTCTTGAGGGGCCTCTGCCATGTTACTCAATTTACTTCTAACTCAACTCATTCTCCATAACGCTGTACATCCTCAATGCCTTGCTTTGCCCGGGTATCTATTCCTTTTCTTTTTTTTCCAGTTTTCCCTTATGTTTTGTCTTTTATTAGAATGCAAATTCCTCGAGAGTAGATACTCAAAGGAAACCTGCCTTTGTGCATCTAATGAGAAATCCAAGCCCAGGAATGGGATCCTCACCCCAGTATGTGCTCTCCCTTACCCAGACAGACCAGACCCTTCACCAAACACTTACGTTATCTTTTTTCTGTATCTCCAGATTAGGGTCCACTGGGGAATTCTTATCACTTTGCTCTCCAAAAAACAGTGAGACCAAGCTAGCCATAGAGAAAGAGAGTAGAAGAGAGACAAGAGGACAGAAAGAAAGGAGGAAAGAGAAGAGATTTTTATCAGTTGGAGTCTGACCCTTTGGTCAGTTATTCCACTTGCTATGTTCCCCTCTCTCTTCTTGTCTAGGGTCAGGAATGCTCTCAGTTCCTATACCAGCAGTGGAGATTTCTCAGCTCATTAGTTGTGGAAACAACCACAGAGCCTGGACTTGAGGTCAGGTCCATCTGACTCCAAGTCCAGGGTTCTGTTACTCACTCACTAGCTAGCATCATGAGGAAGTCACTTCACCTCTGCACCAGTTTCCTCCTGTATACAATGAGGTACTAGAACTAGATGACTTTCAATATCTCTTCCTACATCTAAATCTCTGCAAACACAAGATCCAAAAAGTAATGACTCTGATGATCAGAGTGTCAAAAGTATGAAGATGATGTTTCTCAGAGGGAAAATGGGGGTGGTAGTGGATGGGAGAGCAGGCAACACATAGTAATAGCTAGGGCTGATAACTCCATGAGTATAGTCCTTGAAACCAAAGGAATCTATGAATCCTTTTATCTTTATCAGACTTACTTAAATGGGTCAATTCAAAGTCCCTGGAGATATGCTTGCCCAAGACTGGTGTATATATAAAAATGCTTTAAACTCCATTTGTTTACTTTAGTATAAGACCACATGGACCCCTTCCCTCTTTGGACCACTCCAAATAGGTCTATCAGCTGAATTTCCTGATTGTTTATATATAGTTGTTTGCATATTGTCTCCCCCATTAGATTTTTAACTCCTTTTGGGCAGGGATTGTCTTTTGCCTTTGTTTCACTAGCACTAGGCACTGTGCCTGGTACATAATGGACCCTGACATGAGTGGCTTCACTTCCCTGAAGCAAATTGAGATTGGCACTTAAGGGTAGATGTAAGATGAAGCCCCATGTCTTCTTGTATCTTTTTTTATGAGTATTCCACTAGCAGTTTATATGTTATTAATAAACACTGTAGTTTAGTTAGATGTGGGTATGACTGTGTGTGCCAGAAATGGACAAACAAAGAGGATTGAAGGGCTATTTTGTCTTCTAAGTTAACATGTCAATCATCTAAATCTAGCTTCCTGTTGGGAGGTCTAGAAGAACTAAAAAGAGTCAATATCCACATGTAGGTTACATGCTGTGCATAAGGAAGAGGAAAAGACCCTAACCAATCATTTCCAACCAGGAAAAATGTAATTCCCCCAAATGGAGTCTGGGGTCTCTCAGCTGGTTCATCAAATTGGGGTCTGATGGGGACAGACGCTTGAAGGAGAAATCAAGTGATTCTAGGGAATAAATGTGGGCTTTTTGGATGGATTGGGTCTTACCTTTCCTTATTTGTTAGCAGACCTAGGCGTCCATAGTCCCAGGCGGCTTTCCGGAAGAAGGAGAAGACACAAAGAGCAATCTGAAGTTGGGAAGAAAAGTGAGTCAAGCCCAGAGTCTTACTCCTTTCTTGGCCCTTTGACTCCTGATGACCCTTTATCTGGAGCTCTCTCCTGATACTATGCATGGGGACTATGACCCTAACCCTTTGACATTTAGGAACAGGCTCTTCAACTGATTCAAAAAAGAAAGGAAGCAGGGCCTTGGTTCAAAAGCATTGGACTGGAAGTTAGGAGACTGGGTATGGTCCCAGATCTGCCACTCAAGTTTTTTTCTGTGAAGAAAAAAAAAACAACTAAGATCATAGGACCATAGGTTTAGAGTGGGAAGGGAACTTAGAGGTCACAGAGTCTTTCCTTTTCAGAGATGAAAGGAAAAGTCCTTCATTTCACAGATGAGGAAACTGAGGCTGAGAGGTTAAGTAACTTGCCCAGAGTCACACAGGTAGTAACTAAGGCAGATTTGAACTTTGGTCATCCTGACTCCAAGTACAATAGCCTATCAAGTATACCATACTACCTCTAAAATTTGGCATGGTAGACTAGATGACTTCTACAGTCCTTCCAGTAGCTGTGTGTTACCAACTAGTTGAATGATTTTGGTGAAGTCATTTAACCATTGTAAGTTTTAGTTTCCTCCTCTAGAAAAATGAGAATAGGAAACTCTGTCCTGCCTACCTCCATGAGTAGGTTGTGAGGATCCAGTGAGATAATGTACTTTGTAATTGGACTGGGAGACAAAAGACCTGGGTTCGTTTAGCTAGTTGTTTGACCTTGAACACACCAATCAATCCCTCTCTGTCTCTATTTACTCATTTATAAAATGACAGAGTTGAAAGAGAAGATCTTTATGATCCCTTTCCAACTATAACCTTCAATGATATTCTGATCTCTTCACTAAGCCATGATTCTACTTGCCACCTTTATCTGGAGTGAAGTCCTATCATGAGAATAAGCTCAGCCCCCACTCCTACCCATTCAAAGGGAATTCAAAGATCTCTTCCCTCTCCATCAACAAGGAGGCATCTTAGGGGTAGGTGTGAGGTTTACTGAGCTTTTGGTAGCACCATAAAGTGCTCTGAGATCTTCACTTTAGGATTACCAAAGAAGGATTCTCATTGGGGTTATTAGAGAAGAGGTGAGAGGAAAAGGGAGACACAGGGAGAGAAGTACCCATGTTGGCATTTGGCTAAAAGAATGTAGAAGAGGAAACAGAGTGGTCAAATGGACAGAGCACACCGGCTTTGAAGTTAGAGAATCAGAATTCCAGTCTTATTGCTGCTATTTGCTCCTACCTGTGTGACCTTTCACAAGTCACTTGGCTTCCTTAGGCCTCCATTTCCTCATCTGTAAAATGAGGGGGTTTGGGCTAGATGGCCTCTAGAGGTCTCTGTCAGCCCTAAATTTATGAGCCTATGATCTTTTGATTTCTACTTCTGAATCTAGGAGTCCTCACTAATCCTTTCCTATTTGGACTCCTAGCCAGCTGTGTGACCTTGCCTATTTACCAGATGTTGATACATCTATGACCAGGATTCACTCTAGGACCATTCTCTTTCTTCTCCACACCCTGCCACTGACTTACAAACCAGATGCCGATGTTTAGGAGAAACACAGTGGGCACTCCACCAAAGGGCTGCCCTATTAGGATAGTATTCCTGGTGCGAAAGCATTTGTCGAATGAGTGGTTGTTTAGTCTTTCTACTACATTCAGGATATCCAGGGACATAGTGCTCTGGCTCACTGCCTCTGGGAACATTTGGTCCATTTTGCCAAGGCTGGGTTCCTCCTCACTTTGTGAAACAGAAAACTAGGAAGGAAAGAAAGTTAGATTAGTTCAAAGCCACAGCCAGGACATTTTCCACAATGCCAGGCACCACACCCTATCCCTTAAAAGAGCAGGTTACTCCATAGGGCATCCACAGGCTAAACACCTGGCTGCCCTAATAGTCAGTTCAATCCTTAACCCTAACCGTCCCAAAGCTCAGGACCCAACATAGGAAAGGAAAGGGTAATGGCTTCTTATATACCAATCATGCAAATCAGCACCAGCCCAAGATCATGAAAGAAAACAGCAACATGTAAGCAATCATTTTGATCATGTATCAAAGATCTGATTTTATATATTGAGCACCAAAGCAGATTTATAAGTTAGTAGATGAGTCTTAAACAGTTGGCTAAGGCTCAAGGAGCCATATGACTTTCCCCATAGTCACCCAGAGAGTAAGTATCAGAAGTAGTATCAGAAGGAGAGATTTGAACCCGTCTTTCTGACTCCCAGTGTAGTGGCCTATTCATAAATTATCTTTCTAAATATTTGGATAAGAATTAATGCTAGTTAGTACTATCCTTTAGAATGCTAAATATGCCCTATTCCATATGAGATGGGTTACAAAAATACTGTAGTGGGCTGGCAGGGATTTGAACCTATTTGCAAGCATGTTCTGTCCCTATTAAGTTTGGCTCTGGATCCTATTTACTCCTCCTTCACTCCTATCTTGGATAGGATTGTCTTGGAAAGGAAAAAAAAATATCTTCATGTATTTCATATACAAAGCAGCCCTACCTTCCTAGAAAGAAGGGCCCTAATTCCTCTTTTTACCTCTTCCTTTACCTGCAATAGTATCCTCTCCTCCTCTCAAAAAGGTGATATTCACACTTTGTCTCCTTCCTTTGCCTATATAAACCTGTTCTCAAATAGGCATCTGCTAAACTCATTCACACTAAAGCCCAAGAACCTGAAAACAGAATTATGCTTCTTAGAGGAATCCAAAGTTTTAAGCTAAGGGAATGAAGCTCCAATATGATAACATAAGTATCAGCCAGTGAGTAAGGAAGATATTCTAGGATGCAATTGGAAGTTTCTAGATTGGAAGTTCTTAATCTGGCATCTTTGAACTTGCTTTTAAAAACATTTCAATATAATTTCAATATTTCATTATAATTTGCTTTCTTTCTAATCCTATGTATTTTATTTTATAAATTTAATTTACAAGTATTTATTATTATTTATTTATAATAATTCTTATTATTTATTTTATTTTTATTTATTTATAATTCTCATTTATTTATTTATTTATAATAATTCTCATTATTCTGAGTAGTCCATAGGCTTCACCAGACTGTCAAAGGCATCCATGACACACATACAAAAGGTTAAGAACCCCTAGTCTAGATGTTTTTGAAATCATATGACTTTATCTATGCATAAAAGTCTGGCCTATTCTTAGCCTAGGAGATCAAGGTCAGCCCCATGAAGATGTATAGGAAACATCCTGCCCACTGGGTAGTCTCTTTTTGAAGGCAGCAAGACCCCTGAGGAACAAACAATAAGTAACTCCTAGGGGACCTGATTTTTTTGGGGGGGGGCGCTAGGCAATGGGGTTAAGTGACTTGCCCAGGGTCACACAGCTAGTAAGTATTATGTATCTGAGGCGGGATTTGAACTCAGGTCCTCCTGAATCCGGGGCTGGTGCTCTATCTACTGCGCCACCTAGCTGCCCTGATTTTTTTTTTTTAAAGATAAGAATTCTTACCTGAGAAAGTCTTCCACTAAGGACTCAAGTCAGGTTCAGAGGTTGAGGTCAGCCATACTTTAAGGTGAGGGCAGATGGAGAAGCTACAAAAGATAAGGTTTTCACATTCAAGTGTAGTAAAAAGAGAGCACCCTGGGCAACAGATGGAGAAAAGGGTCCCTTAGGTTGGGGATTAGAAATGGGTGATGAAGAGTTCTGCTCCCTCCCTCCACAGGCTCAGTCTTTTAGTTCTTGTCAGACCCATTCTTTTCCTCTCTTCCTCTTCCTGTATAACAAGAATACTGGTACGTGCATGATCCTACCCAAGTTTGTAGCTCTGCTCAGAATGACCCAATGACCACCATTGCTAGCTTGCTTTCTTTGCTGATCTTAGGGCTAGTGCTAAGTGGGCAGTAGCTTCCTGTTCCTCTACTACTGAGTCTGGAGTAGGGGTGGTTGGAGAGGGACTAAGACCAGAAGGGTGATGTTTTCTCTTCTTACAACTGAAGGTGGCCATTTGGGAAGAGAAATGGAAGTAGTTATGTAGCTAGTATATGTGGGGGATTGATCTTGCCCAATTATTAGGTGGAGTAAGACTGAAGACATGCTGGCATGCATGCATTTCTTGAATGCTATGAAGCTTTTGTTTGTAGCTTCTAAAGACTTGCAGCCCTGTCTTTATATGTAATTTGAAAAAAATATATAAAAATAAAAATTAAATTAAAAAACTGCTTGCCATCTCAGGAAGGTAAGAGGGGAGGAAGAGAAGGAAGGAAAGAATTTGGAACTCAAAATTTTGAAAAGCAAAGGTTGAAAATTGGTTTTACATGTAATTAGAAATGTAAACATATACATACATACATACATATACATTTATGTATATGTATATATGTATGTGTGTATGAATATATATATATATATTTATATATATGGAGAGACAGAGAAAGAGAGAGAGAGATAAAGAGAGAGAGAGAGAGAGAGAGAGAGAGAGAGAGAGAGAGAGAGATTCAGTCTTTAGCATCTACTACCAGTGGTGAGGGATGGAAGCTGGGGCCAATGACTCAGCCCTGTGAGGCAGGGAAGTGATCATATCTCTGTATCTCAGAACAAGGAAAAGTGTCCAACTTCTATGGACCTTAGGATGTCTCTGTCAGCTCTGCTTGGACAATGGATGATGAAATGATAGGGAAGTAATAATGATAAGCACATTTATGAAGTGTTTAAAAGGTTTATAGAGCACTTTCCCCACAACAGTCTGAACTCCCTCCTCCACCTACCTTTCCAGCCGTATTATAAATAATTCACCTTCATACACTCTGAGTGATCCAGCCAAACTGGCCTCCTTACAGCTCCATCTTTGTACTGGCTGTCCTTCATTCTTGGAATGCTATCCTTTCTCTACCTCCATCTCTTAGAATCACTGGATTTCTTTAAGACCCAGCTCAATTACTACCTTTTGTGTGAGACTTTCCTAATCCCCATAGTGATTAATAATGCCTTTTCCTTCTATATCCCTTTTTAATTATATTGTAAATGCCCTTCCCTGATAGAATCTAAACTTTGTGAGGTTAAGGATTATTTAACCTTTGTTTTTGTATCCAAGGTGCCCGGCACATATTAAGTACATAATATATTTTGATTAAATGAATCCTGAAGCAAGTAGGACAAGTATTATTCTCCCCATTTTACAGATGAAAAAACAATAGAAGTGTTAAATAACCTGACCAGTGTCACAAAGCTAGCACTGAAAGATATTGAAGGTGAGACTGCAGAAACTATTATTGGTTCTGTCGATAATCCTTGAAAACAATAATAATTACGGCTAGCATTTATATGGCTATAGGTTTGCAAAAAGCTTTCAATTTGTCATCTCATTTTTATCCTTTGAACAATCCTGGGAGGTAGGTGCTATTATTATCCCTATTTTACAAATGAGAAAACTGAGGCAGCTGAAACTAAGTGACTTCCCTAGGGTCACATAGCTAGTAAATGTTTGAGGCTAGATTTTAACTCAAGTCTTCTTGTCTCCAGGTCCAGGTTTGTGGAAAATGGGAAGTGTGCTTAAAGATCAAACAACAGAGATGGACAAATCTTGTTTTAATTTTTTAAAAGGAGGAAAAGGTAGATTCCACAAACTACAGACTATTAAGCTTAATGTTGATTCTCAGAAAAGTTCCTTCTTAGTATGGATTATTTCATTATTTGTACCTGGCACACAGTTCAGTCTGGTTGTTTCCAACTCTTTGTGATCCCAGTTGGGGTTTTCTTGGCAAAGATATTGGAGTGGTTTGCCATTTCCTTCTCCAGTTTATTTTACAGATGAGGAAACTGAGACAAGTAGGGTCAAGTGACTTACCCAGGATCACACAGCTAGCAAGTGTCTGAGGCCAGATTTGAACTCATGAAGATGAATCTTCATGATTCTAAGCCCAGTGCTCTATCTACTGTGTGACCTAGCTGTTACAGTAGACAGCAAGTACTTAATAAATACTTGATTGATTGATTAACATAGTATATCTGGATTCTAGCAAGGCACAAGATAGTCCTTCATGGGAACCTGATATTTTTGTGGACAAGATGGAAAAATTATGCTTAGATGATCACAGAATTTGATGGATTCACAGCAGGTGGAATAACTGTACTCAAATTAAAGATGATTAGTGGACTGATATGAACCTAGAGGTCTATGCCTGCCACCCTATCCCATTTAACACCTAAATCCATGACTTGGTGCGGGCATAACAAGTATGCTTATTTAATCTGTGAATGACATGAATCCAGGATTTTGTTGTTGTTCAGTCATTTCAGTTGTGTCCAACTCTTCATGAGCCCATTTAGGGTTTTCTTGGCAGAGATACTGGAGTGGTTTGCCATTTCCTTCTCCAGCTCATTTGACAGATGCCTGAGGAAACTGAGGCAAATAGGGTTAAATGACTTGCTCAGGGTCACACAGCTAATGAGTGCCTGAGGCCAGATCTGAACTCAGGAAGATGACTCTTTCTGACTCCAGCCCTGGCACTCTAGTTGCCCTGATTCTAGGATGGATAGATACTAATTAGGATGACAGAAGCGGGAGCCAAGATCTTGACAAGCTAGAAGAATGGACCAAATTTTAAGGAGATAAAACTGTACATAAAGTCTTGAACTTAATTTAACATTATTAAAAATCATCTGCATTAAGTATGAGATAGAAGAGATGGGATGGCTTAACAGCAATTCATGTGAAAAAAAAAACACCTCAGCAGTTTTAGTTGACTGCAAGCTTAATATAAGTCAATAGTGTGATGTGCCTACCAAAAAAAAGCCAACGTGACATTAGGCTGCATTAATATTAGTTCAGTGTCTAGAGCAAAAGAAGTGACAGTCTCATCTCAATCTAAGCTTTCTTCTAGCAATAAAATATTGTGGATCTGTGAATTTCAGGCATAGTCATATTGGGAAAGATTGGGCAAGTGTCTATCCAGACCTCTTCAAATGATAGAAATGGACTAAGATATATCAGGGAGTTAGAAGAGGGATCTATATTGGGAGAGAAGAGGAAAGAGTGGGAGATCTCCTTCCTCTCTTGTCTATTCTCATTCTGCTCTTTCCTTCCTCAGCTTTCAAAGCATTTAATGTCTCCATCATTTATCATGGGCAGCTAGGTGGTACAGTAGATAGAGTGCCTGGACTGGAATCAAGAAAACTCATCTTCCTGAGTTCAAATCTGGCCCGACACTAGCATTAGCTGTGTGAGCCTGGGCAAGTCACTTAACCCTGTTTGCTTCAGTTTACCAATTTGGCAGGAAAGGTCTGTCTGGGATGAGAAGGGAATGAAGTGCAAGAGCAACAGCAGCTAGCCTCACAGCAGGGAGCCTGCAGCAAGGCTCTGAGTCCTGGGGTAATCCACCAGCAAGGCCCTGCCCTCCTGCAAGCCAGCAACTCCAGAGGTAAGCCAGTGTTCTGTGCAGCACAGCAAGACCCCCACCCCAGCAACCCTACCCCCAGCACAGCCCACCAGTAAGGCCTTGCCTCCAATGCTGACTAGTAGTGAGGCCCTGTCCCTTGGGCCTGTCAGTATCAAGACCATGCCCCTGGGGCAGCCCAGCACCAAGATCCCTTCCCCAGGGCCAGACAGCAAATCGCCCCTGTTTCTATAATAACCCAGCTGCAAGGCTCTACCCCTGAGGCAGACCATCGGCTAGGCCCTGAAGTCCAATGAAAGCCAACAGCAAGACCCTGTGCCCCAGCACAAAAAGCTTGGGACAGTTCAGGAGCAGAGCCCAACTTTCACATAGAAATACTAAATCATAATATAGGCAGAAAGAATGAGCAAAAAACAAAAAAAGAACTTGATTATAGAAAGTTACTATGGCAACAGGGAGGGTCAAGGCACAAACTTAGACAAGGACAAACAGTGTCAAAATGACTACATGTGAAGCCTCAAAGAAAAATGTAATTTGGTCTCAGGCCCAAAAAGAATTCCTGGAACAGCTTAAAAAGTATTTTTTAAAAGTAAATTAGAGAAATAGAAGAAAAATTGGGAAAAGAAATGAGAATAATACAAGAAAATCATGAAAAAAGGGTCAATAGCATGGAAAAATATACAAAAATTCACCAAAGAAAATAATTCCTTTAAAAAAATAAGAATTGGCTAAATGGAAAAAGAGGTACAAAAGCTCACTGAAGAAAATAATTCCTTAAAAATTAGAATTGCGCAAGTAGAAGCTAAGAACTCCAACAGACATCAAGATACAACAAAATAAAATCAAAAGATAAAAAGAAGAAAATGGCAAATTTCTCATTGGAAAAACAACTGATCTGGAAAATAGCTCCAGGAGAGATAACTTAAGAATTATTAGACTACCTGAAAACCATGATAAAAAAAAACTTGGACAACATCTTTCAAGAGATTTTCAAGGAAAACTGCCCTGATATCCTAGAACCAGAGAGCAAAGTAGAAATTGAAAGAATTCACTGATCACCGCCTGAAAGAGATCCCAAAATGAAAACTCCCCGGAACATCATAGCCAAGTTCCAGAGCTCACAGGCGAAGGAGAAAGTACTACAAGAAGCCAAAAAGAAACAATTCAAATATCATGGAGCTATAGTCAGTATTACACAGGATTTGGCAGCTCCCACATTAAAGAACAGGAGGGCTTGAAATATGATATTCTGGAAGGCAAAGGAGTTAGGATTTCAACTAAGAATCACATACCCAGCAAAACTAAGTATACTCCTTTGGGAGGAAAATGGACATCTATGAAAATAGAGGACTTTCAATCACTTTTTCAAGCATAATTAAAAGACCAGAGCTGAATAAAAAATTTTATCTTCAAATGCAAGACTCAAGGGAAACATAAAAAGGTAAAAAAGAAACAAGAAAGGGAAAACATAACAGATTCAATAAGGTTAAACTGTTTATATTCCTGTATGGGAAGATAACATTTGTATTATTACTACAAGGGCAATTAGAAGGAGTATGTGTAGACAGAAGGTGGAGATATAAGGTAAATCTGATGGGATGATACAAAAAACCCAAACAAAATTATGGGATGAGAAAGAAGATTGCATTGGGAGAAGAAGGAGGTGGGGGGAGATAGAAGAGGGTAAATTATCTCACATAAAAGAGGCATTAAAGAGTTATTATAATGGAGGGGAACATGGATAGGGAGAGACAGGCAAAACTTGAACTTTACTCTCATCAGAATTGGCTCAAAGAGGGAATAACATACTCACTCAGTTGGATACAGAAATCTATCTTACCTGGTAAGGAAGTAAAAAGGGACAGGGAAAGGTGGGGGGACTGATAGAAAGGAGAGCAGATTCGGGGAGGCAGTGATCAAAAGTAAAATACTTGCGAGGAGGGACAGGGCAAAGGAAAGGGGGGAGGATAAACAAGGGAAAAAATAGCATGGAGGGAAATACACAATTAGTTATCATAACTATAAATGTGAATGGGATGAACTTACCCATAAAAGGGAAATGGATAGCAGAATGGATTGAGAAGGAGAATCCTATGATATATTGTTTACAAGAAACACATTTGAAGCACAGAGACACACACAGAGTAAAGATAAGAGACTAGAGCAGAATATATTATGCTTCAGCTGAAACAAAAAAAGTAGGAGTAACAATCATGATCTCAGACAAAGCAAAAGCAAAAATAGATCTAATTAAAAGAAATAAGGAAGGAAACTTATTTTGCTGAAAGGTACCATAGACAATGAAGTAATATCAGTACTACACATATATGCACCAAATGGCATAGCATCTAAATTTTTGAAGAAGTTGAATGAGTTTCAGGAGAAAATAGACAATAAAATTACAGTTTTATTAAACTATTAAAACTAATGGTGGACATCAACTTTCCCCTCTCAGAACTAGATAACAAAAAAATAAACAAGAAAGAAGTTGAGGTGAATAGAATTCTGGAAAAGTTATTTATGATAGATCTCTGGAGAAAACTGAATGGGAATAGAAAGGAAGTAGTACGTGGCACCTACACAAAAACTGACCATGTATTAGCACATAAAAACCTCACAACCAAAAGCAGAAAAGCGTAAACAGTAGCTGCATCCTTTTCAGATCACAATGCAATAAAAATTACATTCAATAATGAGCAATGGAAAGATAGATTGAAAATTAATTGGAAACTAAATAATCTAATCCTAATGAATAAGTGGGTCAAAGAACAAATCATAGAAACAATTGATAATTTCATTAAATAAAATGACAACAATGAGACAACATTCCACAATTTATAGTCTATAGCCAAAGCACTACTTAGGGGAAAACTTATACTTAAATTGCCTACATTAATAAAGTAGAGAAAGAGCAGATCAATGAATGGGGCATGCAACTAAAGGAACTAGAAAAAGAACAAATTAAAAATCCCCAATTAAACACCAAATTGGAAATCCTGAAAATCAAAGGAGAGATTAATAAAATTGAAAGTAAGAAAATCATTGAACTAATAAATAAAACTAAAAGCTGGTTTTGTGAAAAAATCAATAAAATAGATAAACCATTAGTTAATTTGATTTTAAAAAAATAAAGAAGAAAAACAAATTACCAGTATAAAAAATGAAAGGGGTGAATTTGCCACCAATAAAGAAGAAATTAAAACAATTATTAGGAGCTATTTTGCCCAATTATATGGTAATAAATTTGACAATCTAAATGAAATAGGTTAATATCTACAAAAACATAAATTACCCAGATGAACAGAAGAAGAAATAGGATATTTAAATAACCCAATCTTAGGAAAAGAAATTGAACAAACCATCGGTGAACATCCTAAGAAAAATTCCCAGGGCCAGATAGATTCAAACATTTAAAGAACAATTTATCCCAATACTGCATAAACTACTTGGAAAAACAGACAAAGAAAGAATCCTACCAAATTCCTTTTACGGCACAAATATGGTACTGATACCTAAACCAGGAAGAGCCAAAACAGAGAAAGAAAATTATAGACCAATTTCCCTAATGAATATTGATGCAAAAATCTTAAAATGCCAGCATTTTAAGACATATAGTAATATGTCACAAGGATCATACACTATGACCAGGTAGGATTTATATCAGGAATGCAAGACTGGTTCAATATTAGGAAAACTATCAGCCTACTTGGCCATATCAATAACAAAACCAATAGAAATCATATGATTATCTCAACAGATGCAGACAAGGCCTTTGACAAAATAGAACACCAATCCCTACTTTAAAAAAAAAACACCAGAGAACATAGGAATAAATGGAGTTTGTCTTAAAATGATAAGTAATATTTATCTAAAAGCATCAGCAAACATTATTTGTAATGGGGATAAGCTAGAAGCCTTCCCCATACAATTTGGGGTAAAGCAAGGATGCCCATTATCACCTCTGTCATTCAATATTGTACTAGAAAGGCTAGCTATAGCAATAAGAGAGGAAAAAGAAATTGAAGGAATTAGAATAGGTAATGAGGAAACAAAACTATCACTCTTTGCAGATGATATGATGTTAGATTTAGAGAATCCTAGAGAATCAACTAAAAAATTAGTGGAAATAACTAACAACTTTAACAAAGTTGCAGGATATAAAATAAGCCCACATAAATCATCAATATTTCTATACATTACCAACAAAGTCCAGCAGCAAGAGATAGGGAGATAAATTCCATTTAAAACAACTGTAAACAATATAAAATACTTAGGAGTCTATCTGACTAGATAAACCCAGGAACTATATGAACACAATTACAAAACACTTTTCACACAAAGTCAGATCTAAACTGTTGGAAAAATATTAATTGCTCATGGGTAGGCCAAGTAAATATAATAAAAAATGACAATTCTGCCTAAATTAATTTACTTATCCAGTGCCTTACCAATCAAACTACCAAAAAGTTATTTTATAGAGCTAGAAAAATAATGAAATTCATTTGAAAAAACAAAAGGTCTAGGATATCAAGGGAATCAATGAAAAAAAATGTGAAAGAAGGTAGTCTGGCTGTACCAGATCTCAAACTATGTTATAAAGTAGTAATTATCAAAACAATTTGGTACTGGCTAAGAAATAGAGTGATGGGTCAGTGGAATAGATTAGGTACACAATACATTATAGTAAATGACCATATTAATCTAGCATAAAATAAACCCAAAGATCCAAGCTTTTGGGACAAAAACTCATTATTTCACAAAAACTTCTGGGAAAACTGAAAAAACAGTATGGCAGAAATTACGTATAGACCGTCTTACACTGTATGCCAAGATAAGGTTGAAATGGGCATATGATTTAGACATAAAGGGTGATACCAAAAGCAAATTAGGAGATCATGGAATAGTTTGCTGGTCATATCTATGGATAAGGGAAGAATTTAGGACTGAACAAGAGATTGAGAGCATTACAAAACATAAAAAAAATTTTTTTGATTGTAAAAAATTAAAAAGTTTTTGCATGAACAAAACCAATACAACCAAAATTAGAAGCAAAGCAGAAAACTAGGGGGAAATTTTGAATAAGTATCTCTGATAAAGGTCTCATTTCTCAAATATATAGAGAATTGAGTCAAATTTATAAAAATACAAGTCATCCCCCAATTGATAAATGGTCAAAGGATATGAGCAGGCAGTTTTCATACAAAGAAATCAAAGCTATCTATAGTCATATGAAAAAATGCTCTAAATTACTATTGATTAGTGAAATGCAAATTAAAACAACTCTGAGGTACCACCTCAAACTTATCAGATTGGCTAATATGACAAAAAAGGAAAATGATAAATATTGGGAGGGGTTGCAAGAAAACTGGGACACTAATGGTCCAACTGGTCCAACCATTCTGGAAAGCAATTTGGAACTATAAAGCTGTGTATACCCTTTGATCCAGCAATAGCATTGCTAGATGGGTATCTCAAAGAGATCTTTAAAAAGGGGAAGGGGAAGTGAAGGACCTATATGTACAAAAATATTTATAACAGCTATTTTTGTGGTGGCTAATAATTGGAAATTGAGGGGATGGCCATCAATTTGGGGAATGACTGAACAAGCTATGTATATGATTGTGATGGAATATTGTTGTGCTATAAGAAACAACAAGCAGGATGATTTCAGAAAAACCTGGAAAGACTTACGTGAACTGAGGTGAAGCAAGCAAAGTGCAAGTAAGCAGAACCAGGAGAACATTATACACAGCAACAGCAATATTGTATGATGAACTGGGAATGACTTAGTTTTCTCAGCAATACAATGATCCAAGACAATCCCAGAGGACTAATGATGAAACATGCTATCCACCTCCAGAGAAAAGAACTGACATTGTCTGAATACAGACTTTCACTTCCTTTTTTTTGTTTGTGTGAGTCTTCTTGTACAAAACGAATAATATGGAAATGTTTTACATGATTACACATCTATAACCTATATTGGATGGCTCACCATCTTCGGGAGGGGTGAGGAAGGGAGGGAGGGATAGAATTTGGAACTTGAAACTTTTTAAAAAAATGTTAAAAATTGTTTTAACATGTAATTGTGGGAAAAAATAAAAAATCATTACTCCCACTCCCAAATGTTTGTTCCCTTTTGATCCCTCTCTAAGGTCCCTTCCAGCTCTAAAACTCATGACTCTGTATCACACATTGTAAAGGTAGTATTATTACCACTCCAATTGTGCTCTCTAGGTCAACTTCTTAGAGTCATCAACAATGTCCTAGGGGTCAGTACTCCTTGGTCCTCTTCTTAGTTACATGCTGATCTACTGTAGGAAAATGGTCTGTTTCCTGCTTTGTTGTTGTAGTTGTCTTTATTGTTATTCAGTTGTTTCGGTCATGTCTGACTCTTCATGACACAATTTAGGGTTTCCTTGGCAAAGATACTGCAGCGATTCGCCATCTCTTTCTCCAGCTCATTTTACAGATGGCCAAACAGGGTTAAGTGACTTGCCCAGGGTCACACAGTTAGTAAGCCTGAGGTCAGATGTGAACTCATGATGAGCTTTCCTGATTCCAAGCCCGGTGCTCTATCTACTGCACCACCTAGCTACTTTGTCTGTTCCCTTTCAGGGCCTCAATTTGTAAAAATGGGAAACCGAGACTGTGGGCCCAGTTTTGAATTAGAAAAGAGTACTGGCCCTGTTGTCAGAGGACCAGGGTTCACATCCCTCCTCTAATATGCTTACTAATTGTGTGACCTTGGGCAAATCATTTAACGACTCTACACCTCAGTTTCCTCATCTTTAAAATGACGGCATCAAGGTCCCTCCCAGCTCTTGACCTGTGATCGATGATCCTATGAGGTTCCTAATGTCTCAAGTTGAAGGTTGAAATAGTGAAAGCTGAAATAGCTACTAAACACATTTCTCTGCATTTTGGGGGGATTTAAGAATGACCACAGGGAGACCTGGGGCATAGATTCACTTGTGTCCCCAGATGTTCTGTGGGCACATAGAGAATCGGGATCAACTTTTCAGCCATTTCCAAGGCTGAAGGGTCTGTCCCAGTCCTTTTCTCCATCCTATAGTGACTCAAAATCCCAAAAGTAATGCCAAAATCAGGTTGGCATAGGCTGCTTAGGAATGAACAAGAACTCCTAAGAATCCCCATGGATAGCATCAGAGATGAAATAAGCTCTCTGGGATGGGGGTGGAGAGTGCCTACCAAAAATATAAATTCTGCTAACAAAATTACTAGAAAATGTTTACTCAGTTTATGCTTGAAGACCTTGGACAACATAGAACTCTCTAGCTCCAAAGGCAGGGGCAGCTAGGCAGTGTAGTGGATAGAGCACTGAGCTTGGAAACAGGAAGACACATCTTCATGAGTTCAAATCCAGAGTTAGACACTTACTAACTGTGTGACTCTGGGCAAGTCACATAACCCTGTTTACCTCAATTCTTCATCTGTAAAATGAACTGGAGAAGGAAATGGCAAATCACTCCAGTATCTTTGCTGAGAAAACCCCAAATGGGGTCATAAAGAGTCAGGCATGACTGAAACGACTGAACAACACAACAAAGCTCCAAAGGCAACCCATTCAATTGTCGAACAGGCCTGTTAGGAAGTTTTTTCTTAATTTTTCTCACTCTGGTTCAGAGAATCTTCCAATCATTCAGTAAGTATTACTCATGTGCCTATGGTGTGTCAGGTGCTAGGGATATAAAGACAAAAAACGAAACAATCCTTACCCGCAAGAAGCTTATATTCTACTGGGGGGGTTGCTTATTTTCTTTCACAGCCCTTGTGGAATGAAAAGAACATTGGATTGGATTCTAGAATTTAGTTAATGGTCCAAGGTCCTAATTCTAGCACTACCATTTAGCTAGCTGTGTGATATTGGGCATGTCATTGGAATTGTCTATTTCTCTGGTACCTTATCCATAAAGTGAGATGGTAGGACTAGATGAGTTCTTATGTCCCTTATAACTCTAACTCAGGTCAACAAACACACTAAATGCCTTCTTTGTCAAGGTTTTGTATAAAGTGTGAAGGATTCAAACACAACTCCCTCCAAAAACCAACAAACAGCCTGCCTGTAAAGAGCCTGCATTCTATTGGAGAAATGACAATATGTAAGTAAATACATGAAAATTTGGAGGAGAAGAGAGGATTAATAGCTGGTGAATCAGCAAAGGCTTAGAGGGAGCCAAGGATTTTAATGAGTGAAGGTGAGAAGGGAATGCATCCTTACACGGGGGACAGATGGGAAATAGGATGTTGCATTCTAAGGAAAGCTAGAAGGCCAGTTTGGCTGAAAGGTAGAGTATGAAAAGGGAAATACTAAGAAGTAAGTTTGGACAGGTAGGCTAGATGAAGACAAAAGGCTTTAAGTACCAGAATTAATGGTTAAGATTTTATCTTGGAGTTAATAAGGAACTGCTGGTGATTTTTTAAGCAAAGGAATGACACGGTCAGGCTTATGCATTAGGAAGATAATTTTGACAGATGTATGAAAGAGAGATTGGAGAAGAGAGTAACTAGAAGTAGGGAAAGGAATTAGGAGGCTATAGCAAAAGTCCAAGCATTAGATGCAGGGGACAGTTGTGAGAGGCGGCACTCACAAGACTTGGCAATTGGTTGGATATGACATTTGAGGGAGAGGGAAGAGTCAAGAGAGACCCTGAGGTTTTGAACCTGGGTGATTGGGAGGATAAAGGGAAATCTGGAGAGGGGGAAAAGATGAGTTCTGTTCTGGCCATGTTGAGTTTTGAACGCTGTCACCACATCAAGATAGAACTGTTGTCAATTGGGCAATTGTCACATGGGACTGGACTTCAGACACCAATGCTGGATAGGTACATTGGATGCCATCTTCACAGAGATGATAGCTGAACCCATGGGAACTGGTGAGATGAGCAAGAAAGAGAAAGCATAGACAGAAAAGAGAAGGGGACTCAGAACAGAGATATAACAATAACAGCTAAAATTTAGGTAGCACTGTTATGTCAGGTACTGTGCTAAGCACTTTACAATTATCTCCTTTGATCTCAATAACCCTGCTATTATTATTAGGTGCTATTTTTTACAGATGAGGAAACTGAGGCAAACAGAAGTGAAGCAACTTGCCCTGGGTCACACAGCTAATACATGTCTGAGGCTGGATTTGAACTCAGGTCTTCCTAACACCAGGACCAGTGCCTAAATACTGTGCTGCCCATTATGAAGAAAGTGCTTTATAACCTGCAAAATGCTATCTATATAAGTAATCAAGATGGAGAATGGAGTTATGGAGAGGAAGATCCTCACAGTGGCCAGTCTTGATTTTCTCTGTAAAAGGACCTTCTGAGAAGAAGGAAGGAAAATATGGTATCATTATACAGTATGCCACTTGGGGAGAAAGAAGAAGCTTTGGAATAACCCGATTAACAATCAGTGAGGCCGGGCTATTTAAGGGGACATCACCATTTATCCTGAAGTCCCCAAATATGAGGGCTCAGGTTCTTCCCATTATCTAACTCTGAACCCCCTGCCCTTCAACCAAAGTCCATTGTTCCATCCTTGCTGAGAATCCCCAGTAAACAAACAACTTTCATAAGCACCTATTTGTTCAATATTTTGTTCAAATTTGTTCAAATTTGTTCAAATTATCAACTAAGAGTCAATCCACATTTACCAAGCTCTCCTATATACGTGCCTGGTATTATATTAAAGTTTTTGCCTTTTCTTTGTATTCCCAGCATTAAACTCAGAATCTCATACCACAAAGCTCTTACAATTTAGTTGGAGAGAGAAATTGAGTCCCCATGACACAATGGGAGACCAGCAAAGTATTAAACTGTAGTCCTGAATATGTGTTTAAATTATTCAGAGAAAGGAAAGATCAGTGCGGGATAGAGTTGTCAGGAAAGACTGTGGAGGAGGCTGTACAGCCCCCAATTTTTAGGTCCAAGAGTTTTCCTCTATGTAAGCAATACCTTAATGTACCCTAAGAAAATGATAGGCTTCTGTTTGGTCTCATCTCTGGTATATACTGAGTGCATGACCCTAGCGAAGTCATCTGACCTCTGAGGCCCTACACAAGCCTATAAGTTGAATGAAATGACAGGTCTCCAGAGGTGGGGAACCTGTGGCCTTGAGCCACATGTGGCTCTCTAAGTCCTCAAGTGCGGCCCTTTGACTCAATCCAAACTTCACAGAACAAATCCCCTTAACAAAAGGATTTGTTCTGTAAAACTCAGACTCAGTCAAAAGGCCACACCCAAGGATCTAGAGGGCCACATGTGGCCTCGAGGCCACTCGTTCTCCACCTCTAGTAGTCCCTATCTCTTTAGTTCTAAATTTATACTCATTCCAAGAACCTCATTTTTTAAAAACCAGAACTATGATTTCATAGGTACGTGGAGATCCCAGTTAGGAGAATTCCTCAAGCGAAGCAGGTAATCAGCTGTTTTTCAGTTTATATTCTTGGTGGTTTATGTGGGGGCACTGAGAGGACGGGGCAGCGAGGTAGCCGGGAGGATAGAGCGCCAGGCCCAGAGTCAGGAAGACTCATCTTCCTCAGTTCAAATCTGGCCTTGGACACTTACTTGCTGTGTGACCCTGGGCAAATCACTTAACCCTGCTCACCTTGGTTTCCTCATCTGTAAAAATGAGCTGGAGAAGGAAATGGCAAACCACTTCAGTATCTCTGCAAGAAAACCCCAAATGGGGTCACAAAGAATCAGACATGACTGAACACATGAGGTTAAATGATTTGTCCTGAGTCACATAGCCGATAATGTGGACTTGAATGGACTTGAACCCAGTTCTGACTGCAGCCAAGATGGGCTCTCTACTATGCCACATTGTCTTTACCAGACCCATCCAGAAGATGGGTAATGTGGATGGTGAGAAGATTGGAAACCATGCCAGGCCAAAGTTGGTTGAAAGAACTGGGGATGTTTAGTCTGGAGAATAGCCTTAGGAAAGAAAGATAGTATTTTTAAATATTTTATTTTTTAAGATGATGTTTAATAGCTATGTATGCAATGAAAGATATGGAACACTTCATGAATTTGCATGTTACCCTTGTGCAGGGCCATGCTAATCTTCTCTGTCTCATTCCAATTTTGGTACATGTGCTGCTGAAGTGAGCACTATTTTTAAATATTTTAAAGAACCTTGAAGACTTATTTTACTTGGTCTAAGAAGGCAGAGAGCCACCAGGTGGAAGTGGATTTTGGTTTGGCATAAGGAGAAAACTTCCTAAAATTAGAATTCATTTTCTCAAAATAGGATGCCATATAAGGTAGTGAGCTCCTCATCTCTGAAGGTTTTCAAGGGAAGGCTGGTCCACCACTTGTCAAGGATGTTATAGAGTGGAATCCTATTCAGTTATGATCAGGGTTCTAGGGTTCCTTCAAAATTTAAGTTTTTATCAATCTATGTTGTGCATAGGTTTTTATGATTTGATATTTTTGGCTCACTACACATATCCTTGGCCAGGCCAGCCCAGAGCTCAGGGGAGAACTCATACATAGCCTATACTCCTCCTTCAGAGGACTCCATAGCTCTGATTGCTCCCTCTAAGGGCTGTCTGCACTACATGGAAAAGTAGGTTGGGGCCAGAGTCTTTCTCTTGTACACCTGCACTATCTATTATCCCTTCCCCAAGCCCCGCTTCTCTCCCACAGCCCTCAAGTAATAGAGAATCCTTAGGGCTCAACTCCAGAAAGACAATGCAATTAATGGCTGTTTGGGAGAGCCCTTCCTCAATGGAATCCATCAGTCTTTTGCTTCCTTCCCCACTTGGGAGTCCCAGCTTGTACAGTTTCCCCGCCCATCAGGAATAGATGCAGGTCCGGGCCAGGGTAGCCACCACACTGTGGATGTCACTGTACCCTCCTAGGCTTGCCCATTCCCTGAGGGCTGTGCTGAGCTCAGCACCAGGCTATCAGCCAGAGGATCGGCCAGTTTTCCTCTGCTAGGGAAGGAGTTATTGATGCATTGTTGTGGGAGCAAAGGGAAAGGCAGGCAAGAGAAGGGGAAGAAAGATGTAGCCTTGACTTTCCTGCCCAGAGTGCTCAGGGGGGTAGGAGCCTACCTTGGCACTGACTGCCCAAGGTCGGACTTCTGTTTCCTTTTTCTCTTTGCATCCCCAGTGCCAAGCATAGTGACTGGTGCAGTAGCTGTTTAATAAATGCTTACATTGAACTGATCTTCCCCAGAGGGAATGAGGATGAAGATATTTCAGGACAATACCCATTTCCCTGATTGGGCAGTCTTATCAGGATGTGGCCTGGGGGGGAGGGGAACTCCACTGTGTGCCTCCCTCCAGAATATTGTATCTAAGAGAAAATGATACTGTAAGGTGGCATTGAATGGATAAAGAAGAGATAAAATACAGCATAAAGCTCGAGGAAAGAGAATCCTACCTTTTTGCCTGAGTAACTGGCTGAGGATGGTAGGGTATCAACTAATTTGATGTATGTATCAGGGATTTTTTTTTCTTTTCTTTTCTTTTTTTTTAAAGAAATAGCATCACAAGGTGGCTCTAGAATTCTTGACCAGAAGTCAGGAATATCTGGGTGTAATCGCTGCTTCTAATGCTTGCCAGATGTTTAGACATAGGCAAATACCTTAACTGATCATAGCCTCAGTTTCCTCATCTGTGAAATGGGGATAACTACTGTAGGGACTATCTCACAAGGTTGTTTTCAGGCACAAATGAAATAAGGTAAAATGTTCAGAATGCATTAAAGTGCTATCTTCTCCCTTACTGTAACTTCGTCCCATGGTTGGCTCCCTTAAGTCATTGCCTGCTCATGGGTCCGTTGCAGGAAGGTCAAAGAGGTATTAGAGCTACAGGAGAAAGGGTCCTAGAATTCATCTAGTCCAACCCTTTCATTTAATAAATGAGGAAACCAAAGCTCAGAGAAATAAGAATAGTATACCCAAAGTGTCTTAACGGATCACTGATGGAGCCAGGACTAGCATCTAGGTCTCTTGGTACTTCCCACTATGGTAGTAGGGGATGGTCAGGGAATGGCCTGGATCAGTCTCTGACCTCCAGAAGCTTCTAGACCAGGGGTGGGGAACCTGCATCGTCGAGGCCACAAGTGGTCTTCTAAGTCCTCAAGTGAAGCCCTTTGACTGAATCCAAACTTCACAGAACAGATCCCCTTAAGAAAAGGATTTTTTTCTGTAAAACTTAGACTCAGTCAAAAGGTCACACCCAAGGACATAGAAGGCCATACGTGGCCTCGAGGCTGCAGGTTCCCCACCCCTGTTCTAGGCTAACATAGAAAACCCTGTCTCAGACTATGAGAAACTAAGGCAAACAGAGATAACCCAAAGGTCCCACAGCTAGTGTCTGAGGCTAGATTTGAACTCAGGTCTTCCTGACACCAGGCCCAGCTCTCTATCTACTACACCACCTAGGGGCCCCTAAGGCATAAGAGTATTATTGGCTGAAGGAGCTGGGGATGTTAAGTAGGGAGACATGATAACCGTTCTCAAAACATGTTAAGGGCTGCCTTGTAGAAGAGAGCAAAGTCTTGTTCTCATTGATCCCTGAATGCAAAACTAAGAGCAAAGGGTAATGCTGCAAAGAGGCAGAATTAGGTTAAAAATAAAGGAAGAGTGTCAATTACTTGGAACTGTCCAAGAATATAAGAAGTTGCCCTGGGGAGCTAGTGAGTTCCCCGTGAAGAGGGGAGGTCCTTTAGGCAAAAACAAGATGATCACTTGTTAGGTATGTTGCAAATGGAAGTCATGCTTGGGGAAGAAGAGGGTGAAACTAGATGATCTTAGAGGTTCCTTCTAACTATGAGATTTTATGAGTTGCAGTCTAAATGGGAAGAAGGCAGACTCCTTCTACCTCCTCCTCTTCTCCATCTTTTAGGGTACACAGTCCAATAGATGGTAGAGCTCACCCTTGGCTTTTAGTTCAGTCCCCAAACAATGACCCCTTTCTCTCAGCTCTCCCCTTTCACTTAAGAGTTTCCCTGGAAAAATGGTCCTTTCAGGGTGAGGTAAGCTCAGGTTCCTCATCCCTTACCATTGAATGGACAGCTGCCTTTGGAGGAAGCCAGCTGTTTCTGTTTCCCACCCACCTTGGCCTTTACGATTTTGTAGATACCTCACAGGGTGTCGATGGTTGCTGTTCTCCATTTATTACCTCTTAAACCTGTAGCAATCCGGCTGTCTGTATGATCCCTGCCTCCTGGTTGTCTTCCGTGTTATTACCTTAGACTGGAAACTCACAGAGAGCAGGGGCTGCTTCTGTTTAGCTCACCGTGGAGAGTCTTGAGCACATCCTGGGCAAAGAGATGTTTAATAAATGCTTTGGATGCCAGTGCTCATTTCATCGGGTGGTTTATTTTTTTCTGCTCAAGGACCATTTGTGGGGATCTGAAGTATAGAATGGCCATTACCCCTGGTTTCTACCATTTGTTCTGAATCATTGATCCCAATCTTTGCCCAGATCCTAGGAGAGAAAACTGGCCCTCCGAGTGATGGCTTCTTCCATGCTGACAGACTCCTCCTCCCCACCCCAAGCTATTTCACTCCTAAAAGAAGGAGAAACAATAACTGGATATAGAGAATAAAGAAGAATGCCAGTCTAGTATGCAATTTGCATGTAAATTTCATGCTGTCCTTTCTAACTCTTTCAGATACTTGAATGTACTTCTAGAAAAAGTTTCTCAATCATTCAATACATTTATCAAACAGTTGCTAGCACATTCACCTAGCCCTGCCCTTAAGAGGCTTCTAATCGGGGCAGCTAGGTGGGGCAGTGGATAGAGCACCGGCCCTGAAGTCAGGAGGACCTAAGTTCAAATCTGGCCTCAGACCAAACACTTGACACGTACTAGCTGTGTGACCTTGGGCAAGTCACTTAACCCTGATTGCCTCACCCCCCAAAAAAAAAGAGGCTTCTAATCTCGCTGGGGATATTAAAGCACCAAACAATACAAAATAGAGGATAATAAAGTGGCAGATTGAATGACATAGAGTTTGAATGCTATAAATGCTTATCATTCACTTATTAATTAATTGAATTAAATACTTAATGACTGTAATTATCTTAGAACTGGAATTTCATCCATATCAGATACCACCCTAACACTAATGCTGGACTTGTGGAACTGGCAGAAATGGGAAGAGACAAGAAGCATAGCATGTCCAGGTAGGTAGAGATGACATGGTTACATCTGTAACAAGGGGTCTTTAGGAGAGAAAGGGGAAAATGGAAGTGACTGGGGAGCAGAAAGAGCATCTCACTGGGTACAGAGTGTGGCCACCTTTTTTTAAATTTTTAATTAATATATTTTGAATTATCAACAATCACTTCCATAAGTTTTTGAGTTTTAAATTTTTCTCCCCCTCCCTCCCCACCTCCTTCCCCAAGACAGAATGCAATCTGATATAGGCTATACATACATATTCCTATTAAACATATTCTCACATTCGTGATGTTGTAGGTAAGAATTAGAACCAATAGGAGGAACCATCAGAAAGAGGAAACAAAATGCAACATAAGAAAAAAAATAGCAAAGAGTATGCTTCGATTTGCATTCAAACGCCATAGTTTTTTCTTTGGATGTGGATAGCATTTTCCATCATGGGGCCTTTGGAGATGTCTTAGATCCTTGTATTGCTGGGAATGGTTAAGTTTATCAATATTAGTCATTGCACAACGTGGCTATTATTGTGTACGACGTTCTTTTGGTTCTACTCACTTCACTTAACATCAGACCATACAAGTCTTCCCAGGTTTTTCTGAAGTCAGTCTGTTCATTATTTCTTATAGCACAATAGTATTCCATTATATTCATATACCACAACTTGT
>NW_020954723.1:21062105-21089519 GCF_900497805.2 Vombatus ursinus
TCCTATGGACATAGTTCCAAATTGTGGCCACCTTTCTATGGTGGTCCTTGGAGCACCAGGCAAGGCCCTGTGCCCCCAAGTATCTCTCAACTCCCATCCCTTTGCCTGAAATTCTATTTCTCTGGCTCTTGAAGACTTCTTAAATTTTTTGCAATCTATTAAAATGCAAATAACCAGATCCTAGTATACAGTAGGTGTAAAATAGATACACCAGATTAAAAAGAAAGCTTATTCTATGCAGGTTCAGAGAGGACCAAACAAAAGATTAAGGGAGGGAGATTTTGATCCAATCAAAATAAGATTTCCAAAAATGAAACTGTCTTGGAAGAAGTGAGCTTCTCTGAAAGTATTTGAGGAGAGGCTAGATAACCATCCATCAGGGATATTACAGAAGGGTTAAGATTATCCTGGTTGGGAGTTTCCACTAGGTACCTCTTTTTCTAATTTCTCTGATTGCTAAAATATTTGTTTATGAAGAAATTAAATATGCCTCTGGGAGTGTTAACACCTGAGAGTGTTATCACCTAAGAGGATGATAGTTGACAGCTAGTTGAATTCAAGGGCCAGAAGCAAAGAGCTTCACATTTATTGTAGATAATTGTCCTATCCCCTGTTAGAGTATAATCCTCCTGAGGACAGAAACTGTGTCCTTTTTCATCTTCAAATCTCCAACTCTTAATAAAGTGCCTTACACTTGGTTTGTCCAATTGAATGGAACTATACCAGCCTCTACCTTGTTGATTTCTCTAGAGACCCCATACACATGCTCACAAACACTGTGGGAGAATGAATACTGGTAAAAGCAGCAGCTGAGTTTCAGGAAGTGAGAGTAGAGAGATGGAAAGGGTAGGACAGGCAAGGTCTGGAGCAGAAAAGAGAGAGTAGTTGGGGTGGGGTTGCCAGTTGCTAGGAGCTTTTGAGTGTTTAAGGTCCAGTGCTGTGGGAGACTGTTTCCTGTTGTTAACAAAAAAGAGATGATGAATTATTTAAACACCTGCCAAGGCCAGATGGGGTGGGGGAAGGGGTAATGTGGAGGAAAGTCTAGGAAATGCAAAGGTGGCTTTGTGCTCTACAGAGAATGAGAAGTTCATCCCGATGATGACAACCTCTTGTCCTTCAATTTCTCACTGCTCTGTCTCACTCCTTCTAAACCTATTTTTGATCCCAATTCAATCTTCCCTGCCTTCTTTAAATACACCCAGCCAGATCTCTCCCATCCTTAAAAAACCTTGACAAGACCCAATCAGCTTCTCAAGCTATCATCCTATATCTATTTCTTCTCCCTTTCACAGCCAAACTAGAAAATCTGTCTATATTCACTGCTTCCACTTTCTTACCTCCCACTCATTTTTCAACCCCTTGCAAAAATCTGGCTTTTATCCACAGCATTGGACTGAAATCACTCTCTCTCAAAATGCAATGATCCAATAGGCTTCTCTCAGTCCTCTTTCTTTTTTTCTTTTCAAAATTCTTTTTATTATGAACGAGAAAATAGTCAATAAACAATAATGTTTACAAAGTCCAGAAAAGAGGATTATACATAAAGTTGTGACTAATATATACATATATGTACATGTACATATATGTGTGTGTGTGTGTGTGTGTGTGTGTGTGTGTGTGTAAAATGAATTTAACTTGGTAGTCACAATATTGCCCAGCTTGTCTGCATCCCTTTCTGAACTTTCAACTCTTTTCTGTGGACTTCAAAGTAGTTATCCTTTACACTCTCATGGTCATTGTAGAAATGGTTCTCCAGGTTCTGGTCACTTCATTCTGAATCAGTTTATACAGGTCTTCCCAGATTTCCCTGAATCTGTCCCTTTTTAGCATTTCTTATAGCAGAATAATATTCTAATACATTCATATACTACAACTTGGTCAGCTATTCCCCAGTTGATGGGCACCCTCTATGTTACTGTTTCTTTGCTACAACAAAAAGTGCTACTCTAAATATTTTTTGCACATCTGAGTCCTTTCCCTTTGCTTTCATCAGTCCTCATTCTTCTTTTGATTTTCCTGTGGAATGCTCTGGATACTGTTGACCATGCTTCCTTCTGTATACTCTTTCTTCTCCATGTTTTTATGACATTTCTCTCTCATAACTCTTCTTATCTATCTGACCATTCCTTCTCAGTCTTTGCAGTATCATTATCCCAGCTCGATGTACATATGGGTGTACTCCAAGGCAAAGTCCTGAGTTCTTTTCTCATCTCTCATCTTCATTTTCTCTCTTGGTAATCTCATCAGTTTCCATGCTTTTGCCCATAAATCCACATATCCAGGCCTCACATTTCGCCTGGGCTTCAACCTGCATCTTCAGCTGCTTACTGGGATATTTCAAAAGGCATCTCAAGCCCGAGTCCAACACAAAACTTTATCTTTCTTCCTAAATTCCACCCCTCCTCCTAACTTTCCTATTTTGGTTGAGAAACCTACCATTTCCCCCATCACCCAGTTTTTCATTATAGGCATCATTCTTAAGTCTTTAATATGGACCACCACACTCAGTTGCCAAATCTTGTTAATTCTACCCCTTCAACATCTGTAGCATATTTTTCTTTCTCTCTAATCATACCACAACCCACCTGTTCAGAATCATATTCATGTCTGGTCTGCAAAAGCCTTCTAACTGGTCTTGATTCATTCAGCCTCTTCCCTTTCTGATCCATCCTCCAGAAATTGCTGAATTGTTATCTTTGTAGTGAAGGTCTGACAATGTCACTCCCTTGCTCAAGAAACTCCACTGGCTCTCTATGGTCTTTAGAATCAAACACAAAAATCTTCTAGTATTTAAAACCATTTACAACCTGGTTCCAGCCTGTCCTGGGGGGATGGAGGAGGAAGAAGAGGAAGTGGGGAAAGAATCTGATTCATCCAATGGTGACTGATGACACATTACTCTCCCTTACACATTCTACATTCTAGAGAAATTTACCTACTTCCTGCTCCTCATATACAACATCCCATTTCCCATCTTCGCACAGGCTGTCCCTCACATCTAGTATGTTCTCTCTTTTTCACATCTGCCTCTTGGAACACCTAGCTCCTTCAAGGCTCAGCTTTCCTCTAAGTTCTTTCCTGAGTCCCCCAGTTGTTAGTGTGCCACCCTCAAATTTCTCTATGTTGATTTTGTGTATATCTTGTATCTGCTCAGTTGATAACATGTTGATTTCCTTCTCCTCCTTCTCTCCCCCTAGTAGAATGTAAGCCTGTTGTGGATTTAAGAAAGACCTGGAAAGACTTACATGAACTGATGTTGAGTGAAATAAGCAGAACCAGGAGAACACTGTACACAGTAACAGCAACAATGTGTGATGATCAACTATGATTAACTTAGCTTTTCTCAGCAATATAATGATCCAAGACAATTCCAAGACTCCTGATGAAAGATGCTATCCACAACCAGAGAAAGAACTGATGGAGTCTGAATGCAGATCGAAGCATACTATTTTCACTTTTTGTGTGTGTGTGTTTTTTTCCTTTTGTTCTGTTTTTCTTTCACAACATGACTAATATGGGAACATGTTTTACATGATTGTACACGTATAACCTATGCTTGCCATCTTGGGGAGGGGGTAGGGAAGGGAAGGAGAAAAATTTGGAACTCAAAATCTTTCAAAAAGTGAATGTTGAAAATTGTCTTTACATGTAATTGGAAAAAATACTTTTAAAATTTTTAAAAAGAATGTAAGCCTGTTGAGGACATGGACTGTCTTTCTTTCATTCTTCTATCCTCAGTGCTTAGCACCATGCTTGGTATGACTGATTGAAGCTCCCTCCAGTCTCTCAACCTGTGCTGTCTCCTTGCCATGGCCTCACCTTCCTCCCTTGACAGTCTTAATTCCATAGTTGACTACTTTAAGACTTGAATCCCTTGTTCCTTCGTCCTATTAACTGTTGATGCCTTGCCAGAAACCAATTGTAGGTTACCCCCACATCTACCTTTTCTGCTCCTCCTCTCATAAACTTAATATTACTAGAGGACCTTCTGCCACAATGACAACTAGGTCTCCTACAAATTTATGTTACCTAATTTCAATCAGGCCTTTATGTTGCATAGAAATCCTTTTATTCTTCCTTGATTGACACTCCATAATAGCTCTTCCAAGCCTCCTCTCCTTAAGCCTCCCATATTCCTCTTCCCATCCTCCCCATCCCCCTCCCCCTCGGTAAGGAACCTTGCTTCCTACTGAGAAAAAAGCAAGGCAATCTGTTGTGAGCTCTCTCTCCTTCCTTACACCACCTGGTTCCCTATTCTTTCCTCCTTTATTTCAGGCTCTGAGGTAGATGTAGTCATTATTGCCAAGGCTACCTCTTTACTTGTGACCATAATCCCATCCTGATTATCCCCTCTGATTCTCTTTCAGGCTCCTACCCTTGACCCTATCATTCCTTCTTGATATCATCCTTGACCCCTATCATCCTTGATATCATCTGATATCAATCCTTCCTAATATCATCCTACATTTCTTTTGCTTTTAATAACTAAAGTCCTAGAAGAAATTATTGATATCAGTTGTCTCCATTTTCTCACTTCCCATTCAGTTCTCAACCCTTTGCATACTGGCTTCTGACCTCACCATTCACCTTAAACAGCCCTCTTCTAGGTACCAAGAAGCTAAAGGCCTTTTCTCATTCCTCATTCTATTTACCCTCTTTTACAGTTTTTTGACAGTTAGCCACTCCGTCTTCCAGACCACATATTCTCTGATGCAATAACACAGCTTGCTGTTCCTAGGACAAGACTCTTCATCTCCTGACTCTAAGCATTTTGACTGACTGCTCCCCATCTCCACCTCCTGGCTTCCCTGGCTTCCTTCAAGTCCCAGCTAAAAATCCCACTTTCTACAGGAAGATTTTCCCAATCCCCCTTAATTCTAGTGCCTTATCTCTGTTGCTTATTTCTAATTTATCCTGTATATAACTTCTTTATATAGAATTGTTTGTTAGACTATTACTAAGAAAAAAGTTCTTGAGAGCAGGGATTGTTTTTTGTCTTTCTTTGTATCTTTAGTTTTTAGTACAGTGCCTGACATATAGTTGGCACTTAATAAGTGTTTAATGACTAATAAATGGCTTTTGACTCTCTTCCTGCCCTAGGATTTGATGCTAATCACCCATCTATGATGGATAACAGGTAAGTTAGACAGAGACAGCTAAGTGGTACAATGGATAGAGTGCTGGACCTGGAGTTAGAAACATCTAGGTTCAAATCTGGCTGTAGCCATTTACTAGGTGTGTAATCCTGGGCAAATTGTTCAACTTCTCTCAGCCTCAGTTTCCTCATCTCTAAAATTGGGATAATAATAGCACCTACCTCCCAGGTGTGTCATATAAAATGAGATATCTGTAAAGTGCCTTGTAAACCTTAAAGTTACCTAAATGCTAGCTATTGTTATTAAACGATCATCTTATCCATTGCTCTGAATTTTACAGATAAGAATTATGTTAACCTCATTTATATAGCATTTTGGATTTTACAAATTGCTGTCTTTGTAACAAGGTAGGGAGCATCTGCATTATTAGTTCCATTTTACAGATGAGGAAAATGAGACTTGCCAATGGTCATTTCAATTTAATATTTTTTGGACTCTTGCCGTATACTTATCTGCAGTATACTATGCTATGTTTCACAGCTAGTAAGTAATTTCCATAGAACTTATTCTAGCCCCTGCTAATCGCCTACTGCCCATCTCATAAATACAAGACACCCCGATATAGGAAGTACTAAACAAAATGGTCCTAACAAGAGGTCCTGAGTGTGAATGTTACTTAACTTGTTTATTGGACCTGTTTGTTGATATTATTCAGTCATTTTAGTAGTGTTTGACTCTTTGTGACCCCATTTATGGTTTTCTTGGAAGAGATATTGAAGTGGTTTGCCATTTTTTTCTCCAGCTCATTTTACAGATGAAGAAATTGAGGCAGAGAGGGTTAAATGGCTTGCCTAGGGTCATACAGCTAGCAGGTACCTGAGGCATGATTTGAGCTCAGATGAATCTTCCTGACTCCAGGCCCAGCACTCTAACCATTGACCCACCTAGCTGCCATTGCTGGACCTGTAGCATGTTTCAAAGTCTGGGAACTGGCTTGGGAGAGTTAAACCAGAAATCTAGGCTAAGAACAAACTTAACAGCATATTTGTTCTTTATTTTGCCACTAAGCCTTTACTCTTCTAATAACCTACTATACAGTGAAGTGGGCCCAAGGACTTGGGGAAAGCCTTTTAAAGTCCAGGTCCCTCTCTCTCTGAGACAAGTCTCAATAAACCAACAAAGTCATTGGGTGAATCAGACTCTTTTCCTCCTTCTTCACCTAATCATTTAATTAGATGTCCAAAGATCTCAGAGCATAGGTCTTGATGTGGAAGGAACAGAAAATAGCTTACTTCCCCACCAATCACTTCCCTAGAACCTTTGGGGAGTAGGAAAACAAGAGAAACATTATTGAAAAAGACGGTACCTTTCTTGTATATGAAAGTAAATCTACAAAGTCATGTTAGCTGTTCTTTCCCAACCTCGTGAGAAGATACAACATTGTAGGAGAGTCAATAGAGGAATTCTTGAAGAAGCAAACCCAACACTTGTAGTATCCCCCTTCTCCAGCCCTCCTGAGGCCTCAATTGGTTATAAGATATTTTTTTTGGCTAGGTAATGGGATTAAGTGACTTGCCCAAGGTCACACATCTAGTAAATGTTATGTGTCTGAGGCAGACTTCAAACTCAGGTCCTTCTGAATCCAGAGACAATACTCTATCCACTGTGCCACCTAGCTGCGCCATATAAAATATATTCTTCAATGGGCAGCTAGGTGGCACACTGAATAGAGTGATAAGTTGGAAGTCAGGAAGACCTGTTGAAATCTGGCCTCAGACACTTACTGACTATGTGACCCTAGGCAAGTCATTTAACCCTGTTTGCCTCAGTTTCCTCATCTGTAAAATGAGCTGGAGGAGGAAATGGCAAACCACTCCAGTATCTCTCACAAAAAAAAACTTCAAATGAGGTCACAAGGAGTCAAACATGACTGAAACAAATGCACAACAACACATTATTTAATAAATCTCATTTGGTTAAGTTTTAGGCAAAGGTCTTTTTCTAACTCCCCCATTTTATAGATTAGGGAACTGAGACCCAGAAAGGCAAAGTTTCTTCTTAGTTCTTTTATCAAGTAAGAAAAGGAAGCAAAGCTGGGTTGGATTCTAACCCTACCTCTAAATTACTGTGCAATTGTATAGGGAGGCACTTCCATTCATTGGGGGATGCGCAGCTCAGTTTGCTTACCTAGAAAATGGGGATTGATTGCATCATTTATTCATTAAACATTCACTCTATATGGTCCAGTATAGAAACTGGCTAAGTGCTATGGGGGATGTAAAGATAAATAAGAGATGGTCTATATAATCCTCTACTTCTGTTCTATAATGTATATGGAAATGCTAATTTTATTTGGCGTTTGCTAAGCTCACAATTTTTTTTAAAATGGAAAAAAAATAATAAGAAAAAAGACACGGTCACTGGCCTCAAGGAGCTTAGTATCCATGCAACATTTCATTCTACAAGAATCCTTCTATCCTGCCTCCTTTAAAATTAGCATTATAAGAAGGAAGAATTTTGGCTTAGTTTTAACTATGAAGAGTTTTGGAAGTATTATAAGGAGAGGGACAAGGCTTACAAGGTGTGACCAAGGCACAAAGACTTAAACAGAGGGCATTTAGGGAACCCGACCATCACAGCATCCATGGCAGCAACCATAAAGGGCTTAAAGCAGGGGCCACAAACCTGGAGGAACCAGCAGGGTTCAGGGAGAGCAGATGTGAAGGGGGCAACTCCTACTTGATTGCCTGACCAGTCTCTGGAATAGCACTCTTACAACAGCCCAAGTTCTCTCAACTGGAATCCCAGGGACAGCACCTTCTTGTGGCAACTAGATCTTGGGTGCTCTGCAGACACAAGGACAAAGACATGCTTTCAGTGGTACTGTGGATACTTCCCAGAGGTAAGTCCAATTGTTCCAACACACTGACTTCAATCTCTCTCAAGATGATCATTCCATATTCTGGTCGTCAAGCCAACCATACTGCCTTAGGATTGTAAGCAGCCCAAGAATTGAAATCCCTGCTCATTAATAGTGATGAGGACAGCAGTGGTACAACGATGAGGCTATCGGCAGCATAGTTAAGTTTGAAACTGGTTCTGATTAATAACAGTAAGACATGTAGCTAGGTAGCAAAGTTGATGGCGCAGTAGACATGGAGTCAGGAAGGCCTAAGTTCAAATTCTACCTTAGACACTTACTAGGTGTGTGATCCTGGGCAAGTCATTTGACTTCTGTCTGCCTCAGTTTTTTCATCTATAAAATGGAGGTAATAACAGCACTTACCTCCGAGGATTGTTGTAAAGCTCAAATGAGATTAATATTTGCAAACCTTTAAATGTTATATAAATGGTGGTTAGCATTTGATCAACCCTAGGGGTAGGTAAAGCAAATCAAGGTAAAAATGATTTACCAAGGTAATATAGTGAGTGTCAAAGTCACTCAGTCCCAGTCATTTGGCCTTTAAGCTCAGTATTCTTTTCACTACACTAGGCAACCAGGAGGGAGGATGATGGATGAGTATTTCACCAGTAGTGTCCCAGGGAACTTTACCTGCACTCTGCCCTCTCAGAAGTGTTCTCCACTCCCTTACACCCTCAAGCCCTCAAATATATAACAGAAGTGAAGGACGTCTCTTCTATTCCAGGCCATCCTCCACTCCCTGTCCTTTCCTAGACTTTCAACTGGTCCCTAGACCAGGAGCTGCCAATCTTTTAAGAAGGCACTGTAAGAAGAAATTTTTAGAAGATCCATATTATTTCCAACTGGTGCCAGATTTTATACATTTTAAACTATTATACAGCTTATACATTTGCATATTCTATTTAATATGAGTTAATAAAATTATGTGAAGATCTAATTATAACTCTCCAGAAGGCTCTGGTAACTTAAAAACTGGAGGAAGGGCTCTGAAGATAATCTAGAGTCTTCTCTCACTAGTACATTAGGATCAGAATATCAGATAAGTCAAGATATCAAGAAAAGTCAGATAAGGCCAGAGGAGTCAGTGAGGGGATGAGATTTAGGAGTAAGATAGAGGCTCTCCCAAGGGGTCTGTGGATACATTCCAAAGGTTATCTGAATTTGGACGGGAAAAAATTGTATAAACTCTGACTGAAATTTAGCATTTCCTCCAATCTTTAAAAAAAATTTTTTTCTGAGTAGGAGTCCATAGGCTTTGACAAACTTGATAAAGGGGGTCCATGACCCAAAAAGGTTAAGGACCCCTGGAGTGAGAGAAGCTGTCCAATGTAGGAGGAAGGGGAAAGGTAACCTCAAGAGAAGGGGTGGTTGGGAGTGGGAGGACTGCAAAATGGAGGCAAAAACTGAGAGGAAGAGAATTAAGTGGTGATGGGAGAGGGCTGAAGCAATGATGGCCTTAGTCTCTTCAAGGCCGGTGATTTTTGTAGAGGTTAGCACCCCCTTCAGGTGTTTGCCTATTAAGGAGATGAATTCACACAGAACCAGAAGCTCAAAGAGCCTCTGTTAAAACACTTAAAGAGCCAGGGGCCTAGAATGGTTCTGGATTCTCTTCTCAGTGTCCTTATTGCTCAGAGGGATTAGTGTGGAAAGCCAGTAGGATTGGCTCGATCCATTTCATCTTCTCCTTTTCTTCCTGGCATTAGTATGGCTCCTTTCCACTTCCAAAGTACTTTCTGTCCCTCTCTGAGAATGAAATCATCTCAGTTCATTCTCATAAATTCCTTTAGGGCTGTCCAATGAACTCCTGAACAAAGCCTCCCCTGGCCCCACTCAAGCCCATATTTGCTCATTCCCCTGCTCCAATCTCATGTTCAATATGATCTCTGTCTGCTCTGGGTCTTCCTAACACCCCATATTTTCACATTAAAAATTAAGCCTTTTCCCAGAGAAGCATGAAAAGAACTTACATAAGCTGGTACAAAGTGAAATAAGTAGTGCCAGGAAAGCAATATACACAATGACAACAACAATGGGAATGGAATCACAAAACAATGTTTCAAAATTATAAGGAACAATTTTGGCCCCAGAGAAGAAACAGAAGAAGAAATACTGCAAAACACTGCATATAACATCGAGTTCTTTCAGCCAGTCAATAAGCATTTATTTTTATTAGGATCTTAATATGTTTCATCCCTGTCTTCCTTCAAGTCCCAGCTAAAATCTCACCTTTTACAAAGGAGGCTTTCCTGATTCTCCTTAATTCTAGTGCCTTTCTCCTGTTGATTATTTGCAATTTATCATATATACACACACACACACACACACACACACACACACACACACACACATATATATACCTTGTTTGTATATAGGTATCTGTGTGTGTTGTCTTTCATTAGACTGTGAGCTCCTTGTGGGCAAAGATTATATTTTACCTTTCTTTCTATCTTCAGTGTTTGTGTTTGGTTCATAGTAGGTACTTAATAAATGTTTACTGGCTGACTGGCTGGCAGGTACTAGGTGACAGGGTTATGAAGACAAAAATGAAAACAGTCCCTGTCCTCAATGAGCTTCCATTCTATTAGGAGAGATAACATGAAAATAAATAAGTATATCTAGAACTGACATGTGATATGTGAAGGGAGAAGGCACCAATGGCTAGGGAACCAGGAAAGGCTCCATGTAGAAGGTGGTATTGAACTGAGTTTTGAAGGAAAGAAGGAATGCTAAGAGGTGGAGGTGAGATTATATTGTGAGTATGGGGGACAACCATGGAGATGGAAAATAGAATGTTCTATGTAAGAAATGAAAAGAAAGTAGAGCATCGGATCTTCAGAAGTGCTTCTGTGTGCCCTCACCCATAAGAACTTGAACACTCAAGACTTCCTGGAATGGGACAGAATGTGGAGGAAGAAAAGTGGGGAGAGTAGTGGTATATAAGGCTGAGGAGAACCAAGGATAACTAGTAGACAGCCTACATGTCCTACTGGCATCCATGTAACATCAAGAAAATTAGAGGAAACTATTACACTGGGTGGACTCTGTGGTAGATTTACAGAACGACACAGACAAGGGTCACACAAGGTAAAACAGCATAGCTGGGTTGTGATTTATAGTGATGGATCTCTCTTCCACCAGACCACTGGATTCCTTCCCTGGGTCCCCTGGTTCTGAAAGGTGAGCTTTCAACTTATCTTGCCAGAGATCAACAGATCAACAGCTAAGGGACTTAATTCTGGGTTTTCCCTGAGGCAGGACCATCTCAAACTCTAATTACTACCCAGAGACACCCATACCTGCCTGTGAATACCGGGGCACCACCTTCGCCTAGAGCTAAGGTGGCATTGGAGGATGCTGAGGTTGACAATGGCAACCTTCATGCTGAAGGTTCAATAGGAATCCAGCTACCACTGGGATTTTTTCTACCTTTTTTAGTTGTAACTGAATTTTTCCAACTGTTGAGGAATATGTTTTCCCTGCCTTTCCGGATCACCAGAATATGAAAGGTCAGTCTTCATCAAGTAGCTAGAGGTAAGTCTGGGATGACTAAGGTCTAACTCTTTCACCAGAAGCAGTACAGCAGTATGGAAAGACCATCATACTAGGAGTTAGAAAACCTCAAAGAGTGCTTTATTTTGTAATGCCTCCTCCCTCTATGCCTTCCAATCTATCCTTCACACAACTGCCCAAGTGACATTCCTAATGCATATGTGTGATCATAGTTACTCTTCTGCTCAAGAAATTCTTGGGAGTCTTCTGTTACCTTAAGGTCAAATATAAACTCCTCTATTTAGCATTTAAAGATCTTCACAACTTGGTTCTAACCTACCTTTCCAGGTATATTATACATTATGCCCTTTCATGCACAATCTGAACTTCTTATGTCATGTGTGAGGAATAAGAGGGCCAGTTTGTCACACATCACATTCCTTATTATATCTCTATGCCTTCACATGATCAGTTCCCCACCCTTGGAATGGACGTTTCCTCACCTTCATCTCATAGATTTCCTAGGTTCCTTTGGAGCTTAACTCAGATATTACCATCTATGTGTAGCCTTTCCTGATCTCCCCAGCTGCTAGAGCCCCCTCTACAAATTATCTCATTTTGTATGGTTTTCATACAGTTATAAACATATATTCATATAGTTTTATACAGATATAGTTATCATACAAGTCCCAATTAGTATGAATTATTAATCCCCTGCCATGTGTTCAAATTTGTACTGTTTGAGGTTATAACTATGCAAAATATGGCAATTGGTCCCAGCCCAAAGGAATTATACAGTGTGAATTAGAATAATGTGACCACTTGGGGAATTCATTATTTGTATTAATCAAGTCCTGGCTGTATATGTTTTTCTGTATACTTTTTGTCTCTCCTACAGAATATAAGCTCTTAGATTGGAGGCAATTTTATTTTTGTCTTTGTAATCCTAGTATTTAGCTCAGTACCCAAAAGGTGCTTAATAATAAATGCTTGTAGGATGGGTCCTCTAATATACTGAGGCAGTTCTTGGTGTTACAGTTATTTGTGTGTTTTTGTTAAATTGACCCTACTAGACCATAAGCCCCATCAGGGCAGGCATGGTATCATCCAAATTTGTATCTTCCCAAGAATATAGGACCACGTTCTGTATAATGCTATCTGTGAGACCTTAGGTAAGTCATCCCCTCTGGCCCTCAGCAGATCCATTCAACACAAATTTAACAAGAATACACAACTCTTTTCACTGAATCATACTGACTCATCACCAAAGCCCACCTTCATACAGGGTGTCCCAAAAGTTTTATTGTAGTTTTAAGTTACTGGAGTTTTAAAATGCAATAAGACTTTTGGGACACCCTGTCTTATCCAGCTGGTGGTGCAGTGGATAGAGCGTTGGAATCAAAAAGACCTGGAATCAGGAAGATCTGAGTACAAATTGAGACTTATACACTTACTAGCTATGTGACCCGGGGCAAGTCACTTAACCTCTGTGTGCCTCAATTTTTTCAACTGTAAAACAGAAATAATAAAAGAACTTTGCTTCCCAGGGTTGTTGTAAAGATGAAATAAAAACTGCTTAGTACATTGCTGGGCACATAGTAGGTGCTTCATAAATGTATATTCTCTTCCCTTCCCCTTTTCCTCAACTGTGAGGTGAGTAGTACAAGAATTATTATCCCCATGTTATAGAAGAGAAAATTAAGATTAAGGAAAGTTAAGTAGTAATAGCAATAGAAGTAGTAATAGTAATAATAATATGTTGTAATAATTATATACAATGATAAAATAATATAATAATAACACACATCAAATTACTTGTTCAGTATCACACAGCTAGTTAAGTGTGGGACCTGAGACTCAAAACTAGGTCTTTTGAGTCATATAATACCCTTTTCACTTCATCATCCTGCTTGTGACACTTACTACCTATATGACTTTGGATAAAGAATTTAACTTAATTTACTCAACTGTAAAAATGAAGCACTGTACCAAATGACTTCTGAGGTCCCTTCAAACTCTAAATCTACAATCCTGTGATCAATTACCCCAGCACATCAAACAGAAAATCTGGGGAGAGGGTGTTCCTCCTGCTCTCTGGTGCCATGAGCTAGGCTTGGCTCAGCTTCCACAGTCTGCATCTGGCCATGAAATGGAAATCCTCAGTGTCTGATGGCTGAAACCTGGCTCTCTCATAATTGGGCTCTAAGTCCATCAAGAAAGATTTTCTGGCAGCTCATGGGAATGACAGAGAAAGGAGGGGGAGAGGTAATCTTCAAGGAAAAATTGCAGACACATCAGTCCAGGACCTCCAAACCTACTTCCTTCCATTATCAGCCTCTCCATCTGTGAAAAGTTCTCCAAGACAATGATATGACCCTGATCACAGGCACCCTGACACTAGACCAAATCCATAGTCCTGGCAGGAGCTCCATATTGGCTCTAAGGCTGACAGGTATCAAGTACAGAGTAAGCACTTAAGAAATGTTCACTGATTGAACTCTTTAAATGTACTTATGTAGTGTGTGGCCAGAAAAAGGAGGTAAGCTAGTCATGTGGGGATAACAAAGGATAACTGGTGGAAAACCTGTACGTCCTATTGGCATCCATGTAATGTTAAGAAAGGGGTAGCGAGGTGGATAGAGCACGAGGCCTGAAGTGAGGAAAACTTATCTTCCTGAGTTCAAATCTGGCCGAAGACACTTACCAGCTGTGTGACCCTGGGCAAATCACTTAACCCTGTTTGCCTTAGTTCCTCATCTGTAAAATGAGCTGGAGAAAGAAATGGCAAACCACTCCAGTATCTTTGCCAAGAAAACCCCAAATGGGGTCATAAAGAGTCAAACGTAACTGAAACATCTGAATGACAACAACAAAAATGTTACTACAATTAGAAGAAGGCCATCACATTGGGTGGACCCTGCAAGGTGGATTTACAGAATGACACAGGTAAGGGTCACACAAAGTAAGACCGCATGACTGGGTTGTAATCTGCAGTGACGGATCTCCCCCGATCACAACACTGGACTCCTTCTCTGGGTGCCGCGGCTCGGAAAGGTGAGTTTTTACTTTTTCCTGCCAGCAACTAAGCCTCAGTGTAATTTCCTGACCATCTCCTCACCATGCCACTTGCTATCTGGCTACCATCCTCATCTCCCTCACATCAGAACCTTGAACTCTGATACTAGATCCCCTGCATATGATAGGTGAACTTCTACTGTAACTTTCTGGGCACCAGGTCTCCACATTATTTCCTGGCTGTCTCCTTACCATGCTGCACCCAGCATACCTCATTTCCTCCCTTTTTGGTTGCCCTTGATATATTGCCTTCCCTCACTGGAATGTAAGCTCTTTGAGGGCAGGAACTCTCTTGCTGTTTTATATTTGTACCCCAAGTTCTTAGCACAGTGCCTGACACATAGTAAGAGTTTAATGAAAGCTCTAATGTTTATATATTTCTCTAAGTATCAAAGTAACCCATATTTCCAATAGAAGCATTGTTAAATGGCCCTAATCCTTCCAGTAGTTGGCTAATTGACAGCGGAGAGGTACCAATCGGTCATTAAATATTTATTAGGTGCCTATTATGTGCCAGGTAGTATGCTAAGAGCTGAGGATACAAAGAAAGACAAAAGATGATCCCTGCCTTCAAGAAGCTTACAATCTAATTGGAGAAGGGGGAGGACAATATGCAAATAATTATGTACAAATGAGCTGTGTACTGCCAAATTGGGAAGGGAAGGCACTGGAATTAAAGGGGATTGGGATAGGCTTTCTGTAGAAGGTAGAATTTTAACTGGAACTTGAAAGAAACCAGCAAAGCCTGTAGGCAAAGATGATAAGAGAGAGCAGCACTCCAGGCATGGGGAAGGCCAGTGAAAATACCTGATCTGGACTCAAAGATTGATGTAACATCAGAGCTAGAAGGGATGAGAGCTCTCCTATCTACAGCACTTTAAAGGTTCACAAAGTACTTTTCCCATAACAACCCTTTGGGGTAGATAGTGAAAATATTATTATCCTCATTTCCAAATGAGGAAACTGAAACTCTGAAAAGGAATGTGATCTATCTGTAGTCACACAGGTAGTGAGGAACCAAGCAAGGGCTTGAACCTAATTCTCTTGATCCAAGTCCAGTGCTTTTTTGTTTGTTTGTTTGTTTTTTACCACATTGTCTAGGGCTCAACTCTTCTAACCGCTTAGTTTTAGATATGAAAAAATGAGGTCAAAGAAAAGGGAAATGATAGAGTCACTGGTGAATCTAGCTCTCTTGTCTCCTCTTCCAGTCCACTGTCTCCTACACCTTTCTGATTCTCCTAATTTTAAAACATTCTGGTCCATATCTCAGCTCTGGGGTTTGCTATCCGTGAGACCTTGGGCAAGTCATCCTTTCTGAGCCTCGGTAGGTTCATTCAACACAAACATAACAGTAACACACAGTACTAAGTGCTAAGGGCATTAGAGAACCCAGTCAATCAATAAACATTTGTTACATGCCTAGTATGTGCCTACAACCCATCAGCCACGTAACAGAGAAACAAAGTGTCTGAGGTCACATAGCCAGTTAGTGGTAGAGCTGAGATTTGAAGCCAGGCTTTTGAGTTGTTTTCCAACTTTCCTTTGGGATCAGCTGGGTTTACAATGACCTGTGGGATTTCAGAGCCAACCCATATCTTTCTGAGTGTTTAGTCATATAAATCACAACAACTGGGGAATTCCCTGGAGCTTCTGGGCCGCTGACAGAACCTATACCAGAACAGGAGTCAAAATAAGGTGATGTCCAAAAAGGTTCATGTACAGAAGTCCCAGGAGGACCTTCTAATGAGGTAATCCCCAAAGAAGGGACCCACTGAAAGAGAGAGCCAATCAGCTCAGAAGGAAAGAAGGAAGCACCTACTATGTACTAAACACTGTTCCAAGCGCTTAGAGAATATTATTTCACTTGATCCTCACAACAACCCTAGGAGATAGATGCTGTTATTTTCATCATCATTTTACAGTTGAGGAAAATGAGGCAGACAGAGGTTAAGTGACTTGCCCAGTGTCACACATCAAATAAGTATCTGATTTCGATTTGAACACAGGTCTTCCTGTCTCCAGGTCCAGCACTTTATTCACTGTGCTTTCTAATAGAAAGTGTTGAAATAGATAAGCATGGATTGTGAGGAAGCATAGAAAGAGCTAACCTCAAAGGCCAGGATTACCTAGGTTTGATCCTAGCCTCTGAAACATTCAGGCTGCGTGACCCTCTCAGTGCCCTAAGTAATTCTTGAAGTTATAGACCTACATTGTAGAGGGGGTTTCTTTACCTGAAAGTCTGCTACGTAAATGAAATGACAGGTCTCATCCTTCTCCTATTGATATGATACTTTTAAAGTTTACATGAATAAATCTTATTGAGCCTCACAACCCCCTTAGGAGATAGGTATTATAGATATTGTTAGCCTAACTTTACAAATAGGAAACTGGAGCTGAGCCAGGGTTAGTGATTTGCCCATTGGGCACATAGCGAGTGAGTAGCAGGGACAGGATTTGAATCGAGGTCTTCCTGATTCCAAGTATGGAACTGGAAGAGACCTGAGAGTCTAAGGATACAAATTCAAATCCAAGCTTTGCTGTTAGTTGCATGACCTTTGGAAAGTCACTGAAACCCACCCTAAGCCTTAGTTTGGTTGCAAAATTAGCACACAAAAAAAGTACCTCTATCTATTCTGCAGGATTACTGCAAAAATCAAAGTGATTTGTAAATTGTGAGTTCCTGGAGTCAAGGAACTGAGACTTCATCTAAACTTTGTATGCTGCCCACTTCCATACAATTGGTACAATGTTCTGTACACAATTGGCTCTTAATAAGTGTCTCTAATCTGTAAACATAAGTATATCACTATTTCTTTTTAGACTGGGGCAGGCAAAGGGAATTGTTTAGCTCTGTTCTTACACTTGGGTTTTTGTTCTTGTTCGGTTTTTTTAGTTATTTCTGACTCTTCGTGACCCCATTTGAGGTTTTCTTGGCAGAGACACTGGATTAGTTTGCCATTTCCTTCCCCAGTTCATTTTATAGATGAGGAAACAGAGGCAAATGGGCATAAGTGAGTTGTCCAGAGTCACACGTCTAGTGTCTGAGGCCAGATTTGAACTCATGAAGGTAAGTCTTCCTGATTCCAAGCCCAGTGCTCTATTCACTGCACTACCTTACTGTCCTACACTTGGGTTTACCATGCACAAATACTCTTTTTGGAGTCAGTGAGACCGGAGTTCAAATCCTGCCTCGGTCACTTCCTAGCTCTGTGACCTCGAGCAGTCAGTAACCTCTCAGCCTCAGTTTCCTCATCTGTAAAAAGCAGTTGATAATAGCACTGACTCAAAGAATTATTGTGAAGATCAAATGAAATAATAAATGTAAAGTGTTATGTACATGCTAGCTATTATTATTATTTCATGGACCTTTGTTTCCCAATCTAGAGAATGGATTATTTACTGTCTAAACCAACCTGTGGTGTTAAAGAGAATTGATCTATGAATCTGGTTTGTAACAACTAATAAGGGAGATGATGGGAACAATGATGGAACAACACATGGACAAAACATGCCGTAATATCTGCTGACCTCACTGCAAAGCTAAACACACACTTTCCCTAAGCACTTATATGATGATAACATTTATTTCCTCTCAGTCCTGTCTAGTGGCTCATAATGCTTCTTGGAAGTAATAGCACGAAGTTCTCTCCGCAAAGAGCTCCAGGCACTTTAGATCCATTATCTCATTAATCCTCCCAAGCAGCTCTACAGAGGAGAAACTGAGGTACTGAGATGAAATAACAAGCTCATGAGTCAGTAAGACAGAGGTAGTAGTGGATGAAAATCATAGTGTGTGTCTCTTTCCCCCTTCCAATCATAGCCTAGTGAAATCAGCTTAGAGGCAATTTGCTCTAGTGGAAAGAACAAGGCAGTAGGAGTAAGAGAGTTGGGTTCAAATGCTGCTATTAGATGTGTGATCTTTCTCCCCTCTAAACCACAATTTCCTCATTTGTAAAATGAGGTTGGACTAGGTTGGCCTCTTAACCTAGGGTTCTCGGACTCCTAAGGGCTCAGTGGAAAGATTTCAGGGTGTCCATGATTCTGAATGGAAAAAATTAGATCTTTATTTCCACTAACCTCTAAATGAAACTTAGTATTTCCTTCAATTATTTAAAAACATTTTCCCCATTGAGTAGGGGACAATAAGCTTCCCCAGCCAGCCAAAGAAGTCCATGATACTAAAGAGTTTAAGAACCCCTGGAATAGATGATTGCTATGATTCTTTCCAGCCCTAAATCCTATGAAGTGACCGTCAAAGACAGCCTTTCAGGGGATAGAAGATCCCCAAAGGGAATGCTGCTCAGGGGCTATAAAGGCAGAGAGTAGCTAGGGAGAAAAGAAGTCCATTTACCTTTCCTTATTGAACATTGGGGTGATTCTAATCAAGCAATCAACAGACATTTATCAAGTACCTACTATGTGCCAGGTACTATGCTAGGTGATGAGAATATGCAAACCTGTTTCTATTAGCTAGGAACCAGCTCCCTGTGGAGGGTCCAAGACAATTACCCCATCCTACACCTGTCTCTAAATTTGGAATGATTATTTCATTGGTCTTGCCAGAGTGGATGCCAGATGAGAAGACATATATTTTCCTTCCTTGGGGACAGAGGTTTGTTCTAAGCATAGTATTGCTGTTTCCCAGAATATTAAGTAAATCATAAAATTTGGTACTGGAAGGGCTGTGGGAGTATAGGGGAGATATTATTGGATTTGGAGTCAGAAGAACTGAGTTCAAATTGTGATTCTCCTATTTCCTCCCTGAGCTCTCTAGGCTTAATTTCTTTACCTACAAAATGGACAAATTGACTTCTAATATCCCTTCCACCTCAAGTCTATGATCCTATGGGACTCGTTCAACCCCCAAAGATTACAGATGAAGAAACTTGGGCCCAAGAGGTAAACTGACTTGCCTTAAATCAACCAATCAACAAGCATTTATTAGGTACCTACTGCATACCAGACACTATGCTAGGTAGTGGTGATACAAAGACAAAACTGATGCCATCCTTGCCCTTAAGGAGTTTACATTCTATCAAAAGTAGGAGGTAGTAAATCAAACAGCCAGGATTCAATCTTGTATCCATTGACAAAATTCCATGTTTTTTTGTACCACCTGGGATTTTTAGGCCAAGTCCTGAGACCAGTAGTTTAAAAAAAGGGCTAAATGACTATGCTTTCATGATGGATAGATACACGACTTAAACTACAATTAAATATACCTAACACTCAAACTGTGTCCTTCAAGTTAGGTTGTTAATCTGCCCAATGAGGCACTGGTCTAGACTAGTTGCTTTTTCTATGATATACTGCTTCTCAAAGGGCCTGAGCTTTCTTCTGTTGCCACTAAACCCAAAGCATATTAATTCAATAGCAAAAACAACACCCAATCACGCCTGACATTTAAATAGCGCCTTAAAGTGTGGAAAGTCTTTGACTCATTTGAGCCTCACAACAACCCAGGCTAGGTCGATATTACAAGTATCATTATCTCTGTGTTACAGATGAGGAAACTGAGGCTCAGAATGCTTAATCAACTCATTTAAGATCACACAGCTATGAGCATCAGAGGCAAGATAAAAACCTAGGTTTTCCTGACTCCAAGTCTAACATTCTATCACATATACCAACAATGACTCAAAAGACATAAATTGATAACTATGTGATATACAACAGTGGCTGACTCTTTGCCCTCAATGAGCTAACAATCTAATGGGGGTAGGGAATAACAGAGGAAAAAGTTTGTTTACAGAAGGGAGGAATCATTTCTGGCTACAAGGTAGAGCAATGAGGGTAGATTTGTGAGGGCTGTACAGAAATGGTGCTAGTTAAGCTAAGATTTGAACAATAAGTAGGATTTTACACTAAATCCATACCTAAATACAAACGTGAGTTATTATTATCATGTCAGTATAGTCTGAGTGTTTAAATTTTTGGGGGGGGTCTAAATCTGTGATTTCACTGTTGCCCAGTGAGGAAACTCCCTTTTCCAAAGTAGATCTGCAATTGTCTACCACTTATGGTGTTAAGAGAATTGCCTGGGGCACTGATAGGTTAGGTGTTTTTGCCTATAGTAATTTGGCCAGCACACATTCTAGGCAGGACTTGAAGAGAGGTCTTCTTGACTCTCAAGCCACTCTATCTACCATACCAAGCTGCTTCAGTTTGAGTGTTGGGTGTATTATATTGTAGTCTAAACATCTTAAAATTGGCTTCTATAGTAACTCCTTATTAATTGAAATTCTTTATCAATCACTCAGATTGATCAACCAATTCCTGGTATCCTCTGATCATGCCAGATGCTCTGCCTATGTAAGGTATCATAAGCTGCTATCATTTGTCCAGGATATGAAGGCTGCTTTTTGCTCCTCTCTATGAAGCCAAAACCAGGATATCTGGTTTTGTTTTAAGGATATGAGTCACAGGGAAATGGATTGCATTGGCTTCTTCCCTCTGAGATACTTCCTTTTTAAACAAGTTAATAACCAGCAATAGATGATAGAAATGTACTTCTGCTTTGATGGGCTTGCCTCTTGGTAATGAATGATATAGTTACAAACAGGTCAGTGCCAAGAAGAAAAACGATTATCTCTTTTTTTGTTATTGACTCACCAAGGCACTAATGGGTAATTGGAGAGAGCCCTAGACTGGGAACCTTGAGACCAGGGTGTCTAGTATTGGTTCTGTCACAAAAAAGCAGCATGCACTTGGATAAGTCACCCCTTGCTTGGAACTTTTCCTCCTCATATACACTTCCTAACTTCCCAGACTTCCTTCAAGTCCCAGCTAAAATCTTATCTTCTCCAACAAGCCTGTTCCAGTCTTCCTTAGTCATAGCACCAGACCATCCTCGTTTATCCTATTCACACATCATTTGTACACAATTGTTTGTATGTCATCTCCCCTAGTAGATTATGAACTCCTTGACAGCAGGGACTCTATTTTGCCTTTGCATCCCCAGTGCTTACTTAGCACGGTGCCTGGCACATAGTAGACACTTAATAAATGTTTATTGACTGACTGACTTTACCTTTCAGAGCCTCATTATCCCTTCTGTAAAATGAAGGGGTTGGGTCTCTAACGTACTTTCTACCTTTGAAATTCTATGATTTCTAGATCAATACCAGAGCCAAGTGGGACAAGGTTTGTACCTGCCTTGTGGAAAACATGGGCAGCTAGGTGGGGTAGTGGATAGGGTGCCAGGGCCTGAAATGAGGAAGACTAATTTTCCTGAGTTCCAATCTGGCCTCAGACACTTAGTAGCTGTGTGACCCTGGGCAAGTCACTTAACCTGTTTGCCTCAGTTTCCTCATCCATAAAATGAGCTAGAGAAGGAAATGGTAAACCACTCCAGCATCTTTGCTAAGAAAACCCCAAATGGGATCATTGAGAGTGGAACATGACTGAACAACAATAGCAAGAAGAAGGAAAGACATACAGGATTTTGGGGGGGCAGGTTGAAAGGATTATACCAAGGGGAATTTTCTGGCATTACTCAATTTCCAAGTGTGTACATATTTTTAAGGCTGGAAAATTCTGCTATGAGGCATGTATTTATTTGTGTAAATCAGTAGGGGGAGAGAGAGGTAGCATAGAATGGTGGATGCCACCACTGGGATTAGGAAGACTTGGGTTAAGTCTGGACTGTGACACCTACTAGCTGTGTGACCATGGGGAAGTCTTTTACCCTCTCACTGGCCCAGGAAACTCTCTAAGACTACATCTCACAGAAGAATTGCTGATCTGAATCAATGGAGAGAGTTTCTATACTGGATGTTACCTTCATAACATCTCTCCCATACGCCCTCACTATCTCTCACCTCCCATATCCAATCTGTTGACAAGGCTTATTGATTTCACCTTCGCAACATCTCTCCAACAAGCCCCATTCTCTCCTTTGATGATGCCACCACAATGATGAAGGCCCTCATCACCTTATGTCTAGGCTATTATAAGAGTTTGCTGATGGGCCTCCTGACTCAAGTCTCTCCCCACTCCAGTCCATCCTTCACTCTTCTGTCAGATAGATCTTTCTAAAGTTCAGGTCTGACCATATCACCCTATATTTAATAAACTCCAATGGATCCTTATCACCTCCAGGATCAAATGTTAACATCCTTTTAGATTTGGTTCGAAAGGGTATGGACAGGCCACTCAAGCTTTTATCTGTCATCCTAAAGGCCTTATCACAAAAAGACTCAATAGGCCCTGTTTACAAATTCAGTCATCATTTGTCATAATTGTCAGCTAGAAAGGAGAAAAGGAGGACAAGTTCTGAGTCAGTGAAAGAAAACAGTGTGACTGACTTGTACTCCTCAAGGGAATAGCACACTCTAAAACAGCTCACCTCAAGCCTTAGCTCTTTCCTCAGATGGTGAAATCTATACTTCCTGGGTTTTCCTTTTGAGCTGGGATAGTTGAAGAAGAAAATCATTTTTCCTCACTCCTAGCAAGCACCTACCATTATATCAGTAAGTACCCCAGCTCAGGAGATCAGAAGACAGATCCAGGGCAAAGTGATAGTAGGATCCTGGCCTGGACCCCTCCCTTCTCATAACTTTAAGAGAGAAGGCACCATTATTCCATCATCTTAGATAAGTATTCATAATAAATAAGATATCCTGGCACTCATAACTTCTGATTCATTCTGTAAAACAATTTACAAACATTCAACACTCTATGCAAGCCTGGAAAGCTGGCAACTTTATCTCTTTTTTCAGAGATAATCAAAGAGAGATATGGAGAGGCCAGGAACCACATAAGCCCCACCCAGTATTATACAGCAGCAGGTTAAGTGGGACAGAACTGAGGGGGAGGAGAGGGGAGAGGAGAAAAAGCAGCATTCTCCTCCTCTAAAGGGCAAAGCAGCATCCGGAAGATACAGCTCTGTCTCAGCTTTAATTTGTGATCTTAGATAACTCACTTCTTCCTCTGTGCCTCAGCTTTAATTTGTGATCTTAGATAACTCACTTCTTCCTCTGTGCCTCAGTTTCCCCAACTACAAGACAGGAGGTTAATATCTTTAAACTGCAAGTCCTTCCCCTGAGACTAGTGCTAGGATGAGATATGATGTCTGTTTGAAAGCTTCTGGATGAAAGATGGTAAGTGAGGGCCTCCCCCACTCCTTCCTCTGCTCAACACTCCAGATGGCCAAGGGGACAACAGGGCCTTCAAACAACTACCAGGAGTGAGCCAGTGAGTACTGGCAGTGACGTTGCCATGACAGCCTTATTCGTATGCCAGTAGATTAAGGAGGCAGCTTGTTGAAAGAGGAGAATATCAATCGCCCACCCCCAATCCTCAAAGTGTCTTGGCAGAGAGTTCTGGGGATTCCTTAGTTTAGGGATACCCCCCTACCCCCCCAAAAAAGTTAGCAGGAACTTCTGCCTGGTTTAACAGCAGGACAGTACCATGACTGAGGACCAAACCCCTAGGGGCCATCCTCATCTACTTTGTCAGAGTGGCCAACAGTTCTTCTAAACCCAGCTTCTTACCCATTGCCAGCTTGTCCTTGTGGCCTCTTCCCCAGGCCCAAGGCTGAAGAGCTGCCATCCATAAGGCTTTGAATTATGCCACAGAAAGTGCCACCCTCAGATTTCTGCCCAGAAGGCCAAGGTCCAGGAGAACACAGCAGGACAACAATATGTTCCTTTCCCAAAGACCAAGCCCTACTCTCTCCCTCACACCCACACCCACACCCACACCCACCCTCCAGGCTCCACTTCCGTCCTCCCTCCCTCCCCACTTCCTTAGAGTCTGGATTTCAGAGCCCTTCTTCAATCTCAATCAATACCAACTGCATACCCACCCAACCTCTCCCACCATCCTTCTTTCTTCCCTGGCCTCCTCAGTCACCCTGCCAGCCCTGGACCTCGCCTCTCCCCACTGTCCCCAGTGGGGACTTTCCTAAGCCCCAGAGTACCATCAACGAAGGATGTTCCTACCTGTGAGAAGGCAGCAGAGATCTGCCCAGTCCTCCCCATCAGCCCAGGAAAGAAGGCAGAGAGCCCCACCTGCCAAGGGATTGTCTACAAATTCCCCGCTGCATCACTGGGAGAGAAGCATCCTTGCCCAAGCCTTCCTTGACTGAGCTCCTCCCCTTTCTAAGACGGTATCGCTCAGTTCACCATCCTAGCCCCTCCTCTCCGCCAGCGAGTCTGACCTGCCTAGGAACCCAGGCTGGATTATCAGATTCTGATACCCAGGGGTAGGCACCGAGAGCCACTTTAGCCAATAAGATACAAATTACCACCGGCAAATGTACTTCCCCTGCTACAGCTGTTACTGAATTAACCTAGTTCTCACTGCTCCTATGCTAGGCTTCTACTCTCGTATTCTGCTGTTCTACACCCATCCAAACCAGTTAGAATGAGATGCTTCCCTGACACAGCGCACAAAGGCAAAAACATCAGTCTCCAGAAGGTAATGAGGCGTCTCCGCAACTCCCTTCAGCAACAATGCAGCAAATACAACCCCAGCGCCTCATAGCCTTTACCAGCAAAGGGACGATCTGCAAATTACCAACCATGCAATCTTGGGAAGCAATAAGTGCTACCCACTTCTGGCTTGGCCATTTCTAGTTAAGTTTACTCATCCTTCCTGCATGAGACAGAACTTAATTCCACTACAGCTGCTCTACATTTAGATGCTGGAGGGAACTGTGCCTTTCAGAGTTCACAGCAGTGAAGTTAAAATGCAAGTGAATTTGGGTTATTTTTTTAAGGCACTAAAATAGGGAGTAATGGAAAAAAATCCCCTGCTACTTTTGTTGTTCTGATTGTTGAGTCTTTTCAGTTATATCCAACTCTCCATGACCCTACTTGGAGTTTTCTTGGCAAAGGCACTGGAGTAGTTTGTCATTTCTTTCTCCAGCTCATTTTACAGATGAGGAAACTGAGGAAAACAGGGTAAGTGACTTGCCCAGTGTCACTCAGCTAGTAAATGTCTGAGGCCAAATTTGAACTCAGGAAGATTCGTCTTTCCTGACTTCAGGCCAAGCACTCTATCCATTACTATTTACTAGCTGTATAAACTTGTGACAGTCACTTACCTTCTCTGAAAGTTCCTTCATCTGCAAAACAGGAATCAAAATAGTTCAAAAGGACCTTAAAAGTGGTCTTCTTCAATCTTGTCATTTTACAAATGAGGAAATTGAGGACCAAAGTGACTAGCTCAAGATCCTACACAGTAAATGGTAGAGGTACAATTCAAACCTAAAACTTCTGATTTCAAATTCAGAATTCTTTCCATTGTACTGCACTTTACCTACCTCAGGGGAGTATAATTAGAATTATAGATAGAATAGTAGAGACAGCACTGGACCTGGAGTCAGGAAGACCTGAGTTCAAATCTAGCCTCTAACACTTACTAGTTGTTTGACCCTGGGCAAGTCACTTAACCTCTCTTTGCTTCAGTTTCTTCATCTGTAAAATGGGGATAATAATAGCACCTACCTCCCAGGGTTGTTGTGAGGATCACATGAGATAATAATTATAAAGCACTTAGCATAGTGCCTGGCACCTAGTAAGTGCTATATAAACTTTAGTTATTATTGTTATCGTTGTTAGAGTTAATGTGTGTAAAGTCCTTTTGTAGCTTTGGGAAGCTAGGAGGCATGGTACCTGAGTTCAGATTTGGATTCAGATACTAGCTAAACAACAACTAACTAGCTGTGTGACCCTAGGCAAATCACTTAACCTCTCTTTGCCTCAATTTCCTCATCTGTAAAGTGGGGATAATAATAGCGCCTACCTTCCAGGGTTGTTTTGGGGAATAAATGAGATAATTGTAAAGTGCTTAGCACAGTGCCTAGACTGTACTAAGTGCTACAAATAAAGTCAGATCTAAAAAGTGGGAAAAATATTAATTGCTTTTGAGAAGACAAGCCAATATGATAAAATTATAATTCCACTTAAATTAATTTACTTATGCAGTGCCATACCAAACTACCAGAAAATTATCTTACAGAGCTAGAAAAAATGTAATAAAATTCATCTAGAAGATCAAAAGGTCAAGAATATCAAAGAAACCAATGGAAAAAATGTGAAGGAACGTAGTCCAGCCATGCCAGATCTCTAATGGTATTGCAGAGTGGTAATTATCAAAGCATTCTGGTACTGGCTAAGAAATAAAATGGTGGATCAATAAAATAGATTAGATACAGAATATACAGTAGGTAATGACCATAGTAATCTAGTGTTTGATAAATGCAAAAATCCAAGCTTTAGGGGCAAGAACTCACTATTTGACAAAAACTGCTGGGAAAACTGGAAAAAACAAGTTTGGCAGAAATTAGGTATAGACCAACATCTCATGCCATATACCAAGATAAGGTCAAATAGGTACATGATTTAGACATTAAGGGTAATACCATATGCAAATTAGGGGAGCATGGAATAGTTTACCTATAAGATCTATAGACATGGGAAGAATTTATGACCAAACAAGAGATAGAGAGCATTACAAGATGTAAAATGGATAATTTTAATTATATTAAATTAAAATTTTTTGCACAAAGAAAACCAATGCAAACAAGATTAGAAGGAAATCAGGAGACTGGGAAAAACAATTTTTACAGCAAGTTTCTCTGATAAAGGCCTCATTTCTCAAATATATAGAGAACTGAGTTAAATTTACAAGAATACAAATCATTCCCCAATTGATAAATGGTCAAAGAATATGAACAGGCAGTTTTCAGATGAAGAAATCAAAATTATCTATGGTCACATAAAAAATGCTCTAAATCACTATTGATTAGAGAAATGCAAATTAAAACATCCAACTATTCTGGAGAGCAATTTGGAACTATGTCCAAAGGGCTATAAAACTGTG
>NW_020954723.1:21089616-21109821 GCF_900497805.2 Vombatus ursinus
TCAGTAATACCACTACTAGGTCTATGTCCCAAAGAAATTTTAAAAAAAGGAAAAGAACCTATATATATATATATATATATATATATATATAATATTTATAGCAGTTCTTTTTGTGGTTGCAAAGATTTGAAAATTGAGGGGATGCCCGTTAAATGTGGAATGGCTGAATGAGTTGTGGCATATGACTGTAATGGAATACCATTGTGGTATAAGAAATGATGAATTGAATGGTTTCAGAAAAACCTGAAAAGACTTACATGAACTGATGCAAAATGAAGTGAGCAGAACCAGGAGAACATTGTACACAACAATAGCAATATTGTATGATAATCAATTGTGAGTGACTTAGTCATTCTCAGCAATAAATGATCCAAGACAATTAAGAAGGACTTACGATGAAAAATGCTCTCCATCTCCAGAGAAAGAACTGATGGAGTCTGAATGCAGATCAAAGCATACTTGTCTTTTTACTTTATTATTCTTGGGTTTTTTTTGGAGGGGTCTGTGTTTTCTTTAACATGACTAATATGGAAATACGTTTTGCGTGACTGAGCATATGTAACCTTTAACAAATTGTTTGCCTTCTCAATAAGGGGGAGAAGAAAGAGGGAGGGAGAGAATTTGGAACTCATTTTTTTAAAAAAGAATGTTAAAAATTTTTACCTGTAATTGGAAAAAAAAATATTTTTTTTAGGCAATTGGGGTTAAGTGACTTGCCCAGGGTCACACAGCTAGTAAGTGTCAAGTGTTTGGTCTGAGGCCTGATTTGAACTCAGGTCCTCCTGACTTGAGGGCCGGTGCTCTATCCACTGCGCCACCTAGCTGCCCCTAAAATATTTTTTTAAAATATAGTAAGTGCTATATAAGTGGTAAGTGTTGTAACCATAAAGTGTTATATGAATAGGGATATGGACTGGATCTGTGATTTTGTTGGCATATGGAGCTCCCTTTTTAGTAACTTCCTCAAACAGTACAAGGCAGCACATTTTCTGAAACATAATCTTAGAAAGTTGCCTAGGGCAGAGGTGTTCAACACCAGGCTTGCTGACCTCCCACTGCCCACAATTCTCAAAGCGCTGAAGAATCAGATTAAAATGTAATTGGGAAATATCTGTTATTGTTGTTGTTGTTGATGTTCAGTCGCTTCAGTTGTGTGTGACTCCCCATGATCCCGTTTTGGGGTTTTCTTGGCAAAAATTAACTAGAGTGATTTGCCATTTCCTTCTCCAGCTCATTTTTATAGATGATCAAACTGAGGCAAACAGGGATAAGTGACTTGCTCAGGGTCACACAGCTAGTAGGTGTCTGAGGTCAGATTTGAATTCAGGAAGATGGATAAGACTTCCTGATTCCAGCCCAGTGTTTTATCCACTGTGCCACCTAGCTGCCTTGGAAAATATTTAGCAAAACAAAACAAAAAATACAATAAAACATAGAAAATAATTACATTCTACAAGTAAGTCAATGTGTAGCTTGCCGGGATCTTTAAATACAAATTAGTAACCCTAGTTTCTATCTGAGTTTGACCCCACTGGGATAGAGTACTGAGAGGTTAAATAACTTACCTAGGGTCACATAGCCAATACACATCACAGATGAGAATTGAGCCCAGATCTTCCAGTTTCTGAGGATAGCTCTCTATCCACTACACCACAATGCTTCTCTCTTTAAATAAATATATTTACATGTCTCTCTCTTTCTGTCTCTCTTTCTCTCTCTCTCTCTCTCTGTCTCTCTCTCTCTCTCTCTATATATATATATGTATATGTATATTTATATACACACACATATATGTATATATGTATATATATATACACATGTGTGTGTATATAATATATAGTATATATTCATGTAAAAACCATTACTATTATAATTTTGGGGCAGCTAGTAGCACAGTGGATAGAGTGCTGGGCATGGAGTCGAGAAGACTCCTCACCATGAGTTCACATCTGGCCTCAGACACTTGATGCTTACTAGCTGTGTGACCCTAGGCAAGTCACTTAACCCCATTGCCTGGCCAAAGGAAAAAAAAAAAAGATGGTTACTATAAATGCTCTGTTGGTGGAGCTGTGAATTGGTCCAAACATTCTGGTAAGCAATTTGGAAAGTGACTAAAATGCCCATATCATTTGACCCATAAGCCCTACTTCTAGGCATGTACTCCAAGGAAGTCAAAGATAAAAAGAAATGACTTCTATAGACCAAAAGATTTACAGCAACACTTTTTTTTTGGTCATAGCAAAGAGCTGGGAAATAAAGTAGATACCTGAACTGAGTAGCTAGGTGATGAAATGGATAGAGTACCAGGCCTGGAGTCAGGGAGATTCATGTTTCCGAAATAAAATCTGGCCTCAGACACCTACTAGCTGTGTGACCCTGGGCAAGTTACTTAACCCCATTTGCCTTAGTTTCCTTATGTGTAAAATGAGCTGGAGCAGGAAATGGTAAATTACCCCATTATCTTTACCAAGAAAACCCTAAGGTCATAGAGTTGGACACAGCTGAAAATAATTGAACAACAACAAACCCATCAATTAGGGAATGGTTAAACAAATTGTAGATGTGTGTAATGGAATATTTCCATGCTTTAAGAACCAATGAATATGAATAATATAAAGAAGCATGAGAAGACTTATTTCAACTGATACAGAGTAAAATAAACAGAACTAGGAAAACAATACACACAACTACACTGTCAATAGAAATAACAACAGTGACCTTGAAACTGAATGCTATGAAATTCAAGTAATCAAGCTTGTTTCCAAATAAGATACTTGTGGGTGTACCTCTATCTCTTCTTCATAGAAGAGAGTATGAATGTGGAAGACTGAATATCTTATCTGACTTTGCTGATACGTTGGTTAGTTTTTCTGAATTGTCCTTTTTCTCTTATCTTCTTCTTTGTTATAAAGAATGGCTCTCTGAAAAGGGGACAATTTTTTAATTTGAAATTAAGGTGATCTAGAAACAAAACATAGCAATACTTTTCAAAAAGAACATATTAAGAGATCTAAGAACTTCCACAAAGCTATCTGGTATGTCTCTATACAACTCCAGATTGTTGGCATTGCCTGTTTTTTTGAGATTACAATATTTATTTTTATTTCTTTTTTTTCTTTATTGGTCAAGGAGTGGAAAGTTAGTGATCAAATATGGATGCAGTCTGATCATCCATAAGCCTGCTGTTTAATCATGAGTTTTCCTGATTTGCTGAAAACACCTTTAGATTATAGAATGGACTAATAAGTCTGATCCAGAGTATCAAGGTGGGAGAATCAAGAGGGTTGGGGGGGGGAAAGCAATATTGTCAGAAGAGGGACAGGAAACACAATTCTCTTGTGGGGAGGGGTAGTGGTTATGGCTGTGCGAAGGCAGGATGGGTTGACCTGGAATTCCTGGTTTGGAGAGTATCATGGGCTAGGCTAAACCTCAAAAAATTTTGTAAAAACTCAGGATAGAAAGCTCAGCCATGGGGCAGGTAGGTGGTGCAGTGGATAGCACACCAGCCTTAGAGTTAGGAGGACCTGAGTTCAAATCCAGCCTCAGACACCTGATATTTATTAGCTATGTGACCCTGGGCAAATCACTTAACTCCGATTGACTCACAAAAGAAAGAAAAAAGCTTAGTCACTATGCAGCCTGTGACAAGTTTCTTTTATATGATAATAATATGATAGTTTTCTTTTATATGAGCTTCCAATGACCTTACTCTGGTATATTATTTCTGAAATCGTGTATTCTCTTTTTCTGAGTAAATAAACTCTGGAAGTGGAATTATACGGTGGAAGTATATGGTTGATGTAAGTAAGAGAGGAAATACAGAACAGATGTCAGACTAGGGTATCCAGTGGGGACAAATGTCTGAATCTAGGCAGTCAATCAGGCTCAAAGGTCAGAGAGTTCCAGGTGACTTGAGGCTCAGATGGACAGGGAAGGTATAGAAAGTGAAAACTGTTAAAACTCTAGGACCAAAATCAGAAGTCTCTTGGATTATATCCAAAGAGAAAAATGGAAAAAGTGGTTCAGATTGACTAGGCCTAAGGCACAGTGATAGGTCTTTCACACCTTCCTTGGGTCCTAATAGGACCTCAGCACTTAGAAGACAGTATATATTTGGGGAAAGGGCATGGCTGGATTCCCACATAGTATAGGAAGGGAAGGAATGTATAATATGGCTGGAAAGACAGTTGGAGGCCCAGTTGTATAGACATTAAAAATCAAATAGAAGAGTTTCTGTTTTATCCTAGAGGCAATAGGGAACTAATTGAGTTTAATGAGAAAGAGAGTAAAAGATCAGAGTGGTGCTTCAGGAAAATCACTTTGGCAGCTTCATGGAGGATGGACTGGAGTGGGGAAAGGTTTGAGGCAGGGAGACCAGTAGGAGGCCATCGCAAGGTCAAGGTGAGAGGTGATTAGAGCCTGAGCTGAGGTGGTGGCTTTGTGAATGAAGAAAAGGGGCCAGAAGTGATAAGTAAAATATAAACTTACTTTACTCATAGGGATAGGGAAAAGGCCTGTGATTTCATTGGCATGGGGAGCTCCAAAGTAAGGAAACTCTCTCTAGTAATGCAGGTTAACTCCCTTGTCTCAGAGAATTGCCTAGAGCATTGAGAGGTATGTAACTTGCCCAGAGTCACACAAGCAGGATATATCAGAGCCAGGACTTGAACTCAGCTCTTTGTGGTTTAGAGTACAATTTCTTATTTGTTTTTTTAAGCTCACAGGTGATCAGAACCAGCAAATCAGAAAGGAGATGAGGTAGAAGGGATGGCTTAATACAGGTATATTTGCACTCCTAGCATGAAGAAGTAACCGTTTCCAGAGAAGTAGGAAGTTAGGAAAATATGTAAAATAGATAAAAGAACATTTTTTAAAAATCACAGAAGGGGCAGCTAGGTAGCGCAGTGGATAGAACACTGGCCCTGGTGTAATGAGGACCTGAGCTCAAATTCGGTCTCAGACAAGACACTTGACACTTACTAACTGTGTGACTCTGGGCAAGTCACTTAACCTCAATTGGCTCACCCCTCCCAAAAAAAAATTACAGTAGTCTAAAACTATTTAAAGTGGAAGCAAAGTTGATAATCTTAAAATCTTATTAAATTTAAAGTTGGAAGAGACTTTGGAGATTATCTACTCCAGTCCCTTCATTTAGCAGATAAAAGAAACTGGAACCAAGATGGATAAAATGACTTGCCTAAGGTCACATAGGTAGTAAGCTCATAGATTGTTGTTGTCCAGTTCAGTCATGCCTGACTTTTCATGACCCCATTTGGGGTTTTGTTGGCAGAGATACTGGAGTGGTTTGCCATTACTTCTTCAGTTCATTTTACAAGTGAGAAAACCTAGGCAAACAAGATTAAGTGACTTGTCCAGGGTTACACAGCTAGTAAGTGTGAGGACAGATTTGAACTCAGAAAGGTGAGTTTTTCTAACTTCAGGACCAGCAATCTATCCACTTCACCACCTAGTTGCCCTAGATAGTAAGCAACAATGCTGGGATTTGAATTTAGGACTTCTAACCCAAAATCCAATTTTTTTTTTTTTTTTGTTCATATGACCTGGGTTTAGATCTAAACTTCTGACATATATACTGGCTGAGCTGAATTGTGAGTTTCGTGAAGCTGCTTCAGGAACTGTCTTTTGCCTCTTTTTGTACTCCCAGTGCTTAACACAGTGCCTGGCATATAGTAGTCACTTAATAAATGCTTATTGACTGACTAATTGTCTAATCCTAGGCAAATCACTTAACCTCTCATTTCTCTGGCAATTCTTTAAGGTAATAAGATACAGAACAACTACAGATTTGTATTGGTAAAGGGAGGTCCCTATATCGATGAAATCATAGATCTGAAAAGAAAGTGTAGGAATAAGATTCTCATCCAGAATAGTTAAAATAAAATTTGTGTTACTGTAAAGGAGGTAATGTTTTAACTATCTGGAAAATGTGGCCATCCAGCATGATTTATACCCCTGCAAGGCTTTGGGATCTATAAAAGGAAGGATTTCCCCAGAGGTGCATGGTTTGGAATTTTCCAAGCATGGTAGGTTACAGTGGGATCACCTCTGCAAAGCTGTTGCTTTAGGGCACAGAATTTTAACTTGTGCTAATGTTTACAGTACTTTTGTGGCAGAACTAAGAAATTATTAAGTTCCTTAAGAGAAAAATCCAGACGAAGCCCCTGTTTCCAAGAGAAGCTTGAATCTCCAAACACTATATACATCCATCTATAGGGTGATACTCCAGAAAGAGACATTTCCTGATCAGGTTTTTCCAAGAAGAAAATTCTATTTGGTTTCTGTTAATCAACAAACATTTATTAAGCGCCTACTGTGTCAGGCACTGTGCTAAAACCTAGGGATACAAAAACAAGCAAAAAGACAGTCCCTGCCCTCACAATCTAATGGTTTCTCAATAGAAAGTGTAATCATAGTCATTTTAAATTAAAAAATCATCCCTTAAATGTCTTCATTTCTTACTTGACTCTATAGTGTGAGTTTCTGCAGGGGTAGATCCCTTGAACTTTGGATCCTGTTATAGGACAATCCCATGAAGATTCTGGGATTCTCCAGGTGTACCTGTGGTTCTGAGGCATCCCCATAGCAGTCAACTTCTCAGGCTGGATAGAGACCATCCCCCACTTGACTTGGATCTAGGGGCAATGACCAGTGGGCAATGACCCCAAAGAAGCTCAAGAGACAGCAAATTCAAGATCTTCTCCCAGGAAGTTAAAAATGGCCCTCGAGGGACAGTTTCCCCATCATTGTGCACTTGTCCTTTCCTCTGGCACTCTACCTTGCCCCACTCACCAAGATTTGGCCAAACCAGTTCTTATTGGCCTATGGGATGCTTTCTCTTCCTGGTTTCTCTGATATTGAAGATGGAGGCAGGGGTGGACGGAAGGGAAATTGATTGCTCATGGGAGGTCACAAGACCCCTCCATTTGTATAGCCAAGTCACCCTTGCCCATTCATCCTTAACATCCTGTAAAGATCTTCCACTGGCCTCTGGCAAGTGGCTACCAAAGCCAGTGACATCACAAAGGAAGTGACCTGCTGTTAACTTAGAACTTCGAAGTCCACAAAGGAGCAATTTTTGCTAATACAGAATAGGGATTACTTTCTCTCCATCTGTGCCTGTGTCTGTGAAGTCTGGGAGGATGCCCTTTGCTTGAGGGAAAGATACCCTCTGTCTCTTTTGAATGTGGCTGAAACCCAATTATAAGAGCCAACATTATTAGAGCAAACATAGAAATTAATTTTTAAAAACCCATTTAATTTGTCAGTTTCAAGAAATACTGGCTAAAAAAAACAGGCTAAAGAAATAGAACATCTAGGCTGTAAGTTCCCATAGCTAAAATGAAATTTCTGTTACTATAAAGGGGGTAATGTTTAACTTCTCTTCCCTACTATAGTCTCTCTTAAATTTGGCTTGTAACATTTCTTATGGGCGACAGGGCTACTTCATCCCTTTCCCAAGACTGGGCTAATATAAAGTCTAGTCTATTTAAATCAAACTCTATTCAATCATATTAAGTATCCACATTAAGGAGTGATTTGAGCATCTATTTTCAATTAACTGATGTGTTTTCATAGCACTCTCCTCTTCCCTAGGTCTTCAGTTATTTTTTTTTCTTCTAAAAAAAAAAGTTTGATTCTCTTTCTCTCTTGTAGAGCATTGCTATCACTTCCCAATCATCTCCCATTCCCAAACTCCAAGTAGGATCTTCTCCTGTAACAACTTAAAGTTAAATAAAACAAAGCAATACATTGGTCATATCTGGAAATGAATTGCTCATTCTGCACATTCCATCACTTCTCCTGAGAGGTTAGAGATGATGGCTCCTTCACTGTGTCGGCCCTCTCAAATCACCATTGGTGATTTCATTACTTTGGAGTCCTGATGCCTTTCAGTGTTGTTTTCCTTTACAACATTATTGTCACTTCACTAGCTGCCCTCCTGGTTCTCCTTATTTCTCGCTGCATCAATCCATACAGGTCTTCTGTGACTGTTTTTTGAGACCCTTCTAGCTGTTCTAAACTTTAAGAACATTTTTCTCCCTAGACAGCTAGTTATTAAACGCTTATCAACACACTTCTGAGGATACCCCCACCTAGGTCCTCTCTTCGCAGGATAAATGCTTCTAGTTGCTTCAACTGGTCCTCCAAGGGCATGATTTTGAGACCCTTTCACCATCATTCTGGTTGCACTCCTGCAAATGAACTCCAGCTAAGCAATATCCCTTCTAAAATACTCCAGTTGTAGCCTGAGCAGGGCAGTGTACAGTGGGACTGTCGCCTCTCTTATTGTAGACTTAGAGTTATTTTAATACAGCCTACGATTACATTAGCATTTTTGGCTGCTACATCAAATCGCTGACGTAGATTGAGTTTGCTGTTCACTGGACCTTAGGCCCTTCTCACATACACTGCTTTTTTGGAGGTCGATTTGAAGATAAGCAGCAGTATTGAGTAGTGAGTAGAGAGCTTGTCAATATCCTTCTTAAACTCTGGGATTCTTGGAGAGGCAATATGGCATAGTGGATAGAGAGCCCTCCTTAGCATTAGAAAGAACCTGCATTGAAACCTCTGAAATAAACTTTGTGTGTGACGCTGGGCAAATTGATCTTTCAGAGACTCAGGCCACTGTCTAAGATTCTAAGTTGTAGAACAAATACTAAATTCTCTTTACTATTGAAATCACAGATCTGGTCCAATGTCCAATCCAATGGTCTTTTCTCAGTCCTCATTCTCCTTGACTTCTCTGGTCCTTATTCAATAATTAGTTATTAATACGAGAGAAAAATAATAATCCCTCTTAGTGGAAGTCATTGACCCTGGCCAGGACTTGCGCTGGGATGGGATCTCACAGTGTCTCACATCTGGGACTTGGCAACCAGCAGCATAGAGTACTGAACCTAGGAATAGGAAGACCTGAGTTCAAATCTGACCTCAAATACTTACTAGCTGTATGATCCCTAGGCAAATCACTTAACCACCAACTGCCTCAGTTTCCTCAACGGTAAACAGAGGATCATAATAGCACCTGCCTCTCAGGGTTGTTGTGAGGATCAAATGAAACAATAATTGTAAAATGCTTAACACAATGCCTGACACATAGTAGGTGCTATATAAATGATAGTTATTATCAGTAGCATTTTCAGGCATGTGCAGAAGCTCAGCCCCAGGTTGACTATAGGATTATGAATCATTTGATCCCAGCAAACTCTGGAAGATCATCCCACAAATTCTAGAAGTATTTCCATTTACATCAGTGGATGGAAAAGTCACATCACCAAAATCGTAGCTCTCTGAAGTATTGAAGTCAGCCAAGAAATATGGAATCAGAGAACCTGGGTTTAAATCCTTCTCATCACTTATTGCCCATGTGACCATGAGCAGGTTGCGTCACCTCCCTGGGCCTCAGTTTCTTCATCTGTGAAGTATGGGCATTGGGATAGATGGCCTTCCAGTTCTGGCTCTATGAGTTCCCTCATGGATGCCCTGGCAGTTGGAATTTTTCAGCCCCATTCCTATTGTGACTCTGGCTACAAGGTTTTCAGATTCTCCTCCACAGACTTACATCCCAGGTATTCACCCTTCCTCACCTCTCTCTTCTCTGGTGACTCCCTCCCTTCCTCCACCATCTCATCTGCAGTATAGCTAATGCACAGTCAGCCCAAGTATGCCAACTGTTTTAAATTCCAATTTGAGGGAAGCCTGGGTATAGACTACATTAGGTAATTTACAGGTACATAGTCTCATATTCCTCAATTAGCTTGGGGAAAAGTTTAAAACATTAATTAGTCTCTTCCAGAGTCTCTGTCTGGTTACTCTTACAGTCAGTATGCCCCTTCTCTAGCCAGAACCAAGAAAACGTTGTATACAGTAACAGCAATATTGTTTTAAGAATGACTTTGAGCGCTAAGTCATTTTGAATGTTATAAATATCCAAATTCTTGGAGTCCCTGCCCTTTCTAGATAGTTTATCCTTATCTACAGCCCCAGGTTGACCCTTTTCTCTTCCTGGAAAAGACTAGTAAGACTAAATTAGTAAGTAAGTAGATTGTAAGGTGATGCCCTCATGTTTGGTTGTTAACTGGTCTCCTTGAAACCCCTGAAACTTCAACATAACTAATGTCCCAAGCTCTACAGAATGCCCCGAGCAGATTTTACTTCTGTTATGGGAGCATGGCAGTCTGCTGATGAGCTCAACCTTCAGTCTGACCTAGCACTTTCTCATTTCTCTCTAGCTCTCTCTTCTCACCTTCTCTCTAAACCTCAGCTGAAATCCCCTGTTTTTTCACAACTTCTTTCTCCCGCAGTATCATCCCTGTAAAGCAATGGGATCCTTTATGTTGTTCAATCATTTCAGTCGTGTCTGACTCTTCATGACGCTATTTGGGGTTTTCTTGGCAAAGATACTGGAGCAGTTTGCCATTTCCCTCTCCAGCTCATTTTGCATATGAGGAAACTGAGGCAAGCAGAGTTAAATGACTTGCCTGGGGTCACACAGCTAATAAGTGTCTGAGACCAGATTTGAACTCAGAAAAATGATCCTTTCTGATTCCAGTCGTGGCACTCTACTCACTGTGCCACTTAGCTGCCCTTTTATGGCATTAAATACCCTCATTTAATTCAGGCATCCTGCTCTAGAATTTCCCTTTTTGCTTACAACAGGCATATTTCCAACTCCTTAATTAGGTTTTGTCAATCAGAGGTCAATCAAAGATCTTCAGTGGTTTTTGGAAGGTGCTGTGGTTTGGTTTTGTTTTGTTTTTTTAAACTACAGGTTAGCAAGGGAGTGAAGAGGATAAGGGAACTTTACTTTATTCTGAAAGTCATATTTCTGACCCAGTAGTTCTTAACTCGTGCATGGCTTTGACAGTATGATAAAGCTATGGACCACTTCTCAGAATAATGTTTTTAAATTAATAAAATGAAATATATAGGACTATAAAGGAAACCAGACATATTGAAATACAGTTATCAAAGTACTTTAAAAGTTCACAGTCTCCAGGTTAAGGATGATAAAAAAAAATAATAGTTAGCATTTAAAGATTTAAAAATTACGTATGTTATCTCATTTGATCTTAATAACGCTGGGAAATTGTTGCTTTTATTATTGTTATTATCCCCATTTTGCAGATGAAGAAATCAAGGCTAAGGGGACAAGTGATTTACTCAGGGGAGTTCAGTGTCTGAGGAAAGATTTAAACTCAGGTCTTCCTGAGTCCAAGCCCAGTGCTCTTATCTATTGCACCACCTGGCTGCCTCACCAGTCCCTGTTTTAACTTCACCTTCTCTCCCCTCCCTTATAGTTCCTCTATATTCTGCCCTCATCAGACCTCATCTGGTGTATTATGCTCAGTTATGGAAGCTACAGTTTCATAAGGACATTGATAACTGGGAGAACATTCAGAGGAAGGCAATAAGAATGGCTAAAGTCAAGGGGTATGTTGGAGCCAGCTTCAACCAGCTGCCAAGAGCCAGTCGTTAAATTTTCAGGGTGAGCATTAACATCTTGGAAATTGGCAACTGCTACAAATCAGGGCTTGATTTGTTGTTGTCCTGTTGATTGTCTAGAAAGAGATGAAGAAATTGTTGATAATACAGATTAAATTTACAAGTGTGTCCTGTGGAAACTTTTTGGAGAGTTGGTTGTTAAACATTTGCCAGCACACTCATGGCTAAGTACCTAAACTACATGTCTTATGAAGATCATTTGGAAGACTTGGGATTGGTTAGATTAGAGAAGAAAAGATTCAGGGTGAATTTGATACCTGTGTTCAAATATTTGAAGGGCTGTCATATTGAAGGAAGAGCAGGCTTGTTCTCTGCCTTAAAGGGAAGAAGCAAAGTAATGGGTAGAAGTAACAAAGAGGCAAATTCAGATTTGATTAAAGTTTGTAGACTACCAACAGGACAATAAATCAGCCCTGATTTGTAGCAGTTGCCAGTTTCTAAGGTATAAATGCTCACCCTGCAAATCCTAAGAATTAGAAGTAACTAAAAGTAGAATACGCTGCCTCTTGAGGTGGTGAGTTCCCCATTCTTGGAGAGAATCCAAGCAGAGGCTGAATGACGACCACTTGCCAGGTGGGTTATAGTGGGTATCCCTTGGGGTATGGATTGAACTAGATGGCCACTGAGATCCCCTCCAACTCAAATCTGTGTGGTGGCATGGAGATAGCCCTGGATTTGAAGTGAGGTGACTCAGGCTCTGCCTCTCTGTGTGACCTTGGGAAGGTCATTTAACCTCTATGGGCCTCAGTTTCCACTTCTGTAAGATGAAAGGGTTGAAATACATGACCCCCAAGGTCCTTTCTAGTACTAAGTCTGTGATCTTATGACTTCTCTTTCTCAGATGTTTTTGTGGAGAAAAAATACAAAAATAACATCCCCTTTCCCACCCTTCCCCAAGTCCCTCCACACACCTTATTGCAAACACATTAGTATAACAACTGAGAAAGAGCATTTGGGACAATTGATCTGGTATTTCATCATGGATGATGAACCTGTGTCAAGCGCTGACCCTGGGGACTCCAGAGTCTTTTCCCCCCGCCCACTTGGAGTACATGGGATAGAGAAGTCATTCTTCGCTCTGCTCTGTGACCGGACAAAGATGCCTAAATGTCTTAGCCAAAGTTGTCATCTCCTGCCTTCTTGCCTTTGTACAGGCTGGCCTGAATGCACAGGATGCACCTCCTCTTCAGCTCTGATTCTTAGAATCTCTAGCTTTCTTTAAGTCTCAGCTAATGTATCATGTCTTATGGGAAGACCTTCTTGATTCTTGTACTTCATAGGGTCATAGGTTTAGAGTTGGAAGGGACCTTAGAGGACATCTGGTAGTATAGTGGACAGAGTGCTGGGCCTGGAGTCAGGAAGACTTGAGTTCAAATCTGATCTCATACACCATCCTTTACCTCCCTCTGTTTCCCCAATTAGGGATAATAATAGTACCTACTTCCCACAGGTGTTTGGGGTGTTCAGGGAGGACTAGCACCTCTGGTGTGAGGACTGCCAAGTCCTTTTCAGGGCTGCTTATCTACCTTTGGTGCCTAACTTTCATCCAACTCTCACCTGTGGCTCCAAGAAGCTTCAGCATGTGTGGTGGCCACACCCCAAACCATCTCGGCAGACAGGCTAAACCAGGTTGAGGGTAACCAACAGGCCTCAAACTGTTGGTGAGTTGGGGGCACGTCTACCCCAAGCATTCTTTGGGCAGAATGAGTGGATGAGAACAATTTGTCCCAAGGGCCATGATGGCAGCTGAAGTAGGCGCTGTATGCAGGTACTCTGGTGCTTGCTAAGACATTGAAATAGCCAAGGTCATCAGCTGCATCCCAGACCATCAACAGTCATCCTGACTTTTGTCCTGTCACTGGACTTCAGTGACTTTAGAAGAAAGAGTGAGGCTGACAACTTTGTGCAGCTCTGCCTCATTTAAATCCAATTCACTTGAAAGTCAAGACATCACCCCATGATGTCATTGTTCCTCTTCCCAAAAAGAAGGACAAATGACAATAGCAGCAGCAACAACAACTTCCCAGAATTGTTGTGAAGGTCAAATGAGGTAACATTTGTAAAAATTATTCAGCACAGTATCTAGCACATAGTAGGAACTATATAAATGCTGATTTCCTCCACCTTCCCCATCTGTCATTTGACATACAAGGAAATTGAGGCCAATGGAGGTTAGCTGACTTGCTCAGGGTCACACGGGGAGTAAATGCATAATTAAGAACCCAGGTCCTCTGACACAAAATTCTACACCCTTTCCAGCTGTTTGTGCTCTTTTTCTCCTCAAATTATCATGTATGTACTTACTTATTTGTTTCCATGTTGTCTCTATCCAGTAGAATGTAATCTCCTTGAGGGCAGGGAATGCTTTTTGTTTTGCCTTTGTGCCACGAGAGCCTACCACAGAGCTTCCCACAATGTGTTTGGTCAGGGCTGTGATTGCATCAGTATAGGTTCTCTGCAATTTTTAGTCTCAAAGAGTTGCTTTGCACAGTAAGAAGTTAAATGGCTTACTTAGGGACAGAAAGCCGGCATGAGTCAGAGCCACACTTGAACCCAAGTTTTGGCCAGCTCTCTATCCACCACACCACCGATGCCTCAAAATAGGTGCTTAATAAATGCTTGATGACTTTAACTGAATTTGGCCTCACAGCCGGTCAGTGAGAAAGCAGAGGAAAATGGAGAGCTCTTAGATAAAAAAGAAAGAGGGTAAGGGCCCATATGTGCAAAAATATTTATAGCTACTTTTTCTATAAAAGCAAAGAAACTAAGTGGAAACTCAAGAGATGCCCATCAGTTGGAGAGTAGCTGAATAAATTATGGTCTACGGATGTAATACAATACTTTTGTGCCATAAGAAATGACAAAAAAGGAGGCAATCCAGACAAACCTGGAATGAATTGTATGAACTGATGCACAGGGAAGTGAGCAGAACCAAGAGAACAATTTATATAACGATAACAATGATGAAAAGAAAACACTTTTAAAAATTTATATTAACATTCATTAATTTTTTTTAAATTTCAAAATCTCTCCATCCAGCTCCTTCCTCAGCCATTGAGAAGGGGAGCAATAGGATATCAATTACACATGTGAAGTCATGCAAAATTTATTTCCATATTAGCTATGTGCAAAAAAAAAAAGCAAGAAAAAAAGAAAGTGCTTCAATCTGCACTTAGAGTTCATCAATTCTCTCTCTGGAGATAGATAGAATGTTTCATCATGAGTCCTTTGGAATTGAAAGACAAACTACTTTAAAAAACTTAAGAACTCTGATCAACAAAATGACTAACTGTGATAATAGACAACTGATGATGAAGCCATGCTACCCACTTCCTGACAAAGAGGTGAGATGAGTGCAGAATGCTAATGAATCATATATTTTTTGGACATGGCCAATGCAGAAATTTGACTATTGCAACAGACCGCTGGTGGGTCTGCCTGCCCCAAGTCTCCCCACTACAACACATCTTCCTTTCAGCTACCAAAGTGATTTTCCTAAAATGCAGGCCAGATTATGTCACTTCCTCTCCCCTCCCCACCCCCTAAACTCTAGTGGATCCCTGTTGCCTCCAGGATGAAATACAAAATGCTCTGTCTGGCATTCAAAACCCTTCATAATTTAGCTCCCTCCTACCTTTCCTGTTTGTAGGGACACAGGCAACACTGACTATGCCCATTGTTGGGCAGGAGGCACCACTTGAGCCTTTGGGCTCCAGTTTCTAGCAGGTTTGCTCTTGATCTGGGCAGCTAGAAGGACAGGAATGTAGACAATGAGGGGTTAAATAATTATTTTATTTACTATTCTTCTCAATGAGTTTCTGATAATGGCAGCACCAACTCCTACAGCTTCCCCTAATTACTCTTCTGGCAGGGGCCGTTGAGAAGAGGTCAACAACCCCTATGCAGGAGCACAACTCCTATCTCATTCTCCCTAGCCTCAATGGGGGCCAGTTGAGGCAAGCACATTCACAAATCCCCCCAAGCCTTGATGGGGGCTGATCAAGGTATGCATAGCATTCCAGCTAGTGAGCTCCCCCCCTAAGCCTCAATGGGGGCCAACTGAGGCAGACACACATGCATTCCCCTATGTATTCCCCCAAATTCTCCCTTACTGACCAGTGCTCACCTGATTTATAGGGGAGCACACAAAGAAGGCACTTTGCCAGCAATAGCCTCAGAAGTTTATGCTAACTTTAGCAATATCCTGATGACCTTGCACTGCACAGATGCAGTAGATTATTTACAACTAAACTCAAATGCTTACATTATCTCATCACTATATCTCACTGCACAGTCACAGTAGAAACTGTTTATAATGTGAAAACCTGGGAAATAGAGATTGTTTTGGCTGTGGATCCCGGGAACTAGTATCTAGGATCTTGGGAACAATTATCTAAAATGAATAACAAAATCCACCTTACATACACAGTCTTTTTTACATCTTACTACCCACCACATACTCCTCCGAACAGTTCCACAAAACAACAACAAAAACAAAACAAAACAAAAACAAAACAAAAACACTTCTTCTTTTAGCTCCAGGCATTTTCTTTGGCTGTCCCCCATGTCTGGAATGCTCTCCCTTCTCAACTCCACCTGCTAACTTCCCTGGCTTCCTTTAAGCCCCAACTAAAAATTTCATTTTTACAGGAAGGCTTTCCCAGCCCCTCTTAATTCTAATGCCATCCCTCTGCTAATTATTTCCTATTTTTCCTGTATGTAGCTTGCTTTGTATGTAATTGTTTGCATATTGTCTCCCCCATTCAATTGTAAACTCAATGAGGGCAGGACTATCTTTTGCCTCTTTTTGTATCCTCAGCAATTAACACAATACCTGGCATGTAACAAGTTCTTAATAAATCTTTGTTTGTTTGATTGTTTAATTTGACTATGCATATTAGTTACTAGGGTTTTGTTTCTCTCTTTTTTTTTCAAAGGGTTGGAGCAGGAGATGGGAAAGGGAAAAAAATAAATGCTTGTTAGCTGAAAAAAAGTAAAATGAAAATTACATTGAAAACGTTAAGTGTCTTTAGTTATATGTGAGAATGGTGGGCAAAGGGGAGGAATGGTCATGATCACTTGAGTCTGCTGTTAAAGTTTTTTTGCCATTAACATCTAATTCATTCTGTCTCCATTGATCTCCTTCTTTCCCAGGATGGCAGTTGGACCTCTAGCTTTTACAAAATGGTGTCTGGGAACCTGATTGGTAGCTGTTGGGAAACAAGTGAATGAGAGGATATTGGGGGGCAGTCTTCCTAGGGATCAAGGTAATCAACTCTGCTGACAGTTGCATGGACCGCTCCCTGTTCCTCAGTCAGGTTTTAAAGAATAGGGGAAATCTCGAGATATAGTTGAGGTGAATAGCCCAAGGGCAAGTGATGTCAGGGTGAAGTTTGCAAGAGAAATCTCAATAGATAAAATCTTGTCCTGTCACATCTCTTTCCACTTATTTTTAGTGGAGGATAGGGAAGGAAGGTTGTTTGGGAAAAGAAAATAGGAGAATGCTGGCCTAGTTTTGTTTTTTTTTCACCTTAGTGTTATCACTGATACCATCATGTCATCAGGAAGAACTGAGGAGGAGCAGTCATTTATCTGACTGGATTCTCCCAGAGCTGCCTTTTCTTGTGCCTGGTTCTCTGAAGGGGAGTTTAGATGCCTGTATGGGGCTGTCTGGTACCAAGATACTTGAAATTAAGCCTCTTTGGAACTTGCTTGTTGTTGTCACCAAGGTTCTTTTTAATGATTTCTCAAGCTGGGGAGAGATGTGGGGAGGACCTAAGGTGTGCCTAAGGTCCATGTTCAGATGATCTTCTTGAAAGAGTTCATTGACTTTCTTCTAGATTTAAAGAATGAAGGAATGAAAAAGCAATCCCTATTCAAATTCCCCTTCTCCCTAGGCCCTTCTTCCCACATTTTTCCAACTTCTTTTAATCATGAAAACTTTGTTGTCTCTAGAAGATATTTGATCTGTGCTCATTCTCTCTAATATAGGATAAGTCTTCTCCCATGAGCCAAGAGGAAGAGTAGGTATATTCCTTCCTCCATACTGATACTTCCAGAAAAACCTAATTGGTCTCCCTGTCTCATGTCTTACCCTCCACATACATGTCAAAATGATTTTCCCAAGGTTCAGGTCTGACCATGTAACTCCCTTCCATAATTATCTCCAGTGTCTCTCTATTGCCATTAGGACTAAACACTTCATTTGGTTCCATTCTAAAGCTCTTCACAACCTATTCCCAACTTGCCTTTCCAATTTTATTTTACATTACTACCATTCCTGCTTTGCCCTCACTTCCCTCCCTGTTGTTGTTCCATCATGTCCAAGTCTTCATAACCCTATGTGGGGTTTTCTTGGCAAAGATACTGGAGTGGTTTGCCATTTCCTTATCCAGCTCATTTTGCAGATGAGGAAACTGAGGCAAACAGGGTTAAAAGACTTACCCAGGGTCACACAACTAGTAAGTGTCTGAGGCCAGATTTGAACTCAAGAAGATGAGTCTTCCTGACTCCAGGCCCAGCATTTTTCTGCCTAGCTGCTTCTCTCTGTTCTCTCTGATACTAACAATTTCCTAATTACTAAGTTCAATGGTCTTTTCAGAGTCTGTAGTTGATTTCTCAGAGGCTTTTGACACTGTTGACCACATTCTTCTCCTGGATACTTCTCTTCTCCCTTTGCTTCTGTGATGCTACTTTGTCCTATTACTGCTCTCTCTCTGTCTTCTTTATGGAATTGCTTTTGATTTCCTGCTTCTTTATTATGAGTATCTGCCTAAAATTCTGCTCTGGGTCTTCCTCTCTTCTCTGTCCACATTCTCTCCTATACTCACGTCAATCCACTTTTGCTCCCATGATCATCTCTACAAAGGTGACTCCCAAATCTATGTATCCATTCCAATTCTTTCTCATGAACTAGTGCCCACCTCCTATGTGTGGACATCTCTACCTAGATGTTACATTAGCACCTCAAACTCAATATTGCCAAAGCTAAAAGAATACTTGCCATAGAATAAAGAGATATCAGGGTTCAAATCCTGCCTCCAACATTTGTCGGCTGTGTGATCATGGGAAGATTCATCATTTCCAACATCCCTTCCTTCCAAATTTACTTTCTCCTCTAAACTTCCCTGCTTCTCTTAAGGGCTCCATAGTCTTCTCAGCCATCTGCATTCATGACCTTGGAGTCATACTTGACTCTTCCTTTCCCTCTTCCAATTTGTTGTCAAATCCAGTTAATTCAACTTACACAACATTTCTGGCATCTATCCCCTGCTCCCTCCTCATAATACGACAACCCTGGTCCAGATTCTCATCATTTCTCTCTTGTACCATTACAACAGACTCACAATTGGTCTGTCTCAAGCCCTCCTTTCCATTTCTGACCCATCTCCACACAGCTGTCAAAATACTCTTTCTAAGGCCCAGGTCTGACTCTGGCATTACCTTGCTCAAAAGCCTTCACCAGGGTGCCAATGAAATACGGAATGCTGCTGCTGTGAAAATTGATTATAGATTTAGCACTATACCAATCAAACTGCCGAGGGGTTATGTTAGAGAACTAGACAGAATAAGAACAAAATTCACTGGGAGAACCAAAATGTATAAGAACCTCAAGGGAAATAATGGGAAAAGTAAGAATGAAGGGGGCTTAGCACTTCTAGACATCAAACCATATTATTATTTATGTAAGTAGAAAGTTTTTATTATTATTATTATTATTAATGTCCTTCCCACTATTACCATTGATCTATTTTTAAAACTAGATTGGAAAAACAAAAAAAGTGTATATATATATTATTTACATGCATATTATATACATACATATATGTGTGTATCTACATAGTACAGCAAAGCAAATTCCCACATTAGCTGTGTCTGAAGATATATGTCTCTTTCTGCATTTTTAGTTTGTCATCCCATGATCACTGTCAGGAGCCTAGCGGTGTGTTTCATCTTCATTCTTTTGGATTTGTAGTGGATCATTGGTTGATCAGTTCCAGAGGCTTTCAAAGTTTGTTTTCTCCAAAACATTGCTTTAACATTGTCGTAAATTGTTCTCCTAGTTCTGCTCACTTCACTCTTGCAACAGTTCAGAAGTTTTTCCCAGTTTCCTCTGAAATTGCCCATTTCATCATTTCTTATGGAACAATAATATTCTGTTACATTTATATACCATGATTTGTTTAGTCATTCTCCAACAGGAAGACTCAAACCATATTATAAAGCTATAATCATCAAAACTGTTTGATATTGGTTAAAAATCAGTAAAGTCAGGGTGGTGTAATGAATAAGAAACTAGCCTTCAAGTCAGGAAGATCTGCTTAGACACATACTGGCAGGGTAACCCTGGACAAATGACTTAGTCTTTCAGTGTTCAAGTCACCTCTCTTAAGACTACAAGGTGCTGACTTTCATTGGTAGGGAGAGTTTCTTTTTTTAAAAAAAATTCAATTACATGAAAAAACAATTTTTAAAATTAATTTAAAAAATTTTGAGTTCCAAATTGTCTTCCTCCCTCCCTGACCTCCTTTTTCATTGAGAAGGCAAGCAATTTGATATAGATTACATATGTGCAGTCATACAAAGCATATTTTGTATTAGCCATGTTGTGAAAGAAATACAGACCAACCCCCCCTACACACACACACACACACACACACACACACACACACACACACA
>NW_020954723.1:21109850-21137743 GCF_900497805.2 Vombatus ursinus
GTGCTTTGATCTGCATTCAGATTCCATCAGTTTTTCCTCTGGTAATAGATAACATTTTTCATCATGAGTCTTTTGGAATTATCTTAAATCATTATATTGCTGAGAATAGCTAAGACATTCACAGTTGATTATCATACAATATTGCTGTCATTGTGTACAATTTTCTCCTGGTTCTGCTCATTTCACTTTACATCAGTTCTTGTAAGTCTTTCCAGGTTTTCCTGAAACCATTCTATTCATCATTTCTTATTGTGCAATAGTATTCCATCACAGTCATATACCACAACTTGTTCTGCCATTTCCCAATCGATGGGCATCCCCTCATTTTTCAATTCTTGACCACCACAAAAAGAGCTGCTATAAATATTTTTGTACATATAGGTCCTTTTCCCTTTTTCTTTTATATCTTTGGGGGCACCAACCTAGTAATAGTATTGCTGGATCAAAGGGTATGTATAGTTTTATAGCTCTTTGGAAATAGTTCCAAATCTCTTTTCAGAATGGTTGGATCAGTTCACAGCTGGTAGGGAGAGTTTCTTCAAAAGGGAGTTCTCTATACCAGTGAAATAATAATAGCTAGCATTTATACAGTGCTTTAAAGTTTGCCAAGGGTTTTACAAATATTATCTCATTTGAACTTCATAACAACCCAGAGAGAGAGGTGATGTTATTATCCCTATTTTTTACAGATGAGGAAACTGAGGCAGATAGAGATCAACTGACTCACGCGGAGCCACCCATCTAGAACTCAGGTCTTTTTGTCTCAAGATCCAGTGTACTATCCAGAGAGACAACTAGCTGCTTCTGTAATCACCAGTCCATACTCTATCTTCCCTAAAAATTAGGAGAGTCGATCACTGGAATAGCTCATAAACATGAAAGCACTTTATAAATTGTTATGTTCCCAACATATATTGTCCCTGGACAGGTTGGATGTGTAATTCTCTAGCCTGGCCTTCTAAAGTAGAGACATTCGGGGAAGAATGAAGACAGAGACAGCTTTGACAGTCCTTTGATGGTCCTTGTCTTAAAATGCCAACAAATTCCATATAAGGCTTTTTTTTTGTTGTTATAATCAAACCATGTTCCCCACACACACAGCAATGAACTCAGCACATTTCTCTCAATTTAAGTCTAATTAATGGGGTATTATCCTTGTTCTCCTCTAGTGATGGTATAATTGAGGTCTGTTCAGTTTCTGTGGGTTTTTCCTGTCTCTCTCAAGAAAGCATTCTGTGTGTCCAACCTTTTCATTGCCAGATGGATGATCTCTGGAGGGGAGGGAAGATTTAATCTCTCCTGGCTAGGTGCCAGGAAGGCTGGCCATAGATTTAAAGAAGAAGGAAGATGGGGCTGGGGATCCTATTGGGGCAGAGAGGATGAGAAGAATACTGATAAGGATAGGGTAGGGATGGGAGAGATAAGGATGGTGAGAAAGGAATGAGATTGAATAGGAATAGGGGGCTGAGAAAGGAGAAAGGAATTTGGAAATGGAGTGACAGATAAGGATAAGAAGGGGAATAGGGTATGGGATGGGGATAAAGGTTGAAGATAAGGCTTGGGATTCTTTTTCTTTCTATTGTTTCTTTCATTTGGGGATGGAAGACTCACCTTATTGGGGTGAGGTGAAAGCATTGAGCCAATGCTACCCCTAGTCAGGAGGCCATATACCAAATCAGTGTTCATCCTTCCTTTTTTCCTTGGAGAGGTGGTACACTATGGGTGCAAAATTGCATATACTGTTAAACATAGATGCTATGTTAATTGAGTTTGCTTAAACTGTCTTTCTTTGTTATCTGAGAAAGAAACCCACTGGTTATTGGGTGAGGGATGGGAGGCTGGTGCAACATATTCAGAAAATTCTAGGATATAAAAATAAAATGCCTTAATAAATCTTTTAAAGTAGTAACAAAAATAATTCAAAAGAAATAAGGGTTTGAGGCCTTTTCAGGAGTCTTCAGCAAGAAAGCCAAGCAGCTATTGCAGCTGCTGATTCCACCAAGCTTCTCCCCTCTCCTCATCACCTATTGCCTCAGGGAGAGACTCTTTTCAGACCAACTTCCCTACATTTCTCACCCTTCTCCTCCTAGGTCCTTCTGTCCTTAGCCCATGAATGTTATTGGGTTGCATCCTTGACAATGGGTGTGGAGTTGAAAACAAGGATTGGGGAATTCAGTACAGCTATTCCCTGGATCACCTCAATCTTTCTTAGTCTATGGGAGCTCTCCAGGTCTTTCATAGGGAGGCACACTGACTCTGGAGTCAGTAGAGACCTGGATTCAAATCTTGCCTTTGCCTATTATTGGCTGTGTGACCTAGGGCAAAACCATTGAACTTCCCAAGGACCTACTGAGAAGGATATTTTCCCACCTTCTTTACAAGTTACTGATTAACTGTCTGACCTTGAGTAAGAGAATTCCCATTGCTGGACCTCAGTTTCCTCATCTGCAAAATAAGGGGTTTGGACTATATGGCTTCTAAGGTACCTTAAACTGACATCCTTTGGTTCAAAAATTGTGATATAGGTCCTTCTTGTACTTCCTTCATGCTTCTGGCTCACTGCACCCTAGCCTTTGGGACAGGGAGTCTTTTGCCTTTTTTTGTATTTCTTTGTGTTTAGCATAGCGCTGGGATGTGGTAGGCACATTATAAATGTTTATTGACTGACTTCCTGTCTTCCTAGCTTCTTGTCCCCAAGTAAATTGGACATTGGGAGACTGAAATCAATTTCAACTATAGCAGCCCCATTTTTCATTTATGGCTGTATTTGTACTTGTCACAATTATTGCACAGCCCCTACTGTACTACCTTGCTGCCTCTAGGAAATAGGATACAGAAAATATGAGTATAAAGGCATCTTAATGAAGGACTGAGAATAATATACAGAAGTAAACAAACACAGTGTTTGATAGACCCAAAGACCTCAAGCTCTGAGGTACGATCATTATTTGACAAAAATTGCTGAAAAAAAACTAGAAAACACTTTAGTAGATATTTGGTTTAGACCAATGTCTTACACCAGATACCAAAATAAGATCCAAACAGATATAGGACAGACATAAAAGGTGACATCAAAGACAAGTTAGAGAAAAAAAGAAGGAAATATCTTTCATAACTATGGGTTGGGGGAGAGTTCATGATAGAGCAGCTCACAGAGAATGAAATAGACACTTTTGATTAAGCAAAATGTTAAAAAAATTTTGCTCAAAGAAAACTAACTAAGTTAAAATGAGAAGATAAACAGGTAAGTGGGAAAAATCTTTACAGAAAGTTTGTCTGATTAGGTTTCATATCCACAATATGTAAAGAACTGATTCAAATATACAAGAACAGGATCCATTCCCCAATTGACAAATGGTCAAAGAATATGAAGAGACAGTTCTCAAAGGAAGAAATCCAAACTATGAACAACCATATAAAGAAAAGTTTCAAATCATTAACAAGAAAAATACAAATGAAAACAGCCTTACATTCATCAGATTGGCAAACATGATATAAAAAAAGCAAACGAAAATTGTTGGAGGAATTAAGGGAAAGCAGGAACACTAATGCACTTTTGGTGGAGTTATGATTTGGTCCAGCCATTCTGGAATGCTATTTAGAATTATGTTTCCCATGCTCACTTTGGAAGTACATATACTAAAATTGAAATGATACAGACAAAATTAGCATGGCCTCTGTGTAAGGATGACATGCAAATTCATGAAGTGCTCCATATTTGTAAAAAGGCAGAGGTAGAATCATGATCTCAGACAAAGCAAAAGCAAAAATATACCTTATTAAAAGAGATAAGCAGAGAAACTGCATCTTGCTAAAAGGTACCATAGACAATGAAGTAATATCAGTACTAAACATAGATGCATGAAATGGCATAGCATATAAATTCTTAAAAGAAAAGTTAAATAAATTACAGGAGAAAATAGTAAAATTATGCTGTGGGGGACCTCAACTTTCCCCTCTCAGAGCTAGATAAATATAACCACAAAATAAATAAGAATGAGATGAGTAGAATTTTAGAAAAGTTAAATATGATAGACTTCTGGAGAAAATTAAACAGGAACAGAAAGGAGTATACCTTTTTCTTGGTTGTATATGTCACCTTCACAAATACTATGTATTAGGGCATAAAAACCTCAAAACAAATGCAGAAAATCAGAAACATTAAATGCACCCTTTTCAGACCATAATGCAGTAAAAATCACATTCAATTCATTGAATTAGTCTATGGAAGTAGAGATTAAAAATTAATTGGAAACTAAGTAATCTATTCCTAAAAGATAAGTGGGTAAAATAACAAATCATGGACACAATCAATAATTTCATCAAACACAATGATAATAATGAGTTAATATACTAATATTTGTGGGATGCAGACAAAACAATACTTAGGGGAAAACTTATATCTCTAAACACATACCATAATAAAAGAGAAAAAGAGCAGATCAATGAATTGAGCATACAACTAAAAAAAAAACTAGAAAAAGAACAAATTAAAAATATCTGATTAAACACCAAATTGGAAATACTGAAAATCAAAGGAGAGATGAATAAAACTGAAAGTAAGAAGACCATTGAACTAATAAATAAAATTAGGAGCTGATTTTATGGGGGAAATAGACAAACCATTGGTTAACTTGATTTGGAAAAAAAAAAAGAAAACCAAATGACTAGTATCAAAAATGAAAAGGGTGAATTCACCACCAATGAAGATGGAAATTAAAACAGTTATTAGCAATTATTATTTTCCCCAATTATATGCCAATAAATCTGACAATCTAAGTAAAATAGATGAATATTTAAAATTTTTTAATTGCCCAAATTAATGGAAGAGGAAATAGAATACTTAAATAACCCTATCGTAGAAAAAGAAATTGAACAAACCAAAAATGAGCTCCCTAAGAATAAATCCCCAGGACCAGATGGATTTACCAAGGAATTCTACCAAACATTTGAAGAACAATTAATCCCAATACTATATAAACTGTTTGAAAAAATAAAGAGGTAATCTTACCAAATTCCTTTTATGACACAAATATGGTTTTAGTATCTAAACCAGGGAGAACAAAAACAGAGAAAGAAAGCTTCACTCATGAATTTCCCTAATAGATATAGATGCAAAAATTTTAAGTAAGATAGTAACTAGGAGACTACAACAATATATCACAAAGATCATACACTATGACCAGGTGGTATTCATATCAGGAATGCAAGGCTGGTTCAATATTAGGAAAACCATAAACAAAATTGACCATGTCAATAACAAAAACAATAAAAACAATGATTCTATTAACAGTTGGAGAAAAAGCTTTAGATAAAATACAACACCCATTCCTATTTTTAAAAAAAACACTCAAAAGTATAGGAATAAATGAATCCTTTCTTAAAATGATAAGTAGTATCTATGTAAAATGAAGAACGTGCATTATCCATAATGAGAATAAATTAGAAACCTTCCCAATAAGGTCAGGGGTGAAGCAAGGATTTATTTATCACCACTATTATTCAGTATTTCATTAGCAATAAGACAAGGAAAAGAAATTGAAGGAATAAAAATAAGCAATGAGGAAACAAAACTATCACTCTTGTCAGATGATATGATGGTATACTTAGAGAACCATGGAGAATCAAATAAAAAAGTAGGTGAAACAATTAACAGTTTTAGCAAAGTTGCAGGATATAAAATAGAACCACATAAATCACTAGCATTTCTACATGCCACCAACAAAACCCAGCAGGAAGAGATAGAAAGAAAAAATCAATTTAAAATAATTGCAGATGACATAAGATACTTGGGAATATACCTGCCAAGATAAACCCAAGGACTATATGAACACAATTACAAAACACTTTTCACACAAAGACAGAACTAAACAATTAGAAAAATATTAATTGCACATGGGTCAGTGAGCCAATATAACAAAAATGACAGTTCTGCCTAAGTTAATTTACTTATTTAGTGCCATACCAATCAAACTACCAAAGAATTATTTTATAGAGCTAGAAAAAAAATTACAAAATTCATCTGGAAAGAACAAAAGGTCAAAACTATCAATGGAATCAATGAAAAAAATGTGAAGGCTGGTGCTGGCTAGGAAATAGAATAGGTGGATCGGTGGAATTGATGAGGTACACAATACATACTAGCAAATGACTATAATAATTTAGTGATTGATAAACCCAAACATCCAAGCTTTTGGAGCAAGAATTCACCACTTAATAAAAATTAAGGAATAAAATAAAATAAAATAAAATAAAAATTTGGGAAGACTGAAAAGCAGTTCAGCAGAAACCAGGCATAGACCAACAATATGTATGCCAAATGATCTAATCCTATGCCAAGGTAAGGTCAAAATGGATAAATGATTCAGACATAAAGGGTGATGTAAGTAAATTAGGAGAGCATAGAAAAAACTACCTGTCAGATCTATGAATAAGGGAAGAGTTTATGAACAAATAAAAGATAGAGAGTATCATGGGAAGTAAAGTGGATAATTTTAGTTACATGAAATTTAAAAAGTTCTTGCACAAACAAAACTAAGCCAAAATTAGAAGGAAAGCAGGATCGGGAGAGGGGGAATTTATGGCAAGTTTCTTTGATAAAAGCCTCAACTCTCAAATATATAAGGAACTGAGTCAAAATTGTAAAGATAAGAACCATTGCCCAATTGATAAATGGCAGAAGGAAATGAACAAGAATTTTTTTCAGAAGAAGTCAAAGCTATCAATAGTCACATAAAAAATGCTCTAAATCACTAATGATTAGAGAAATACAAATTAAAACAACTCTGAGGTACCATCTCACACCTATCAGATTGGCTAATATGACAAAAAAGGAAAATGATAAATGTTGGAGGGGATGTGGGAAAACTGGAACATACTAATGCATTGTAGATGGAGTCATGAACTGATCCAACCATTCTGGACAGCAATTGGTAACTATGCCCAAAGAGCTATAAAACTGTGCATACCCTTTGATCCAGCAATAGCACTGCTAGGTCTATATCTCAAAGAGATCTTTAAAAAGAGAAAGTGGAAGGGAAGGACCTACATGTACAAAAATATTTATAACGGCCATTTTTGTAGTGGCTAATAATTGGAAATTGAGAGGATGCCCATCAATTTGGGGAATGGTTGAACAAGCTGTGTATATGATTGTGATGGAATATTGTTGGGCTATGAGAAATGGTGAGCAGAGTGGTTTCAGAAAAACCTCTGAAGTCTTATATGAACTGATGCAAAGTGAAGTGAGGAGAACCAGGTGAACATTGTTCGTAGTAACAGCAGTATTGTAAGCATTATCAACTGTGAAAGACTTAGTTACTCTGATAACTACAATGATCCAAGACAATTCCAAAGGACTTATGATGAAAAATACATTGCTTACCTTCTCCAGGGATGTGGGTAGGGAAAGAATTTGAAACTCAAAATTAAAAAAAATGAATATTAAATTTTTTAAAGTAATTGGGAAAATTTTAACGAAATAAATTTTTAAAAGATTAATTATGTTCTCAAAGTCACTAAACTGAATACTGTTGGCCCAGTGATACTGCGATCAGGCCTATACCCTAAAGAGATCGAATAAATGCACAAAAATTCACAAAAATACTTACAGTAGCTCTATTTGGAGTGGCAAAAAACTGGAAACTAAGAAGGGGATGCCTATCAAACTGGGAAAATGGCTGAACAAATTATGGTATTTGAACATAATGGAATATTATAGTGCTGTAAGAACAAAAGAAATGGTTTCAGAGTAATCTGGGAATACTTATATGAACTGATGCAAAATGAAATTAGAAGATTTAGGAGAACAATTTATATAATTACAACATCATTGTAAAGAAAAATAATTTTAAAAGAATTAAGAATTCTGCTTTATGTATTGACCAGCCACAATCCCAGAGGACCAATAATGAAGCAAAGGTGCAAAATGAGATGCATTTTAAGACATGGCTAATTGGGAATTTGTTTTACTTGAATGTGTGTGTGTGTGTGTGTGTGTGTGTGTGTGTAACAATGGCTTGGTTTTTCTTTTTTCCTTTTTTTCTCCTTCCAATGGGAGGTGGAAGGGACAGGGGTGCTAGCAATAATAGAGTTACATTCTCCACAGCCTTCCCCACAAAAAAAAAGAAAAAATATCCAATATTTGAGAAATTTTTAAAAATAAATGGAAGAGATCAGAAGGAATACCAGAAGAAAACACAGATGAGTAGGACAACTTTGAAAATTATATGTTGTTCACATGTATAATTGATATCATATTACTTGTCTTCTCAACTAGGGGAGGAACTGGAGGGAGAGAATTTGGAACTAAAATTTTTTAAATGAATATTAAAAATAAGGAAATAACAAATTTAGTTTTTTAAAGAAGAATGATATATGTTGAATTTATTACATGCTTAAAAGGGAAAGCAAGTCATGTGTAATAAAGATCTGTGGTTTTATATGTTTTACACGTATGATTTTCTTTTCCTCGTCTAACTTGTATGTGAAAATGCTCATTTTATTTGGTACTTGTTAACTTCAGATTAAGTAAAAAAAAATTAATGAGGGATAGGGAGGGATTTGTGGGACTCAGTATTCTATCTGAAGAGTTTGTGCAGAGTAGTGAGAGAAAGAAAAATTGAGCATAAGTGGGGAAGAGCAGGGGGGAAGGTTGGGCATAGGAGTGAGCAGGTGTGAAGAGACAGATGGTGCCCACATCTGTTTCTGTCATAGGTTAAATCACAAACCACAGAGCAAGTATAATTGTTGGTACTAGGTCCCTGTCTGCCTGCTTCCCTTTTTTCCTTCACCACCTCCAATAAAACCATTTTAGCCCCTCTAGGAGTTGTTCATTAAAAGCTGGAGTTGGCAATCACATAGGCATATGAAGCCACTGTCTACATAATATGATTTGAAGGGTCCTTCTGAGGCCCTCCACATAAAAATAGCTCCCTTACTCACCTGCTTCATTGCCTATTTTTCTACTATTCAAGTAGGCACTTTTTAGATTAGGGGTTCTTAACTTTTTTTGCGTTATGGACACCTATGACAGTCTGATGAAGTCAATCAATGATCCCCTTTCAAAGTATGAAAGGAAAAAAAAAAGAACAACCTCAAGGTAAAGAATGATTGAAAAATAGCTCTAAGATTTGCAGTTATATGTTGATGTAGAAAGAATATTGGACTTTGAATCAGAATCTGTGGGTTCAAATCCAGACTCTGCCAATAACTAACGGGTTAGATGCAACTTTTCTGTGCCTCAGTTTTCTCATCTCAAAATGAAGAGATTGGGCTAGTTGATCTCTAAGGTACCTTCTAGCTCGATACCTGGCTTCCTGTGAGAGTAATAGATTATGCAGTTATAATTCATCCACACCTTAGTGTGAATTAGTTTCTTAGCACACTCTTCTCCATCTTGCTGTGCTGACAACTTGTACGAGCAGGGCCCAGAAACAATGGGAATTTTGAGGGTGGGGGGAGAGAGAGTGGTTAATTTGACATTCTGGGACACTTTCGAAGTTGGGCAGAACAAGGTAGAGCAGAATCAGGGTCCCTGATGGGCACTGCTATTATGTAGATCAGAGTAATAGACTATTCTAGACTTTATCACATCAACTAGCAGATGGCACAGTGGGTAGAGCCTTGCACCTAGAGTCAAGAAGACCTGAGTTCAAATATGGCATCAGATACTTACTAGCTGTGTGATTTTGGGAAAATCACTTAACCCTGTTTGCCTCAGTTTTCTCATCTGTAAAATGGGGATAATAATGCCTACTTCCCAGAATTCTTGTAAGGATAAAATAAGATATTGTAAAATGCTTTGTAAGCCTTAAAATGCTGCACAAATGTTATCATTATTATTATTATTAAATAAAGGGATAGTGTTAATAGTGTTAATACTGGGGATAGCTATTTGGCTCAGGGGATAGAGTGTCCAACCTGGAGTCAGGAAGATGAGTAAAATCTTGCCTCAGACACTTGCTAGCTGTGTGACCCTGGGCAAATCATTTAACCCTGTTTACCTCAGTTTTCTCATCTGTAAAATGAACTAGAAAAGGAAATGGCAAACCACTCTAGTATCTCTGCCAAGAGAACCCCAAATGGGGTTATAAAGAATCAGACATGACTGAAAAACAATGGAACAAGTGTTAATACAATAAAGTATGACTAGTAATGCAATTATTCTTTCCAATTACCAAGGAACTCCCATATTCATTTTAACCAAATTTGAGTTTGTGTGTGTAAAGGGAAAGGAAAGGAATAGGGTTTGAGAAGTGAGATCCTGGCAGTTTGAGAGAGATATCAAAATGGGAATTAAGTGGGAGGAAGCAAAGAGTCAGGCATGGGAAAATAGTACACAAATTAGAGACAGGTAGTATCTATTTCACAATTTTAAAATCGCGAAATGTTAGTTTAAGGTGTTTAGAGATCAACTCCAGAGGCTCCCTATTACCTCTAGGATAAGATTTATACTCCTCTCCTTAGCTTTTAAAGCCTTACACAACCTGGCCCTGATCTATTTTCCAGCCTCACTGGATATTTCTGTTCCTCTTGTACTCTGTGATTCAGCCAAACTGACCTTGTCAGTTCCTCACATGTGATGTCCCATCTACTGTATCCGTACCTTTAGATCGATTGCTCCTTGTGGGTGTTCAAGGAAGATTAGCACCTCTGGTGTAGGGGCTTGCTGAGGCCTTTACAAGGTTATTCCTCCACCTTTGGTATCCACCTTCACCCAACTCTCACTTGCAGTTCCAAGAAGCTGTAATAAGTGCAGCTGCCATACCCCTGCAAAACAGAATCAGCAGATAGGTTAAAACCCATTGGTGAGTTGGGCTAGGAGGATGTCCACCCCAAGTATGTGAAGATTTCCCCCCAGGCAGAATGGGTAGATGAGAACAATTTGTTCCAATGGCCATGAAGGCAGCTGAGGCAGGCGGTGTGGAGCACTTAGAGCTTGGTTGGGCATCGAAGACACCAAAGTCATCTGATGCATCCTGGGCCATTGCCAGTCATCTTGACTTTTGTTGTGCCACTGAACTTTAATGACTCTGGAAGAGAGAGTGAAGCCCACAACTTTGTGCAACTCTGCCTCACTTAAATCCAATTAATGTGCAAATCAAGACATCACCCTTGATGTCACTGGTCCTCTTCAAAAATGAAGGACAAACAACAACATCCTTACATCATTGCATCCCTCTCTTTAAGATGCAGCTCCAGCATAGCCTTCTGCACGATGCCTTTCCTGATTGCCACTCCATTTCACAAACTACAAATACCTTCCCTCTCAAACTACCTTGTATTGAACTATTAGGTATCTATTTGTACTTATTCACTTTATATTTATGCTGCATATGTCTTTATATGTAGTTATGGTCTCCCTACATTAGAATGTAAATTCATTGCTAGTAGGCAATATTTCATTCTTTGTACTTGTATGCCCAGTGCCTAGCATAATGCTTGGCACATGGGAAGCACTCAAATACTTATTGATTGATTGATCTAGTCCAGGGATTCTTAAATAAGGGTCCATGAATTTGCTGATTTAAAAAAAAATTGATAAATGTGTTTCAACATAATTGGTTTCCTTGGAAACCCTATAATAATCTTATCTTGTGTCTTTATAAACAGTATTCTAAGAAGGGACCCATAGGACTTCACCAGACTGCCCAAGGGGTCCATGGTGGACCCAGTAAGTGAGTGGCCAGAGTTTTCACCACTCTGTTGAACTGGTTTGACAGGTCCAGCCCCTCAGAGGCTTTGAGTTTCAAAAAAGGGCTGTGGCATGTCACTATAGCTTGAGTAACTGAATCAGAGAGATCAACTTCCTGGCAACTGCAGGCATAAGAAGGCCAGCCCTGAGCTATGGGGGGTCCCTGTCAGTTCCACTTAGATGTGGGCAGTGGAGCAGAGCCTGATGAGGAAAGACTTGCCAGGATGATCATCTGAGCTGGCCAGGAGATTCCCAGGTACCAGCTCTGTGCAGCGTGGGCAATACCTAGCATCCTTGCCTGGGACAGAACGTGGCAAGGTACCAACAGGTCACATTGGCTTCCTATCTCCTGAAAAGCATCAGGATTGAGTGTCCACTGCTGTAGAGGGAAATGGAAAACCACTCCAATATCTTTGCCAAGAAAACCACAAATGAGGCCACAAAGAGCTGGCCCCAACTGAAACGACTAAAAAATAACAACAACACCCCCCTGAGCCCATTGGTGTTTGCTCTTTCTCTACCATTTCTCTCTTTCTCTGTCTCTTTCTGTCTGTCTCTGTCTCTCCCTGTCTGTCTGTCTTACCATCTCTCTCTCTCTCTCTCTCTTTCCCCCCTTTTCTTAGTATTCTAAGAATGAATTCCTCAGACCCTCATCCTTTGACTCCCTCGATGCCACCTCTATCCCAGCAGCCTTCTCCTGGAAACACCTCCTCCTCCAACTGCTGAGCTTTTCCCTGAAACCTCCGTGTAAGGAAGATCGCATATCAGCCATGTTTACTTCAAACTCAGCTCAGCTTGGAGGGGCAGCTAGGTGGCACAGTGGATAGAGCACTAGCCCTGGAGTCAGGAGGACCCGAGTTCAAATCTGGCCTCAGACACATAGCACTCACTAGCTGTATGACTCTGGGCAAGTCATTTAACCCCAATTGCCTCACTAAACAAACAAAAAAAAACCAACTCAGCTCGTGAGTCCCTGGACTACTTCTCTCTCTTGGCCAGAGCAGGTATCTTGTTCCCTTACCCTCACTTCTACTTTTCAACTCCATTTTTTTGGAGGGAGTGTTTTCTTCCCCCATTAGATTGTAAGCTCCTTGAGGGCAGCTTTTTGTTTGTATTTGAATTCCCAGCACTTAGCACACTATCTGGCACATAGTAAACACTTAATAAATGCTAAATCTATCTAGCAATATTCTCTTGCTTTTATATTCCTTTCCTTCCTCCTCCTCCCTTTTTTCTTCTTCCCTGCCTATGCTTAAGACTTGCTAACCCACTGGGGGTCCTCAGGACAGTAAAAACAACAGTTAATATTTATGTTGCTCTTTAAGGTTTGCAAAGTGCTTTATTATGTATTATTCCATTTGATCCTCACAACTACCCTATGAAGTAAGCATCATTATCCTCATTTTACAGATGGGGAAACTGAGGCTGAGAAAGGTTAAGTGATTTGCCCAGAGTCACACAGCTACTAACTATATAAGGCTGGATTTGATCTCAGTTCTTCCTGACCCCAATTCCAACATGTTTTCCACAGTGTCACCTAGCTGCCCCTAGTTTCCTGACTCCTGGGTCCAATACTCTATACACTGAGCCACCTAGCATTCCCTAGTTTAGCTACAGGCTGGCTTATGTTAGTTCCAGGACATGAAGGGAGATGGCAGAGGAGAGCTGGTTGGATAACTGGAATCATCACCATCTCTCCCCCTCAACCCAACTCTGTAAAATTTGAAGGTTGTATAAATGGTGTGATCATCATCAACACTGTCATGATGCACAAGCATAGCATAAGGTCCTGTCACTGTCACCATTGTACTTGACCTTGTATGGACTAGCTCAAATAGCTGCATGAGCTGTGAAGTATTCGTAACCCTGAGAAGTGCAGAGAATGTGACTTCCCAAAACAGTGTAGGGTCTTCCTGCTTGGAATTAGTATAATACAGTTTCACTATTCAAACCTGTCTTTTTTCATATGTGTCTAAACACTACAGGAAAGGTGGGTTTAAAAAAAAAAACAACCTGTTATATGTGGTCCTGTATTATGACAGTCTAATTGGAGAATTTGGTTCACCAGATTGCTAGGTTTGCTCTAAAACTCAATATTCTGATGTTATAAGGTGGAAAACTCACCCCTTCCCCATCCTACTTTCTTATTTCTTGGGTTAGCAGTTCTCAAAGTGTGGTTCTCAGACATCTGGAGACTTCTTGGATCTAAGACTGGACCCTAGACTATGACCCTCCACTCTTTCTGGGGTGCCAGGCTTCACAGTGAACAACTCACAGATGACCCAGTCATACCCATACAGCTTAATACCTCTTGACCTGGACCAGCAACCAAAGTAGGTTCTCAAAGGGTGCTCTGAGGACCCCCTGGATGGTCCATGAGACCCTTTCAGTGGGTCCATAAGGTCAAAACTATTTTCATAATATTACTAACATTATTTGCCCACTAAAATACTCCTCCCTTGACCAACTGCATATTTGTAAGACTAGACCTTTTTCATATACAGTATTTCAATCATAACAATATATCACATCAGATTAAATACAGAAACAAATACAAGAATCCTTCTAGCTGTCTTCTACTAAGCCGAACATCAAAGAGATTGGGGAGGAGTAAAACAATACCAATCTTCTGACTAAATTTTTTGCTTTGGAAAATACTTTTTTCATAAAAATATATTATTTGTATTAATATACAATAGATGTATAATATTTTTAAATGAATTAATAAATATTTTATAATTTTATCAGTTCAATTTCTAATAAGGTAAATATCAGTAGATATGACCTACATAAACAAAAGCTCTTCGAAGACTCCTTAATAGTTTTTAAGAGGGTAAAGGGATCCTGAAACCAAAAAATTCAAGGACCTTTTGCCCTGGGCTTTTCCTGGCATAGGGTTAACACACTGACAGGACCCAGATGATATCACAAATTATCATGAAGGACTAGGGAACAGCACACCCAACAGGCAATAGCTAGGTAGTGCAATTAAGAAATTGGCTCCCTGGGAGCTATAGGGAGAGAGGGGAGTGTTATTCATCCAACGATTAATCTTTATTGGGAACCTACTAGGTACCCAGCATTGGACTAGGTACTGTGTGTGTGTGTGTGTGTGTGTGTGTTGGGGTGGGACACAAAGAAGTATAAAATATGTTTCATGTTCCAGATAAATTTATAGTCTTGTTAGGGTCGGTGGCTGATGTTGGATAAAATAAAATGTAAACTCCTTACTTCATAGTTTAAGACTCAATAATTTAGCATCCTCAACCCTTAAACCCCAGCTTTCAATTTTTTCCTCATCCTGAAATTCTGGGTTTTTCTCTCTGCCCAAAAGCCCCACACCACCAACCCAGCCACTGTCACCCAGGTGAACAATTCTAGTTCAGCTGCAGGGCCTTTAGAAAGGCCTTGTAGCCCTTGGGGAGGATGGCAAAGCCTAGTGGTCCAATTAGCAAGTTATCCAGTGTAGATAGAACATAGAAGAAAAGGAAGGCTGATATAGAAACACATCCTGTTTAGTGTCATTTCAATTGATAAAACATTATCCATTCTAATACTGGGCCGTTTGACAGGCCAAGGACTTTGGTAGGGAAAATTTTCTTTCTCCAGTTTTCAATAACTATGGCTGCTGAAGAGACAGGGGCTACCTACGTTTCTACTGGGGATACAAAATGAAGAAAGCAGAGAAGAATGTTTAGAACAGGGCACACTCTAAGATAGACTTGGCAAATTTTAAAACTTCTTTCCAAAGAAAAACCAACTTCAAAAGAACCAGAGCAGCTGGCTGGTGAGATTTGCTAAGCCAAATGTTCGTTTCTGGCTTGTCCCCAGAGATCCTTTCGATATATGAGCCTCCCACCAACTCCAATAGGAATGTTCCCTGAGGAAGAAAACTTCAGTCTGAGAATTAGAATATGAACAGGACCCCAAGAATATAGCACCCATCCTTTAAGAGGATCAGGGAACAAAGGAGCTGACTGCTTTCCTTGGTAGAAATAAACACTGTCAAAATGGGAAGCTATATAATCTCATAGCTAATATACTATACCAGGAACAAGAAAACCCTGGATTTTATTCTTGCCTTTTTCTTCTTCTTCTGCCAAGTGACTTTGCAACAAGTCAGCCTTAATTTGCTCACCATCCATGTAGATACGATCATTTCTTTGTTTAATAAACAAAGAAATGATCGTATCTACATGGATCTACAGCACTATGAGGTCCTGATTAAGGATTACTAAAGTATTTTCTGGAAAGACCTGGAGTTCTCTGAAGAAGGCTGCCTTTGAAAATATATTAAGTCAACACCAAACTGAATATTTTTAGGGGACTATAGTTTGATCTAGGTGGGCGACATCCCCAAGAGGACAAGGTCACCCAAATATATATAATTCTTTTTTTGCACCCATTCTTTTTCTTATACTGATCTTCATGTCTAGAATGTCTTCCCTCACCTCTCTGTTGAATTCCAACTCATTCAGTAAGTCCAAACCAAACCAAATGAAACCTCCTCACTGATACCTTCTCTTATCCTATCAGGTGACACTAACACCTTTTTCTCCTTGCACCTTATGTAGGCTTTGGTTTGCACATTTCTCATGCTCTTTACATATATACACATATATAAATATACATACATATGTGTGTGTATATGTACATATGTGTGTGTGTGTGTATATATATATATATATATATATATATATTTTTTTTACAGGTATCTTTGTGCTAGCCCCAAAACCCTCTGGTTTTCTAGTTCAAATCTTTCTTGTTTTTTTTTTTTGTTTTTTTTTGCTAGGAAATAGGGTTAAATGACTTGCCCAGGGTCACACAGCTAGTAAGTGTCTAGGGTCTGAGGCCACATTTGAACTCAGGTCCTTCTAACTCCAGGGCCAGTGCTCTATCCACTGCGCCACCTAGCTGCTCCTCAAATCTTTCTTGCAAGACAACAAAACAAAACAAAACAAATAAGAAATCACAAGCAGGATCCTTTCAGAAAAACCTGGAAAGACAGACATGAACTGATTTAAAATGAAATGAACAGAACCAGTACACAGTACACAGTACACAGTACAAAGAGCAATATTGTGCAATGATCAGTTGTGAAAGACTTAGCTCTTCTCAGCAATACAATGAACTACGGCAATTCTGAAGGACTCATGATGAAAAATGCTATTCACCTCCAGAGAAAGAACTGATGGAGTCTGAATGAAGATTGGAGCCTTTTTTTTTTTGGTGAGACAATTGGGATTAAGTGACTTATCCAGGGTCACACAGCTAGTGAGTATCATGTGTCTGAAGCTGGATTTGAACTCAGGTCCTCCTGACTCCAGGGCCATGCTCTATTCACTGCACCACCCAGCTGCCCCTTGGAGCATATTTTTTAAAACTTTTATTTTTCTTGGGGTTTTTTGGGTATGTTTTCTTTCACAATATGACTAATATGAAAATGTTTTGCTTGACTGTACATGCATAACCTATACCAAATTGTTTGCATTCTCATTGAGGAAGGAGGGAAGAGAATTTGGTATTCAAAATTTTTTTAAAAGAATATTTAAAAATTTTACATGTAATTGGAAAAAAATAAAATTTTTAAGTAAAAAAAAAATCTTTCTTTCAGTTGTCTCTCAGTGTTTTAGATATACTTCTTCCTTTTGCCTGAGACAGGCTTTTTTTTTAAGGCAATTGGGGTTAAGTGACTTGCCCAGGGTCACACAGCTAGTAAGTGTCAAGTGTTTGGTCTGAGGCCAGATTTGAACTCAGGTCCTCTTGACTCCAGGGCCATGCTCTATCCACTGCACCACCTAGCTGCCCTGAGACATGCCCTTTTCTTTCCTTTTCCAGACATCCTCCCATCCATAACCTGAAAACTTCCATGTCTCATGCAACCTTGATAATTGATTGATGCCTCCCTGTCTGTGACATCAAAGTGACATGCCTGAATGAGACACCCATTGCTTCCTATAAAACACTGGTCCCTTTTTAGTATCACAGAACAGCCCTAATGTGTGGGGTGGAACCTATAGTGTGGGTGTAACCATAGTGAGTTAGGAGACGTGATGGTGTAAATTGGATGAGAGGTTGAGAGAGCTGGCTCTTGCTGGAGCAATCTCTTTCCTCTTTAGTGCCTCCAAAGGAAGGGTAAAAGCTCTCTAGTCCAGTGGTTTCTAGGATCCAGATTCCAGGAAAATTTACCAGAGAAGGATAACCTGTTTTTGGTCATAGTTGCCATATGACTTTCTCTGACCCTTCTATATTCTGTCTTTAGCATAGAATTACCTAGACCTCAAGGTCCCTGCCCCATCAAAAGGCTTCATGTAACCTAGGGAAATAGTTTGGGATCCTCTCAAATGACAGGTCTGCTTTCCCCAGGATGTTTTGGAAAACTTCTTTCCCCAACTGTTGGGTGGAGCTTTGCTTTCTAATGACATGGAATAGGTGAAACTGTCTCTGCATAGCTATAATGAACGTTTATTTACCTGAAAGTATAATCCCATAATTGACTTGGAGACAATCCTGAGATAGTAAATGAAGGTGAGCCCCTGGAGAAGAAAGTAATGACCCCTTAACAGAGACCTCTAAAGGGGCAGAGATTTAATATTCTTTTCTATGGGGTGCCCAGAGAGGAGGATGTTCTGAGGAGTGTGGTGGTACAAAGCAAATCTAAGTATCAACCCTACTACTTGTGAGAAATGATTATTTTTTTCTTGTATTTAATGACTAATTATTGTATTAGGACCAACGTTTTTCCTCTTTTCTACTTCCTCATTCAGAATCAACCAGTATGGAAAATCTCTCTCATAGACGTACCCAGGTCAAGATCTAATCAGACAGTTAAAAGAAATTCTAAGTTTTGGCTAATGGGTGCATTCCTATTCATTGTGTTTTCTTAGACAGGTCTGGGAAAATGTGGTTCCTCCTTTTTGTCAGACAGGTGATATGGAAATTGATAAGTCTCTTTGACCAGGATTTGGGTGACTCAAGTCACATACTCCAAGATCCTCGTTGTAATATAGCCCACCTTCTCATTGTAATATTCATTTTCTCATTAATTGTTAACCAATCAGTGTTGATAGCCGCCGTGAGGAACACCTACTCTTCCAAGGTCATATTGAACTGTAAGCCCACCACCATGAGGGATCTTTGGTGTAAGAGCTAGATGACCATCCTTTCATTAAAATTCCAGAACCATTAATAAAATTATTAAATTACCCAGCAATTATGTCTCTTAGATTTTTTTTAATCGTCGCATACTGAGACAGGTTGCACGTAAGTAGATAATGACTTATTTGCTACCTTAATACACATGACCCTGACCCATGATGTTGATGGCTGTACCAGAAGCATAATCATCTGTCCTGTGGCCCTGAGGTTGCTGTTGCTACTCCTACCCATTGTCACTTAACATCAAGAGACCTATTGTGCACTGCAAAGATCACTGCACCCCGAAAATGGATCTGATTTTTAAGATTTAGGACTTGATCCTTCTGAAGGAGAAGGAGAAGCCTACGATAGCTGGTTTTCATTAGCCTCTATATTCAGTAACTCCTCCAAGGAGTTACTGTTTGTTGTCTATTTTTGCCATCTTTCTAGGTTGTGTGTTTGTTTGCGTTAAGCTCCTCCTCCAGGGTTGCCTAAGGCCTTCTCCAGGAACCAGATGAAGAGCAGAGGAGCTAGCAATTGAAGATATAAAGAAGAGAATGGCCAAAACACTTGAATCACAAGTGAAAGACCCTTGGGAATTTGTGCTTTCTAGTACTACGACCTTTGTAAATCCAAGGGCTCTATTTGCTACGGGTGAAGTCACTTTTAGCAAAACTTGTTCTGAACAAATTTATTAAAAAGATGACCATTTCCCATCTCCCCTTCTGTCTTCTCCCTACACTTAGGCACCCTGTGTCTATAAGTTGCCCACTGCAGCACCCTTCTCAAAAATTCTCTCCTTTTCAGGCAGCTAGGTGGCACAGTGGATAAAGCACTGGCCCTGAAGTCAGGAGGACCTGAGTTGAAATCCAGCCTCAGACCAAACACTTGACACTTACTAGCTGTGTGACCCTGGGCAAGTCACTTAACCCCAATTGCCTTAAAAAAAAAATTCTCTCCTTTTTAGGACTCCTATCTCCTTTTCCTAAGCCCATCAAAATTCCCATTTCTTTTGAGCTTTGCTATAATCTAACTACTACTGAGAAAAGAGAAAAAATTGGTTTGTAAATGAAGTCACTTCAAAGTGGGAATAACTGATAATTTATTGTATTACCTGTCCAAGGAGGGGGTATATTTTAAAAGATAACCCAGATTTTTGTTCAGGAAGGAACTCTCTCGGAAACCTTTACATTTCAGCCATAGAAAATCTTTAGTGAGCAAATACATGGTCAGCCCTGATGCTAGGGCTGACAACTGATATTCTCACTGGTCTGTGGTTGTGAGAAAAAAATCTCAGGAGAATCTAGAAACCTAAAAGTGACCTCAAGGCTCTTAGTCAGAGCATCCTTTAACTAGCAAATTGAGACACAGAGTCTCCTTTCTCTTTAATGCTTGAAATTCCAGATTAAAAGAGGTTAGCTTTGTGACTTTGTGGGAGAAGTCTTTTTAGATAGAAAAATTTCTATATTAACACTGAGGTATTATATTGATGATCTAATTATTCATACAAATAATTAAAAACTAAAATCACAATTATTTCAATAGTTGCAAAAACCCTAAAACACACAGACATGGAAAAGCTTTTCTTTAATGTGATTTTAAAAAACACCATCTACCTGCATTTATTTATCATCCCCCAAATGTTAGGAATAGCAATAGCACAAGGCATATGATATACATGCTCTATAATGAACTCTATAAATAAAAGTTATTTATTGTGAACTTTTGGGGTAATCGGAGGTCAGCTGGAGCCAACTTGTAGCTGCTCAGGAGAGCTAAATTTTCATTGTGACACTTTACGCATCAGAAACTGGCAAATGCTACAAATCAGAGCTTGATTTATTATTTTGTTGATTATCTAGATTTAAGAAAGCAATAGAGAAAAATTTAACAATGAAGATTTAATTTAAAAATGTGTGTTGTGTACATTTAATATTACATTACGGTATCATAACATATCATGTCATTTATGTTATATTATCAAAACCTCAACTGGCACCTCAAAGCAATCCTACTATGCCTGCCTTATCAATTCTCTATCACACTGTCCACAGCAGCTCTTCCAAATCTTATCATCTTTCCTCAAACCTTCCATGGTTTCCCCTCTCCACACTCTTTCTTGCTTCATATTTTACAGAAAAAAATGAGGCCATTCATGTGAACTCCCTCTTCTCCCCTCTTCCTCATTTCCTATCACTCAGGTACATCTGATACTTTTTCCTCCTTCACTCCTGGTTCACATGATGAAAGGGCTTTAACTCCTTACCACTTGTTCAAGACATCCCATTCTATCCTGTCTCCTCCTACAGATTTCCCCCTCTCTCATCCCCACTCTTTAACTTATTTTCAATCTCTCCCTTCCTATTGGCTCGTTTCATTCTGCCTGCGAACACCAGTTGTCCCTTTCCCTAAAAAAAAGCCCTTACTCGATCATTTCATCCCATATCTCATCTGCCCTTTGTAGCTAAACTCCAGGAAAGGCTATCTCTACAATAGATGTTCTCTCCAAAGTTACTATTGATCTCTTAGTTGCCAAGTTCAATGTCCTTTTCTCAGTCCTCATTCTTCTTGACCTCTCTACAGCCTTTGACACTGCTGATCACTCTCTCTTCATTGATATTTTCTTCCCTCTAGGTCGTCTGGATAACTCTCTCTGCTGGTTTTCCTCCTACCTATTTGACTGCTCCTTCTCTGTTTCCTTTGCTGGATCCTCCTCAGATCATACCCTCTAAACCTGAGGTGACCCTCAGATTTCTGTCCTAGGCCCTCTTCTCTTCTCTTCTCCCTCTATACTACCTCAATTGGTGATCTCAGCAGCTCCCATGGATTTAATCATCATCTTTATGCTGATAATTCTCAAACGCCTCAGGTTCTCTGCTGACCTCCAAACTTGCATCTCCAATGGCCTTTTGGACTTCTTGAATTGGATGTTCAGTAAACATTTTAAGCTCAATATATTCAAGACAAAACTCACTATCTTTCCCCTTAAATTCTTCCCATTGCTGACCTTCGCTATTACTACAACACCATCCTCCCAAACCCTCAGGTTTGAAGCCTAGGAATCATCCTGGATTCCTCATTATCTTTCACTTCCACATATCCCAGCTGTCTCCAAGGCCTGTTGATTTCACCTTTGTAATATCTCCTGAATATGCTTCTTTCTCTCCTCTGACACTGCCACCACTCTGATACAGGCCCTTTGAGTACTGCAATAACCTGTCTGCCTACTTCAAGTCTCTCCCCACTGCAATTCAACCACCAAAGTGATTTTTCCTAAAATGCAGGTCTGTTCATGTCACCCCCACCTCTACTCAATAAACTTTAGTGGCTCTCTATAGCCTCCAGGATGAAATAAAAAACAATGCTCCATTTGGCATTCAAAGCCCTTCATAACCTAACTCGTTTTTATCTTTCCAGTCTTTTTACACTTTCCTCCCCAGCATGCCCTCTTCCATCCAGTGACACTGGCCTCCTGGCTGTTATCACAAACAAGACACTCCTTCTCTCAGCTCTGGGCATTTTCTCTGATTATCCCTCATGCCTGGAATGTTCTCCCTCCTCCACTGTGACTACTACCTTCCTGACTTTCTTTAAGTCTCAACCATATTCCCGTCTTCTACAAGAAGAATTCCCCAACACCTCTTAATTCCAGTGCTTTCCTTCTTTTAATTATTTCATATTTATCCCGTATATAGCTTGCTTTGTATGTACTTGTTTGCATGTTGTCTCCCCCATTAGATTATAAGCTCCTTGAAGACAGGGACTGTCTTTTGCCTTTTTTTAAATGTTTTTTAGATAATATTTTGTTTTTTCCACAATTACATATTAAAGCAGTTTAACATTTTAAAAAAAGTTTTGTATTCCAAATTCTCTCCTTCCCTCCCTCTCTCCCCCAACCCCTGAGACAATAAGCAATCCCATGTAGATTATACACGTACAATCATGTAAAACATTTCCACATTAGTCATTTTATACAAGAAGATTCAAATAAAAAAGAATGAAAGAAAGATGGTGAAAAATAGCATGTGTCAGTATGTATTCAGACAAAATCAGTTCTTTCTCTGAAGGCCTGCCTCATCATTAGTCCTTTGGGATTATCTTGGATCATTGTTGCTGAGAATAGCTAACTCATTCACAATTCTTCATCATACAATATTGCTGTTGCTGTGTACAACATCCTCCTGGTACTGTTAACTTTACTATGTATCAGTTCATGGAAGTCTTTCCAGGTTTTTCTGAAATCATACTGCTTGTCATTTCTTTTAGAATAATAATATTCCATCACAATCATATACCATGGCTTGTTTAGCCAGTCCCCAACTGATGGGCACTTTTGCTTCTTTTTGTATCCCCAGCACTTTGCACAGTGCCTGCCTGGCACAGAGTAAGTACTTAATAAATATTTATTGATTGACTTTTGTTGTTGTTGTTGTTGCAGAGAGCTGGTTGTTAAACATTCGCCAGCATACCAGTATTTGTGGGGTTTTTTTCTCCCTGGAACTATAGAATGGGCATATGAGTTCTATCCAGTGTACCCCAGGCAGATATATAACAAAATCGAATTGAAGGTATTCTGGGAGTGAAAATGGCATTGTTGTGTGTGGGATAGTGGAGGAATTAGAGGGCCTAGAGAGAATCAGTATGTGCCATCATAGACCTGGGGGAATTCTAGTCAATGATCATATTAGAAAGCTTAGATGTAATTCCATTTGAGACTAAGCTGTTAAAAAAACTAGGCAATTCTAAATGCCTTCCCCTAGGGTCTTATTTCTGAATTTGTATATACTTCTCTTTTTTCCCCTTGTAAATAAAATCCATAAAGTGTATGCTTGTGGCTTGGAATCTGTAGCTGCAGAAAAGTATGCTGGATTTGGAGTCAGAGGAACTAGACTTGAAGATCTTATCTGTCACTTACCTATGAGGACTTGGGCAGGGCACTTTTCTGGTCCCAAGTTTCCTACCTGTAAAGTGAAGAAGCCAAGGGTAGTATCTAAGAGTCATTCTCCTTTTAAGTCTCTAATCCTGCAATCCTGAGAAGATACTAAGATCAGGGTGTCAGGAGACAGTGGCAAGAGGAAAACAGATAATTAGGGCTTGCATAAAGTATATCTAGAAATCCAAAGAGTCAACTTTGTAAAACCCAGGGAGATCCAGAGAACCTTACCCTGGCTTTCAGTGATGAAGGTAGTTCAGAAAATAGTCTAACCCCTCCCTACACAACCAAAGACAAAGTTTTTTGGACTGGTTCTAAGAGGGGCAAGTGACTTAGAATGCTGATGATAGGTCAGTTAGATCTAGGGGTAAGGACTGTGATAAAGATATAACCCACCTTTTAAGTGCCACCAAAAGGCTTGGACACAGAGAAAAGAGGATGAGGTTGGCCATGCCCCTTCAAAGAGAAAGGAAGTAAATTGCTTGGAAAGGGAAAGCCAGGCCCCAGTGGAGATGGAATTTGAAAGAAAGCTCTATGCACAGTAAGGGAATAGGGAGAGTCAGTTATCCAAGCATATTATATGAGGATATGTGGGTTATTTGACAAGTTTGTAACAGTCCAATACCAGTCCTCCCCCACCCTAATTTTCCCTGATTGCTCTGCTCTCAGCTTCAGCTACCCATGTATCTGGAACAAATATGTCATCTCTCGAAATTAGGGACCCTCTCTGTTTCTGTCTCTCTCTCTCTCTCTCTCTCTCTCTCTCTCTCTTTCTTCTCTGCCTCTCTCTCATCTTAAGCATTAAATAAAATACATGTGGCTTAACATTTCTTCTGGCCAACATGGTTTCATAGTAGGTAAATGAAACATAAATCAAAGTAACAGACAAGGAACAAATAAACTTGCACACATGGCTAACAAATGGCCTTGTTAACATGTGAAGGGGGCATGGGATCAGTCCTGACTCTCCAGAAGGCTCCCATTACCCCAGGGCTGTAAATTTCTGGCCCTTCTCTTACTGGTAGCCAGTCATAAGCAAAGCATCCGTTTCACCCTCTCGCAGGTCCTCATGGCCTCTCTGAGCAGCTGCTCCTGATTATGGTTAGAGGTTTAACTCTTCACTGACTATGGCTTCCTCTTCTGTTCCATTCATCCTTCTTCCTCTTTCTCTCTGATTGTATTACAGCTTTCATAGGTCAGAGTTAGTGACACTCTGGGCAATCTGCCCCCAGGTCAAGCCCTATACCCCCTTGGAGTTTAGAGAAATCAGAGTTGGGGTGGGGGTAGGAGAGAAAAAGACTACACAGCAGCAGACAGCCCTCCTCCCCTTCGCTCCATTTGTTTAGTGGTGTCCAACTCTTTATGACCCCATCTGGGATTTCCTTGGCAGACATACTGGAGAGTTTTGCCATTTTCTTCTCCAGCTCATTCTACAGATGAGGAAACTGAAGCAAACAGAGTTAAGTGACTTGTCCAGGGTCACGAAGCTAGGAAGTGTCTGAGGCCAGATCTGAACTGGGAGTGAAAATGGCATTGCTGTGTGTGGGACAGTGGGGGAACTATAAGTGTCTGAGGCCAGATTTGAACTCAGTAAGAAGAGTCTTCCTGACTCTAGGACTGGCACTCTGTGCACTATGGCTCCACCTAGCTGTCTTTTGCTCCATAGCCAAGGCTTTTAGAGGGATTTAAAAGGTAGGTTACATAGGTAAGACGCTTTATCTAGCAATCACATGGAAATGTGTGGGTGTAGTACCAAGGCCAAGCCATATATTGGCAACCATTCTTAAGTGACCAAAAACATGGTCTTCTTAAACAGATTGGTGGGCTAAAGCCCAGGTAGCTGGAAGCTAGGTAAAGCTAAGGGGTCGGAAGGTCTTAGGGAAGATAATCACCCTTAGGAAAAGGGAGGGAGCAAGGGAATCATGGGAAATAAGCTTTTCTCTGGAGTTCCAGGCCTTTAGTGAAAGAAAAGCCAAAGACATGTGAAGAAAAGATCATAGAAATACAGGTTTAGAGCTGGAAAAAACATTAAAGGTCATCTAGTCCAATGTTTCCATTTTATAAATGGGAAAGTGAGGGCGAAAGAAAGTAATGTGACTTGTCCAAGGTCATACAGGAAGTCAGTGGCAGAGCCAGAATCCAAACTCAGGTCTTAGGACACAATATACTACTACCATTACCATGACCATCACCACTACTACTACCACCACCATCACCACCACTAATAATAAGAACAACCTAATATTTATATAATACTTTAAGATCTGTAAAATACTTTATACCATTATCTAATTTGATCCTCACAACTCTGTGAGGTAGATTCTATTCTTTTCATCCTTATCTTGCAGATGAGGAAACTGAGATTCATAGAAGTTAAGTGATTTGCCCATTTTCATATGACTAATAAATTTCTGAGTCATGATTCAAGCCAAGATTTTTCTGATTCCAACTCCAATCCTCTATCTATTATGTCATGGTAACTCTCACTGGACTGTCTTCATTGCACCTCACTACAGTTTGGGTAATTAAATAAGTTTGCAAAAACTTCAGTTATTGTATTGGGTAGATTGTTTTCTTTTAGCACTTAAAAATTACTGGTTGTTGTTGTTAAGTCATGTCCAGCTCTTCATGACCACATTTGTCATTTTCTTGGCAAAGATGCTAGGTGGTCTGCCATTTCCTTCTCCAGCTCATTTTACATATAAGGAAACTGAGGCAAACAGGGTTAAGTGACTTGTCTAGGGTCACATGGCTAATAAGTATCTGAGGCCAGATTTGAATCCTGACTCCAGGCCTGATACTCTATCCACTATGCCACCTAACTGCCCTAAAATTCCTGGTACCTTTGTGTTATTTAAAGATGAAGTGTTTCCTAGTCTTTGCAAATAAACCTCTATAAAACCCACTTAGATTTGAATGTGTGTAGAAGGGCGAAGACAAATAGAGGAGTTCCTTGTTGAGAAGACCCAGACAGTGGAAATAGTTTGGGGATGCAGGATTACAGACCAGAATGTGACCAAATTCTGGCCTTCAGATTGCTCCCAAGTCTATGTGATTGTTAAGAAGGATTAAAGGGTCAAAATCTTTGAGACATATTGGGGCAAATCTTCTTGAAGTTGGATTATGGAATCCAAGGGAAGCCGTTATTTTGGGTAGGATCCTGGAGTGTATCCTCACAATAACTGACCTCCAATATGACCCATTGGATTGCTGCCAGGATGAAGTCCCAGACTAAGGTAAATCAGAGCATATTGGGCAGACACAGGACAATTAGACTCAGGCCAAGGACTATGTACTTAATCTCTTTTCTCTCATTGTCTCTGTCATGTACACTTTGACAATGAAAGTGTCGATTAATCTTAGAGCACAGTTTCATGCTGGTCCACAGGCATCCTTACAATGTACTTGAAGCTCTATCCACTTCGCCACCTAGCTGCCCCAAAGTTTGAGAGTTTAAAGGACATGTGTTGTTATTGTTATTAGTCTGTTCCAGTTATTTTATTGGTGAAGGGAATTCCCACTGTGGAGAATCTCCCTCTACCAATACAGATTGGTAACTGTCCTGCAACTTAGAAAAGAATTGCCTGGGGCATGGAGAGTTTAAGTGACTTGCCCAGGGCCCTACAGTCACAAGGTGTCAGAGGTGAAACTTGAATACAGATCTTCTTAACTCCCAGAGCTTGAGGGTCAAGCAAATAGATATGGCCTGGGGTTAGAGAGATACAAGCAGAACAGGGAGGTTAGGGTTAGGGTTAGGGTTAGGGTTAGTTGTCTCAAACTTCGGGGCAGCTAGGTGGCGAAGTGGATAGAGCACTGGCTCTGGATTCAGGAGGACCTGAGTTCAAATCTGACCTCAGACACATAACACTTACTAGCTGTGTGACCCTGGGCAAATCACTTAACCCCATTGCCTAGCAGAAAAAAAAACAAAAACAAACAAAAAAACTCTCAAACTTCAGTTCCAGAAATCTACTTCTTGCCTCTTGCCCCTTACCCAGCATCTCATTCTCCAGCAATGAATCTCTGGTTCTATGTGACCAATCAGACACCCACAGAGCTCCAAACTCCCAACTAATCAACATAACTTCTCCCTGTGTGTGTGTGTGTGTGTGTGTGTGTGTGTGTGTG
>NW_020954723.1:21137764-21141149 GCF_900497805.2 Vombatus ursinus
GACAAGTTGATGACTCAAGATGTCTCAGCTAGCAAGCTGTGGGCATTCTAGCCCCAGTTTAGGGCAGATCCCATCTTAGCCTAACTTCTAATGAGTCTGGAAAGAACATTATCATATCTTTCAATTAATTCTGAGGAGTTTGGATTTTTCTATGAGTGTTCAAAATCTGATTTTGGTGATGAGAATTATATGGCAATTACAATTATTTATGGGAAGACACCATTAGTTCCTGTTCAGAGAGAAACTTTACCTCTCAGCATGTCTTCACTATATTTAATCAAAAAATGGTGAATTCAGAATAAAAAATTACCACCTCAACAGGTTAGAATCGTGCTGCTTGTATCTGAGGATTTTAAATATCCAAATAACTTTTTGAAAACCAAGACTAGACAGGCATATGTGTGTGGGTTTCAAACATGAGGGAGAAGCCACTCTCTATAGAGTTTCTCCTTTTTTTTAAATATAGGAATTTGAGGAAAATGGAATGATTTCTACTTTGAGGGGAAATTATTTTGTTCATATGACAGGCAAAGAGCAGGAATTATGCCACATACCTTGGGTAATGTGCCATGTAGGCAATAAGCTGCTATCTGTGCTTTTGCCCCTTGGGACAACCATGAGGTAGAGATGTATCTTGATTGTAAGATTATAAAATTGCATTGTGGTTTTGTAATTATCCTCCTAAAAATCATCTTCTAGCATTGAAGCTTGAGGGCCTAGAATGTAGGGTTATAGAGAAATAGACCATCTTGAGACTTTCCACAATGAGGCTGAGGTAGGTGGATGGGAAAATCACTGGAGACAAGATTTAGGGGTTGATGATCTTAAAGGGCATAAAAATAAAGCTTCTGCATTCATACAGCAAGACTCAAGCCCATTAATTTATCAATCAACTGCTACTTACTGGCTGTATGACTTTGAGTAGGACACAACCTTTCTGGGACCCAGTGTTCTCATTTGTAAAATGAGGGGACTAGACAATATGGCCTCTTAGGTTTTTTCCAGTTCCAGAACTGATTCCATAATCAAATGGTCATTGAATATCTACATTGTGTGAAGCACAATGCTAAGCATTGGGGTAAGAAAGGACACAAAGATAAATAAAATAGCCTCTGTCATTTGGAAGGATAGTGCCTAGTTATGGAATCAAGAACATAGATTTAGAGTTGTAAGGAACCTTTGCAGTCACCTAGTTCAACTCCCTCATTTTACAGATGAAGGAACTGAAGTCCAAAGAGGTCCAGCATCTTACCCAAGGACAAACAAGTAATAAGTGGCAGGGATGAAATTGGAGCCCAGGTTCTAAATTTAGCACACTCTCTACAATACCACACTGTCTCCCAAGTAAGAGTAACACCAATTTTAGGTGAAAAAAAAAATCTAAAATACCAAGGAATAAGCAATGGGGGCCAAAGACAGATCATATCTATCAGGCTGAAGGGAGTGCAGTTTAACAGGAGCAAAAGAGGTCTAACACTTGTCTATAGATGGAATCATTTCAGGCTAGACAAGATTTGGGCAAATCCCTTACTTACTCTCTAAAGCTTCTCGTGACATATTTGGTACCTGCTCCATTTTCCTGGCACACCTTTCCTAGAGTGTTTTGGTGAACTTTCCACCAGCTGTGAACTCTTTGGTCACTGTAATTTCTGTGTGGCTCCGTTTCACATTTGTTTAATGGACCTAAATGACCTCAGACAGTTTCTGTGAGCATACCTGAGCTCATTGATGTGAAGGAATTTGGATCATTAGTAAAACATGCTGCCTTTGACATATTCTCTTTTGATGGGTATTTTTGTGGGGCCTTTAAATAGAACAGTGTCAGGGAGCATAGCACTGGTTTTGTTTGCACTAAACAGAGGTGAACCCTTGCAACAAAATCCCACAATCCTTTCCATCTGGAGAGGAGAATCTAAGTGAGCTTTGAAGACTAAACTGCATTGATTCTGCCAATGGATAAACACTAGATCTGAAGGAAACCACATCTGGTCGTGTTGCCCCCCCCCATAAGATGTATTTTAAAATATGGGGTTGGGGAGGACAAGGAAGTAGCAGCAGAGAAGAGGCAGCGAAGAAAATTTCTGACTCTAGATCAAGAACTTTGCTGTTTTTCTGATATTAAATGATTTTAAGGAGCAAATGACTTGTTTTTGCTATTTCAGTTTTCAAAGGAGAGGTCAGACCTCCTCTTCTCTCTGGCCTCACACATCTTCTATGCTGTACACACTCCACTGCACACTCAGACATACCTTCCCACATAGATACAGACCTCTCTTTGTCTACCACCCCACATACACACACCTTCCCACTATACACCCATACACAAAATAAAATTAGAAAAGCTGGCTAACTCTTAAGGTATTTAAAGACTGGAGACTTTCCACTAAAACTGCACGTGTGAAGCAGCTATGGCTACAGATGCAGCCAGCAGCAACATCAAGAACATAAGAGCCAGAAAGAACACTTGCAAAAGGCCCAAATTGCCATTTTCTTGCCACCAAACTGCTTTTTTTAAATGGGAAAAGCCACTCATTCTCCTGCTGTAACCTTCATTGCCATACTAGCCTATGGTGCTCTCTAGATCAGAGATACTAACAATCCCTTTCATATTATTCATTTGTTTCTATCTAAGACCTTTTCAGGGCATGAAAAGGTTTCTCAATCCCCCATTCCCTTTCATTAATTTGATGTAAGCTGCTAAAATATGGAGAAAACACTGTTTGATGGTTTAAAAATAGAGGTTGAACTGATAAGCATATGGCATTAGCTTTAAGGGATTACTCTCCTTTTAATTAGTCAACCCAAGAAAACAGTAAGCTAGTTTTTTGTTGTTGCTGTTTTTGCTTTGTTTTCTTTTATTTTTGGTCTTCACTTAAAGGAGAGTAATAAAGCTTGAGAAAGTCCAGCCAACTGGAGGCAAATGGTGTACAGACAGTCCTACATGCGGCCACCAAGACACCTCCCTCATTTTTGGATCCAAATTTACCTCTATCCCACACAGACCTGACATCAGTTCCCTCTTGTTGCTGTCTACTACCCCCCTTCAGACTGGCTAAATCACAAAAGGGGGAAGGGAAGGAGATAGGAAGGGAAGATACCAGTGAGGGGTTAAGCCCAGAACTCCCAGTACATGCAGAGCTTTTCTGCCTCTCCCTCCTCCCAATTCAGGATGTCGCCTTGGGGCCCCTTGGCAATGCTGGGAGAGAGGAAAGCTGAATATGGAGTTCTGGGCCATCTCTCTGGGCAACTATGGGAATGGGCAGACTACTCCTGGGGTGGTGAGAGGGCAGAAAGGAGTTGTTTAGAGCAATCTCATCAAGGTTGAATTTAAACCTCAGGCAAAAGCTTCCTAGTGAGACTGAACTGGATGACTGAAGCTACGTAG
>NW_020954723.1:21141211-21143020 GCF_900497805.2 Vombatus ursinus
CTCTCTAGAGTCGCCTCTCCAAGGCTACTCTGTAGGCCTGAAAAAGGGTCTGGAACTCCACAATGGTGAGTGGGGTGGTGGGGGCACGCCTCCTTCGAGGGTTCTGTGGGGGCGGAAATAGCCAAAGACCCTAGCCACCATCACAGTCGCCTCCTAGCACCCACTCTTTGGCGTCCGAGTGGGAGGACAGCCGCCTCCAGTTCTCTCCTCTCCAACACCCCCAGCCACTACCTGCCCAATCCCCGAACCGCGAGGAGGCTGAGAGCAAAGGAGGAGGGGGAGAGAGAGAGAAAACACAAAAAAGAAAAAGGCCACAAGTTTGCAGCCTTTCCGGGAGCGCCCGAGTCAAAAGGGCTCCTCTTCCAGTTGGAGTCGCTTCACTCCTCTTGTCGCCGGCAAAGATTCAGTGAGTCCATTTTCTCAGCCTCCAGCGGCAATGGAGGCGGGAGAGGCAGTCTCCTAGCACCCCAGGAGGTGGTGGAAGTGCATATTGCGGGCCGCCCAGCCAGCATGTAGCAAGCCAAGGCTCCCTTGCCAGGCGCTCCCTCCCGCTGCTTCCCTCTAGCCTAAGCTCGGCTTGCTGCCCCCTTCGCGCAACCGGGTGCAGGGAGGGGCAGAGGCTTCCTTAGGACAGAGGGTGCTGAAAGGACAGCTCCACTAAGCTCAGACGAGCCCCCAAACTATAAGGCGGGGCTGTACCGACGTCCCACCAGGCTCCACTCCAGCCTCCGTCTGAGGGTCGGGAAAGGCTTCTTTCACTCCCCTCTCTGTCTCGCCCAACCCCTGCCGCTTAGTCCCCCACCGAGTCCGTCTGCTAGTCTGGAGGCGGCTCCCGAGCCCCCCTTGCGACTGGCGCGGGAAAGACAGTTTTCTTCCCCTGAGCTTGAGCCAGAGGGCTTCTCTAGGGTGGAGAGCTTTGCCTATGCCCTGGAGGGGGCTCCCCTCCACTCCACACACGCGCACCTCTACCTCTTCCCCTATGTTATATTGAGAAGACGCGGGGGCTTCCTTCCTCGTCTGCTCATGCCCAAACCCCCTTAGATTCCTCCCAACCCCGGGCTCAGGGCGCCTGAGTGCTCTTAGGCTGCGGTGAAACCCGAGAGAGAGGTCCCCGAGTTTCCGAAGCATGAGCCCAGCTAGCTGTGAAAGGCACCCAATTCAGGAGACAGGCAGCGGCCACAATCAACAATAGCCACCCCAAAGGCGCCTGTGGAACAAGGGGACTTCAAGGTGATTGCACCCAGGGGCTAACCCCTGGCGCTCGGACCCAGAACTTTTCCTTGGTGTTCTAGGAAGGCCCGGCCCCTTTAGCCCCAAGAAAAGTTTCCATAGAGACCTAGGGTCTTTTATCTCCTTTTTCTGAAGTTCAGCGAAATAGTCGGAGAGAGCAGAGGACACTCGAGCATCTCTCTGTTTCTAATTGTCCGGAGGAGAATCCGCCAGCAGCGCGCAGCACGGAGCCCACTGGCAGCGAAAGGGTTAGCTGCTTGGTGTTGATTGTTTGAGTTCTTGAAGCGGGGTGAAGGGGAAGCGGGCGGGAGCCAAAGGGGCATTTTAATTTCTTCGCCTGACACAGAAATGCATTTTTGCAAAGAAAGAGCCATATACAGCAGCTTGGGGGTAACGGATCTGACTGAGACCTGTCGCTAGAGATATTCTGGAGAGGGCTTGCTTCTCTTTCGGTACGTGTGCTTGTGTGTTTATTTGTGTATGTAAATTGATTTTAATTGATTTTTCCCCCAAGCGGCTGCGGATGGGTGTACACACACACACACACACACACACACACACACACACACACACACACAC
>NW_020954723.1:21143065-21162094 GCF_900497805.2 Vombatus ursinus
GAAGCAGGACTTTCAGGCGGGGAATTGGTACGTTTTCTTCTGTTCCCTCCCTCCCCCCTTTACAATCCCTGCTCTCGCTGCCTGCCACCGCCCCCTCCTCCTGAGGTTACTGCTCCTGGGGCAGTGGTGTAGGTCAGCTTCAGATCCATGACTTGAAGAGATAAAAACAGAAGACCTGGTTTGGATTTCTGTTGAGGAGGATTAGAAAGCCAGCCCTGTGTCTCTAGCTCTCTAAACTCACCCCTCATTCGCCTCTTTCTTTCTCCGCCCCGCCCCCCAACCCCCCACGTGTAGACATCCAGCTGTCTGTGTATGACACGGGCATCAGTATGTGTGGAAAAGGGGGGGCACTGGTATCCAGGAAGGTAGAGAGGCAGCTGGCCACAGGAGAGATCAGGGACTAGGTTCCCAGACTGCTTGTCTCCCAGTCAAGCGAGGAGCTGAGGAAGATTTCGAAGATCAAGGAGTCCAGGTCACTTACTGAGGAGGGAGGGCAGTGGTAAAGACCCGTGTGGTGTGGAACGGAAGATCCTGGGTAGGGTGTTTGGGGGCTTATTGGCCAGGTTGGGAGTGGGGAAAGGAGATGCAAAGATGCAAAGCGAAAGTGTGTGTGTTGGGGGTGGGGTAAATGGGGGGTGGGGTAAGTGGGGGGTGGAAGTGAGGAAGAAAGGGAAGGTGGAAGGTATTTCTCCTTCGGGAGAAGCCAGTCTGTCTCCCTTTAAGGCAGTGACATTTCTCTCCTCTCCCTCTACTCTGCAGGAATGTAATCTAGGATGCTCATTCTCAGGTTGCTCAATGTGGTTGCCCCAGTCTACTTCTTGTGCATCTCCCTGGTGACCTTCATCCTGCAGCTCTTCCTCTTCCTCCCCAACATGTTCAAGGACCCCACAATCACCCCTCTCTTCTCTCCGGCTCTGCTGCATGGAGCTCTCTTCCTCTTCCTTTCTGCCAATGCTCTGGGCAACTACATCTTGGTGATTCAGAACTCACCTGAAGATCTGGGCACCCGAAGGAATGCAAGGGCTAAAGGAGTGGGCACCCCTTCTGAGTGGCCAGAGGCAGGCAGGAAGGCCTCATCCTCCTCGCAGAGCACCCACTTTTGCAGGCTCTGTGCTAGGGTGACCCTGAGACACGACCATCACTGTTTCTTCACAGGAAACTGCATCGGGAGCAGAAACATGCGAAACTTCATCATGTTTTGCCTCTATACATCCTTGGCTTGTCTCTACTCCATGGTGGCTGGAGTGGCCTATATCTCTGCAGTACTCTCCATCTCCTTTGCCCACCCTTTGGCCTTCCTCACACTCCTGCCTCACTCCATTAGCCAGTTTTTCTCAGGTAAGTCAGCCTGATAACAGTGACCAGTCTCAAGGTCACAGCTACCACCACCAAAATGATTATCAACATCATCATCATAGAATCTCAGAGCTGTAAGGTAATTGAGGGACCATCAAGTCAAGCCCTCTCATTTTAGAGATGTACAAAACGAAATGACATGTCCAAAGTGACACAGAACTGGAATTAGAATTATTATCTTTACTTTCTCTTTCCAGTCTCTTCTTGCCTCTTTTTCACTGGCTATGTGATCTTGGACAAGTCACTTAGATTCTCTGAACCTTTGTGCCTCAGTTTCCTCACGTGAAAAATGGGAATAATAATGCTTGCACTTCCTGTCTTACAGGGCTATTGTGAAGAAAATATTTTGTAAGCATAAGATGCCATATAAATATGTTATTAGTAGGTGGTCCAGTGGATAGAATGCTGGACATGAAGTAGGAAGACCCAAGTGGCCTCAAACTAGCTGTGTGACCTTTAGCAGATCACTTAATTGTTGTTTCCTTCAGTTTCCTTGTCTGTGAAATAGGGATAATAGCACCCACCTCCCAGGGTTGATGTGATATTGATAACATATTCTGCAAACTTTAGGTGCTATATGAATGCTCTACCTAGCAATCATGAATAACTACTTGCTAGGATTTTTTGTTTTCTCAGAGCTTTGTAACCATTTGAGTCAACTGGATCCCTTCACACTGTCCATTAAGTTCCCTTTTTACTCAACCTGGGAAGACTTGAGTCCACACCCAATGATGGATGATATACCTATTGTCTGAGGACTAATCTGCTTAATTTGGAAGAGTCTCATGACCAGGATGGCCACAGGGGGATGAATTTTTGGCCACAATACCTCATGAAGACTATTTCCAAGGGAAGAGAGGGATTGTGATTCATGCTGGCAGAGGAGACACCCATATTGATGTAACCTCAGATCCTTAAAGTATAATATCGTTAATATGTCAGGAGTTGTAATTTTGCCCACGTGTGATTTCTCTTCATTGATGCAGATCACAGATTTTGACCTGTCTGTGACTTAGTTTTTTAGCTTAGAGACATTTAGAGACATTACTCATGGTCACATAACAAGTAAAATGTCAGAGGCTGGATTTGAACTCTGGACTTCTTGACTTCATGTCCAGTGCTCTATCCACTATACCATACAATCTGCTTTTCATTCCCACACACAGACCTATAAAATAAAAAGGTTCATGAACCTGCCTGCCCCCAGATTCTAGGAAAATATCAGTGAAAAAGAGATTGCCTAGCAAAGGCTAAATCATAGACTCATAGATTTAAAACTGTATCTAATCTCAGAGCTCTCTGCCTGGGGTTGCACTAAATGCAACACTCCCCCCCCCCTTTTTTAGAGGAAGAAACTATGGGTAAGAGAGATTAAGTAACTTGTTTAAGATCACCTAGGTATTAAGTAGAAGAGCTGGGATTTGAACCCAGGTCCTCTGACCCTTACATCTAGCTGCCTTTCCACTACCCTCTGTGGGAAAAACCCCAGTGCAGATTCTTATTTCCCAAATCTTCCCCAGTTTCACTCCCCCATCACCATCTGGTGCTCTTCTAGACTGGACTTGATTGGATGGTAGCAGCATTTTAGAGAACAGATTCAGGGTGTCCCAAAAGTCTTAGTGCAGTTTTAAGCTTGAGCAGTTTAGAACTCCCCTAAGGCTTTTGGAACACCCTGTGTAATACTGCCCAAGTGACCACTGTAACTAACCTAAGTGGGATATGACTTGTGGTGGCAACTTCTATAACTTTTGCCTAGTCTTGGAATTCAGTCCCTGCATTGTTTCTTTTTACTATCACTGACCTCTGACCTTATCTGAATGTGGGTACTTCTCCCCACCTTAAGAGTGGGAGAGGGAGAAAGCTATGGGCTCAAATTGAAAAACAGTGAGAGCTCCCCTGGAAAGTGAGAATGCCCCTTATTGTCTATGTGACCTAAGGCAAGTCTCTTTCTCTCTTTGGACACCAGTTTCCTCATTTATAAGAGCACTGGACTAGATTTCAGACAGACAGATTTCAGGGAGCCCATGAATTTGGATGGAAAAAGTGACATCTTTATTTTTCCATATAATTCTTGGTTTTCTTTGTAATCCTTTTTTATGCATTTATGTAATCCCGTATTTTATTTTATACATTTAGAAACATTATTCTGAGAAGAGGACCATAGGCTTCACCAGATTACCTGAGGAGTATGTGTCACAAGAAAGGTTAAGAACTCCTGGGCTAGACAATCCACCTCTAAGGCCCTTTCTAACACAAAACTTTCAAATCTGTAACCTGTTTATGGCAAGAAAGAGCTAAAAACTTCAGGGAAACAGCCTCCTTTTCTAAAGAGCTCACTGGAAAAGGTCTATCCAATCCTAAATTCTCACTTCTCACCACCTCAATCTGGGCTGAGTGAAAGGGATAAGGACATATGCATTTTAGATATGAAAGCAGATTAAGAGGAAGAAAGGAAGTCTTTGTCACCATGAAAGAATTTAGCTCCACTGAATCATATGCCTGGTAGCTCCTGCAGCATACATACTGATGACTACCGGTGAATCCAGAGGTATAGGAGAGCAGAGCCAGCCCTCTATCCTTAGGCTTCCCTATGCATAGTATTCAACTAATTTTATCTCTAGAAATACCGCCTATAAGGTAGAGCTTGAAATATATTCATACATACTTCTTTAGTTGATTCTGCAAGGGAGATTGGTAACAAACTCCATTCCATTACCCCCATTCCATCCCTCTCCCTCCCTTCTATAAGAATAAATCAAAGGAAGACAGAGAATGGCTTTTGGGCCCCACTTACTTCTTGGAATGACGATCATGTGGGGAGGAGCTAGATTGAGGGGTAGGGGGTGTGTGGACACAAATGGAAAATTTTAAAACCACTCTGCTCCTCACAAGGTATCATTTTGGTCACAGTATGCTTTTTTATTTTTATATTTTTTATTTTTAGGCAATTGGGGTTAAGTGACTTGCCCAAGGTCACACAGCTAGTAAGTATCAAGTGTTTGGTCTGAGGCTGTATTTGAACTCAGGTCCTCCTGATTTTAGGGCCGGTGCTCTATCCACTGTCACAGTATGTTGATACAGCTTTCTGAAGCGTAGATCTTCCCAGGTGATGGAATTACCAGAGCATAATTTCATTGCAGCAAATTCGGTAGAGTTGGTGGCTGGGAGTGGAGGAGTGTTGGTACAGAATATAATTTCACGAGGGTACAGAGGGTGACCCATCTCCAAGAGAGTGTAATTATGTTCCTGTGGGGCTACCCTTGTCTTGGTAACACCAAGAGAAAGGCACCACAGTGACAGGACCCTCGGGGTATTGGCTGGTGATGGTTGCACCCCATATTGCTGGTGACAGGAGTGGAGGGATAGCATATCAACTCCAGAAGAAAGTACACCCCTGCAGATGTCAGAATCATGGGACAAAGACCCATTTGTTCCTTGCTAGTAACTACATAGAGAATCACTAATCTTGGTTAGCAGACATTTAGCTGAATCAAAGAAATTTTTAGTGCACCAAGAGATAGTTGATGAACAAGTATTAGGATAACAGTAATAACTCATTATGTAGCACGCTGATCTACAAAACACTTTTCTCAGTGCTGTGCTGTGAAGTCATTTATAAAGATATCATCCCCACCTTACAAATGAGGAAATTGAGACTAAGGGAGTTTAAATGATTTGCCCATACTCATGAAGCTAATAAGTGTCAGAAGTAGGATTCGAGGAAAAGTGTTTTGACTCCAAGTCTGGTGCCTTTTAGCCAGTACTAGGTTAGTTCTAGAACTCAGAGCCTTAAGGTTTCTGAAGCAGAAGCAAAAGGGTTTCAAGCGAAGTATCATTGTATTAGTGATCTGATACAGTGTGGCTGCTAACAAAATAGGTAGGTCAGGGGTGGGGTGGGAGTGAAAGTGAGTTCTGTGGAGGGTATGACCTGGGGCAGATGGGATGAGATGGAGTACACAAAGCCATGGAGCTGCTATTAAACTTTCTTTCCAAAGTAGTTTAATAATTTAAAATAGACTATTATAAAGAAAGAGTCCTGAAATGTCTCTATTAATGATAAGAACAAGTCTGGGAATCTCTCCAGAGTGTAGCCTGAAGTCCATTGAAAATTTACTCAGACAGGGAGGAGAAGGGGGATAAAAAGGAGCCTTTTATTTTAAATTGATAGAAGAACTCTATGCATAGTTGTGGACACCTAGAAAGTGACCTGGTGATCAACACAAAGCTCTTTCACTTATAGATGAATTAGGAATGAGCCTATTGTCTGCCCAATTCCCTGACTCCACTCCATGGAGAATGGACAAAAGCTTTTTGTCTTTTTGCTCCTTCTCTTATCCTAAGAACATCTGTATGACACTTTATAGTTAACAAAGCACTTTAGTCACAACATTATTAGGGGATAGATAATTTTGTTCCTGTTCAGTCATCTCAGACATGTCAGACTCTTCGTGGCCTCATTTGGGGGTTTCTTGGCAAAGATACCAGGGTTGTTTGCCATTTCCTTCTCCAGCTCATTTTACAGGTGAGGAAACTGAGGCAAATAGGGTTAAGTGACTTGCCTAGGATCACAAAGCTAGTAAGTTTCTGTGGCGGGATTTGAATTTGGGTCTTCCTGGCTCCAGGCCTGGTGCTCTATCCGTTGCTCCACTTAGCTGCTTTATTATTGTCTCTATTTTCTTTATAAAATTATAATATCTATTTTATAAATAAAGAAATTGTTCAAGAGGTTAAATGGTTAAATATCCAAAAGGTTATATAGGTACAACCTGAGGGAGCAATTTCTGATGCTTAGTACCTCATCCTTCCCTCCCTCTCTTGCTACCACTCCTTTATCTCTTTCTAGACCTTCCTAAAGTTGTCTTCCTACCTTCCACACCCATACCCCCTGCCCAACTCACTGAGGCACATAACTTCTACTCAGGTTGTCCATTATCACCTCCTTCCTGTCCCTTCAGTCATTTCTTTCTCCTCCAGTATCTTCCAGTCCAAAGATTTGAAGCCACAGCCATTCCCACCCACCTACCCCCAGCCTCTGAGAAAGTCTAGAAAATCCAGACAGTTCAAGTTGTTTAAAATACATAATACTGCCTCTGGCCTTATGATCTGGTATTTCAGATGCACATAATCTGCAGCCAATAAAATTGCAAGTGACATGTGTCCTAGGAAAGGAGAGGATTCTTCTGCACCAAAAGTGGCTCCTGGTTATTGTCCCTTTGTAAAAACCAGAGAAGCAGCTTTGCTGAGTGGGTATGCCATCTTGTTAGACATAAAAATCAAAATCTCAGTCAACATTTCCACAGCTTTGCACAGTAGAGAGAGCATTAGATTTGGAATGAGAGGACCTGGGTTTGAATCTTGACTCTGCCACTCTCAACGGGCATGCTCTTGGGCAATTTAACTGACCCCTATCTGTTTTGGTTTCCTCCTCTACAAAATAAAGAGGTGAAACTAGTAGAACTCTAAATCTGTGATCCTAAGGAGCTTAAAGTCCTTCCATTAATTTGCTGTGTGACTGAGAGGGCAAGTTTACTTCATCTCTTTCAACCTCAGATTTCTCATTTCTTTAGAATGGGAATGAAATAACCTGGCCTTCTCCTGGCAAGCTATGATAAATAAGATAGAGTGCCTAGAGCTCTTCAGAAGAAAGGTGCCAGAGAACTTTCTAACATTTAAAGCAGTCCAAAATGAAACAGACTATTTGGGAGGTAATGAGCTTCCTGTCACTGGAAAGGTGTAAGCCAGATCTGGATGAGTATCCACTGCCAAGGATTATTAGAGGAAAAATCTGCATTGGCCGGGTAATTGAATTCAAATGTCTAACTCTTAAGATTTTACATTTCTATGAAATCTCCAGTGTTATAATTAAACATTAGAAGGAGCAGAGACAATGGGTTTAGACAGTTCAAATACCTAGAAAGAAAACAGGCCCCAATTTGTAGACACTGCATCCTAGGGGCAGAGACAATAACATTCTCTCTATTCTATGCTTGAATTATCACTAGGCTGTATCCCTAGATGAAATGCTGTGGTAAACAGCTCTGTCTTGTCATGGCTTGTCCCTGGATCTCTCACTGAACAGCAAGAAAAGACAAAGTCAGACTATGTATGTGGGTCTACTCTAATTGCTGAGACATTTCCCCTCCCCATCTTTCCCACCTCATAAGGGCAACTCTTTCCAGTCCACCTTCCTTGAGCCCTGACTGAAATGATGTGGTGGGGGATCCTTAAGGCACTTGCTCCTTTCTTGGCCTGTGGACAACCAATAATAACCGGAACTGACAGCAGAAGAAATGGGTCAAAGGGTTGGCTTAAAAAAACCAAAATTATCCTGGTCCTTTCTCCCCTTCCTATCCCATGCCGGCAGAAGGTGATTCTTTGAAATACCAGCTGGACTGAAGTCTCAGCCTCCTGGGCATCTGGACTTATTTATTTATCTCTGACTTTGCACTAAAAGACAGTCACCAATACCCCTGGGAATTTGAGTGAGATAAAAATGCTAATGAGGAAGTCCTAACCCACTCCTGCTTCTTCCTTGCCTGGCCAGATAACACTCCTCTCAACAGGCTTTACCTAGATTTAAAAAGGCAAGATCTAGGCAAGACCTAAAGTAATGAGTGAACTGAAGTCTATGGGGCTAGGGAACATGTCAACTGGCAAGGAGAGGGAAAAGGGACATAACTGGAATAAATAGAATGGAATTTGGAATTCAAAGCCAAGAATAGATTCTAAAGCTCCTGATGGCTGTCACCTTAAAATCATTTCAGGAGATAGTATTATCTCATAGGGAGAAAGAAGGAAATAAAGGACAGCTCATGGACTCTATTCTTATGGCCATCACATTAACTATTTGGATGGACTTAGAGCAACTCAATTCAAGAAACTTTTATTAAATATCTACAGTGGACAGAATTGTTTTAAGGCACTGATAGAGATGCAAAATTCAGACAGGATATGTTCCCAACTCTTATGAAGTAGGAAATGTATGGTTCAGTAGCAGGGCATGACACATTCGAAATAACTATAATACTAAATAATAAATGAAAGATAATAAGTGAAAGCTACAAATACAATGTGTATAAAATCTAAAGGGGGAAAGGTCATTACCAATGGAGGGATAAGGAAAAATTAGGGATGTAGATTTTTTTATTAAGAATATAGGGCGGGGCAGCTAGGTGGCGCAGTGGATAGAGCACCGGCCCTGGATTCAGGAGGACCTGAGTTCAAATTCGGCCTCAGACACATATCACTTACTAGCTGTGTGACCCTGGGCGAGTCACTTAACCCCATTGCCTAGCCAAAAAAAAAAAAAAAGAATATAGGGACTTTTGAAATCATCTAGTCAAGCTGATCATGTTAACAGAGGACAAAATGAAGGCCTAGGGAGGTTAAGTTACTTAAGAGTCACACAAACAATGAATGGTAGAGACTAGATTTGAACAAAGGTCTTCTGACTCCAAATTAATACTCCATCCACATTGGGCCTTAAAGGATAGACAGTAATTCAAAGGGCATAGGTATACCTAAATGGCCCATTAGATCCCAGAAGAGCAGGGAAGAGTAGAGAAAATTATGTTTGGGGCTTTGGAATTTAACTTAAGCCACTGTACTTCATTTCCTTCAAACATGCTTTTCACAGCTGTAAAATAGATGTGTGACCATGATTAGGGAGAATTGAAAGTAGAACTAGAGCTAAAAACTGGTTAGTTTCCCTTTCAACCTGAGTTGTTTGAAAATGCTTTGATGTCCCTCTTAAGCTCAAAGAACAGCTAAGCTGATAAAACATGCTCACATGAGACAGTTTCAGTTGAGGTTGGCTTGGCCCAAACTTCTTTAGTTTGAGTTAAATGTAGACCTTGACCAGTTCCTGAAGGTTCACATCTTCAGGAAGTTTCTCATTTCATGAGTTAATTGGGATACAGAAAAATATATTGAGGTTAGAGCTAAGGAAGAACTTCCTAGTTGTGGGAAGCTGACACAGAAAAGTTTAGACTACTCATTCATAGAAAAACTGAAGAATGGGGTACAGTAGACAATGACCTATCTGGGTCAGTTTAAGTATGGTCTTATTTATAGGCAGGAAGATATACTAGATAGCTTTGGGAGTCATTCAGCCTGAAGAGTCTAAGATGAGTGCTCTGTTCACTCTGCTGTCATTTCTTTAATGACTTTTAATCACTCCTAAGGTGAGTATTCTTAGATCCAATCCTGTGACTTATTCTTGGCAATTGTGTCACAATTCTGTTTGTAGAACTGAAAAGCCTTAAAGATGCCCTTGACCAAACCACCTTGTTTGACAAAATGAGGAAACTGAGAGCCAAAGAGATGAAGTGATTTGTTTAAGCTAGTAAATAGTAGAGGTAGGATTTGAAACCAGATCTTCTGGGTCTGAAACTATTTCTCTTTCCACTAGATCACAGTCTAGAGTCATTATTCTGTCCCAGTTAACTCCTCTACCTTATAAATTGACAACCATCTAGTGGTAGGTTTCCTGTTTTGTCCTTTAATGCCATCATCTTGTTCCTCTGCCCTGATATAAAAATTTCCTTCTTCTTGTTCCCAGCTGAGAAATAGAAAGGAGGGAAGTAATGATACAACTCCATAGAAATACCAAGTGTTCTTTTTCATGTTCCCTAAATGAAAAGCATAATGGATCTCTTACCTTTATAAACCACTCTTTCTATTCTCTCTCACTTTCATCTCCTGGCCCTCCCTTCCTGTGACCCTGATAAACAGCAGCAGCACAGAAAAAAAAAAAGTTAGGGCAGTTAGTTCATTTCTTTTCTCCCCTTGCTGCAGCTCTGTCTGCAATTGCTTCAAAATGTAGCTTCAGTCTCATTAATCTCCTGGTGGAAATGCATGAATGGGTAATGTTTCTGTACGTGGTCTGGATGCATAAAATGTTCTCTCTCCTTTTTTTTTCCTGCTCCTCCTTACTGCTCCCCACCCCCTACCAGGAGCTGTCCTTGGTTCTGAAATGTTTGTCATCCTCATGCTATACCTCTGGTTTGGGATTGGATTGGCTTGTGCTGGCTTCTGCTGCCATCAACTTCTGTTGGTGCTCAGGGGACAGACCCGACACCAGGTGCGGAAGGGGATGGTGGTTCGTGCCCGACCCTGGAGGAAGAATCTGCAGGAGGTCTTCGGAAAGAGATGGCTCCTGGGCCTTCTGATCCCTATGCTCAATGTGGGAAGTGAATACCCTCAACATAAGGGCAAATAACAGTCCCACCCTACCTGGCTTGTCTCTCTCACACCCTTTCTTTTCTTTATCTCTATCCCTGCCTGAACACAAGCACATTTTCTCATTTCTACTCATGATCCACTAGAATACTCAGCAGTAGGGAAAGGTCAAGTCAACTCTCAGCATATCAACCTACAATCAAGTAAATAGACAGTATTAAATAGAGGACCAACTGCCACTCAGTAGAGAGGAAATCCAATAGCCCAGAATTCTGAAATTCATGTCACTAGGAAAACAAACTGATGAGATGACCATGAATTCCCTTAGGACTGACTCCTACTGCTCTCAGAACTTTCTCTTAGATCCTCTTTTCTCTCCTAACCCCCAATTTCCCAATCCTTATGTCTCCACTCATAACAATTATATATGATGTCATGATTAGTTAGGAATCCTCCCCTCTGTGTAGTTCTCCTCCAATACCCTGATGAGGGTAAGATTGAGGAATGATGGATTGCTGAGGCTGGTGCAAATCTCAGAATGACCTTAGAGGCAATGAGAAATGTTCAGAAATAAAATATATGAGAGGTAGCAAAGCAGTTGCTAGCCCCTATCCTGCCAACTACAGGAGAGACTAAGAGAATTTTAGAATAATAATAACTGACATTAATTTAGTGAGTTAAAGTTTGTAAAACACTTTGCATCTATTTATCTCAATTGAACCTCACAGCAACACTATGAGGTAGGTACTACAGGTTTTATTATCCCAATTTCACAGATAGGGAAATTGAGGCTAAACAAACTTAAGTGACTTTGCATGGTTACATGGTAAAGATGGTGGGATTTGACCCCAGATTTTTCTTGACTTCGAACCCAGCCCTTTTATACTACCCCACATTGCCTCTACAATATTAATTTGGGAAAGGATCTTAGAGACCATGTAATCCAACTCCTTCATTTTGTAGGAAATAGAGTCCCAGAGATTTCCCATACCATTAGTCAGTGGCTAACTGGTACTAGAACCCAGATCTCCTGATTCCTAGTCCAGAGCGGGATAGTCCTTCCATGCTCTCTCTCCTCCAAGGTATGAGAACAAAAAAGGAGGAAGGACTGATTCAGTTATTCCTTTTCATAATAACACAACAAGGTGACAGCAGATGGCCTTGTATTTTTACTTTCCAATCTGCCAGCTGTCCTGCCCACCCCACCCTACCCTGTCTCTGCTGCTCACCACAGCTCAGAGTCTAGTGATCAGCTTGATTTTAAAGCCAATTGCTCCTCATCCACCTGGCTCCTTTCCAGCTCTTCTTACTTGGTTGGCAGCCAGGAAGACAAGGACAGTAGTTAGAAAGATAAAAAGGAGAAGTGAAGATAACTTAGAAAGGTGAGTAAGAGTATTTAGTGACTGTGTGTGTTGGGTCAGCAGCATGAACTGCAGTGTGTTGGGTTCAGGAATGAAAGGGCTTGAGATTAAAACCAAAAGAGTGTTTGATGAATGAGAGTTTATTGTTAGAGAGGGAGACTTATCAAAGAAATTTTACAGTACATGTACAAAGGATCATATGCAAATAAGAATCCAGAGCTGGAAGGGTTCTTAGAGGTTGTATAGTTCAACCACATCATGTTATAGAGGAGGAAACAAGTCCAAAGAAGTGACAAAACTTGCTCAAAGTAATCCAAGGATGTGACAGAGCCAGAAATCAAAACTAGATTTTCCAACTCCAAATCTATTGCTCATTATTCTACACCTCATTTTGGCTCACTGTACCAAAGACCTTTTGAATTCTTAGACTTTACCAACAATGAAATGAGCTGCCTTCTGGTGTAGTAGCCTCTCCCTCTTTGGAAGTATTCAAGAGAAGCTGGATGAATTAGTGTCAAAGATTAGGTCATTTGACCCTTTAGTTCTACCACAACCTGTAGTAAACCTTGAAGGGGAGGATAAATAGTAAGTTGGCACTAACAGGGAGATTTTTTTAGCAAGTCAGATTGGGGAGAATCAGTGGGTGGGGAGTCCTTGTTTCTGGCAAGCAGGTATTCTACAAACCTAAGGATCTCTGACTTCAATTGCCTGTACTAGATTAGAGATGGAGAATAAAAATCAAAGTCCTGATCCTCTCCAGATTCTACAGAGCCCTTGCTAGCTTCTTCCAAGCTATGAAACTGGTGATACAGTTTCTTGGAGTCTGAAGGTTTACTAGGGATGTCAGTGCAGAATAACCTAAGAAAGAAAGTGGAGGACCCTTGCCAAGTCACTTCACTCCACTGCCTCACAAAAAAACAAAGGAAGTGGGACAAGTGAAAGTTAGGGAGACAAAAGTCTGATTCCCATCAATAGGGAGGAACCGAGTGACACTCACACACGGTACTGTATTTTCAACAATGAATGACAATAAAGTGTTTGTTTTTTAAAATTTATTTTAAGTTACCATCTGGAATCTTTGGCTGTCAGCTGATTTATTGTGCTGTGTTTAACCCTCACATGGATGTGCTGTAACTGTTCATTGGTGATTTATGGGCACATCAAGGAGCCCTATCCCCTTTCTTCTTCTTTCTCTTCATCTTCATCTCTTCTTCCTCTTTCTTATTTGCCATCCCCTTATCTTCTGCCTTCTTCAACATCTCCACTTTCTCCTACTCTTTCTCTTCTTGTTCCTATTTCTCCACCACTCCATCATCTTCTATCTCTTCCTCCTTTTCTTCTTCCTGCTCCGGAATTTCTGAGTTCTCTATTCTTCCTATCTCTTCTCCCCCCACTCCACCAATACACACATTCACAATACCATCATACACTAACTATTTCAATTTTCTATGCCTCAATCTTTTCATCTAATTAAATGTACCCTCTTCTTGAAGTCTTACCCTAGAGTTGTGGCTTTTTCATTCCAAAATACAGGGACCCAAAGGGTTTTAGGTAGCTATTTTTAGTATTAGCAAACCAAAATATTTTCTCTTCCTCCTATAGAAGGAAAGTCATTCCTTTACATAGAACAGTCCCATTCATCCCATCACTGTTTCAACCAGTTTCCCTTCTCCTGGGATTGCAGCTCTCTTTGTTGCACCTGGGTCCACATACATTCTGTGGCTCCTGCCTGTACTGCTTTGCTATTCCCCACGGGGAATGGGCTCTGGGGCTGCTATGACACAGTTTTTTTCCCCACTGAGGCATAAAAAGAAATTTATTGACAGGAAGCCAAATTAGGATGCTTATAAACTAGATATTCCCAAGAAGTCTTAACTGTGAGGCCAAAGGCTTTAGAGAAGGAATACTAGCATAAGTTTATATGGTTGCTTTACACAACAGACTTTCACATATCATATCTCATTTGATTCTTACTATAACCCTACCAGGTAAATAGTGCAAGTATTGGTACTACCCCTGCCTCCACCCCCATTGATGGGAAAACTGATGTCCTAAGACATTAGATAATTTGCTTAATATCACACAGCTACTGAGCATTAAGGACAGCTAGACAGCTCAATGGATAGAATGCCAGGCCTGGAAGATCTGAGTTCAAATATGGATGCAGACATTTGTTATATGTGTGATCTTGGGTAAGTCACTTAGCCTGTTTGCCTTAATCCACTGGAGAAGGAAATGGCAAACCACTCTAGTCTCTTTGCCAAGAAAACCCTGTGGACAGTATGGTCCACGGGGTCATGTAAAGTCAGACACAACTGAATGACTGAACAGCAACAATAATAACAAGTGAGCATCAAAGTCAGAACTCAGGATTTGGAGTTAGAAGGGAACTCAGAGGCCATTGACTTCAACCTCTTTATTCTGATGACCTCAGAAGAGGAAACGGAGGCCCAGGGAAGTCACATTAACTTGTCTAGGGTCACATAGTCAATAAGTGACTAAGGCAGGATTTGAACTTGTCTTCTTAACTCCATGCCCAGCCAGCACTCTGTCCATTGTGCCACCTACCTGATGGACTAAACTCTTCCAATCCCAAGTTCTTTTTGCCACACCACATTGCATTCCCTAAATAGCAATAAGCCCATGGAGAAGAACCAGTGGGGCCTTAGATCAATTTCAATGGTCAGATTATATTGTTGCTCATATAGCCATGTCAGTGGGGCCCTGGTGAGAGATGGCTACATTTTAGTTACAGAAACAAGCAAACACAACTCATGATTTGTCCCCAGTTCCTTTTCCCTTTCCTTTTCCCTTTGGGGTAATATATGTTGTCTGAAATTATTTGGGAATAACTAGACTCATAAGCTCACTATCTTTTTACCTTCTCTGCTGTCAGATTTGTGAGTCAATGAAGTGCCACGAACTCCCCCTTTCCATTCACACGGTTCAATACAGAAGGAGCAAACACAAGGTGCATACAGGTCACGTTTAGAGGCAGAACATTGGGGTGGGGAAAAGAGCCCTGGCCTTAAAGTCAGAAGTTCTGAATACTATTAGCCTCATGACTATGAGCAAGTCACTTTACAACTCTGAGCCTCAGTTTCCTCACATGTGAAATGAGGACAACACTTGGACTATTTACTTTATAATATTGTTCTGAAAAAGTGCTTTGGCAGTCTTAAAAGAATGTCTAAAGGTGAATCATTGTTATCTAAGATGGCATTTTTCATCTATTTTCCTTTCCTTGAGGGTGCCTTAGGGTTCTATCCACCCCAAAGTTAATTAATATACTCAAGCAGGTAGTTGACTATTTGACTTTTCAGTTCAAAGTCCACTTGATAATTCCTTATCAACCCCCATGGGTCCCCTATCTATATATTCCTATTTGCTATTGACCCCAAACTAAAAATCATCATAAGCCATATAACCAATGGCCCCATGAAGGAATGCCTGGCTTTTATGAAGTCTCATCAGTAAATGAGGATACAGTAAACTAGGTAGATGGAGGAATTTTGGGGAAACATGGACAAGGGTCCTACAAATTGAGAAGGGGTAGAAAGGCTATAATCTGTATGATTGATTCATCCACGGATGACATTAGGGATCCATCAAAATATTGCTAGTATTATTAATAAATGATAAACTCAAGCTAGAAACCAATTCTAGAATTCACCACATTGTTAACATTAATTTACTAGGACATCAGCCTATAGACCACCTAGAGGTCAAAGATCTCCAGACTACCCATGAAGAATCTTATGGTTCTACAAAGTCTAGAAGAGTTTCTGAGAATTCCAAAGTCACATTTCCCTTCCATCCAAGGATAGAAGCAAGTAGAGATGGAAGAAAATATTAACTTTTGGCAAAGTCTCAACCCAGCCTATTTCAAGGTTTATTTTTAAAAACCAGAACTGTGATTTAATTGGTAAAGGGAGTTCCCAATGAAAAACTCCCTCTAGCAGTCAGTCAATAAACATTTATTAAGTGTCTACTATGTGCTAGACATTGTGCTAAGTGCTGGGGATACAAAGTAACTAAAAGACAGACCTTGTTCTTGAGGAGTTCATCCTAACGGGAAAGACCAGATGTGAACAATAATGTACAAACAACTTATATACCGGATAAATTAGAGATAATCAACAGAGGGAAGGCTCTAGAGTTAAGAGAAACTGGGAAAGGCTTCCTGTAGAAGATAGATTTTAGCTGGGATTTGAAGAATCCAGGGAAATCAGGGAAGCCAGGAAGTGGAGATAAGGAGGGAGAGTATTCCAGATGTGGGGAACAGACAATGAAAATTCCTAGAGTTGGGAGACTGAGTTTTATGTTTAAGGAACAGCAAGGAGGCTAGTGTCATTGGACCACAGAGTATGTGGGAAGGAGATGTATGGTTTAAGAAGACTGGAAAAATGCTACTAGGTCCATACCACAAAGAGATCAAAGAAAAAGGAAAAGAACCTATATGTATAACATATGTATGTTATAGCTGCTCCTTTAGAGAGGGCAAAGAATTGGAAATTAAAGGGATGCCCATCCATTAGGGACTAAATAAGTTGTGGTATATGATTGTGATGGAATAATGTTGTTCTATAAGAAATAATGAGCAGGATGGTTTCAGAAAAACCTGGGAGGACTTATGTGAACTGATACAAAGTGAAGTGAGCAGAACCGGGAGAACATTATATACAGTAACAGCAATCCTGTATGATGATCAACTGCGAATGACTTAGCTATTCTCAACAATACAATAATCTAAGACAATTTTGCAGGACATATGATGAAAGATGCTCTCCACCTCTACAGAAAGAATTGATGGAGTCTAAATGCAGACTGAACCATTTTTGAATTTCCTTTATTATTCTTGATTTATTTGGTCTGTGTTTTCTTTTGCAACATGGCTAATTTGAAAATGTTTTGTGTGACTGCACATGTATAATTTATATCAATTTGCTTACCTTCTCAAGGAGGTGAGGGAAGGAATTTGGAACTCAAAATTTTAAAAAAGCTAATGTTAAAATTTTTTTATTTACATTTAATTGTGAAAAAAAAAGATTTAAAAAAGACTGGAAAAGTACCAATGATGATCAGCACCATCTCTGCAACTTATATAGTATTCGAGAATTGCCTGGGGGCACTGAGAGGCTAAGTGATTTGCCCTGGGTCACACAGTCAGTGTCAGAAGCAGGACTTCAACCTGCTTCTTCCTGGTTCTGAGGCCAGTTCTATATCCACTATACTACACTGCCTCTCTGGGTTTCAAGAGTATAAAACAAAATAATGGGAACAGTCTCTCTGAAACTTAGTGGTTGGGAGAATGGAAGGCTGAAGAAAGAGTGATACCCTTTGCATACGGGTCATTTCAAACCAAATGTGCTGTGTAAAAAGCTAAATTATTCCTGAAAATTGGACCATATTCTTCTTTGATATTTGCATAGATAGAAAGTATCATTTCCCAATCACTCTGCCACACAGACCTGCTCTAGAGTACTGTTCCACAGGTCTCTGGCATCCTCTCTTCTCCAACAGCTTCAATCTTTTTCACTCTATTGACTGCTTCCTCTCTGACATGTACATGTCTTCCTTATCTTGGAAAAAAAAAACTACTTGACCTCTATGCCTGATTTTAATCATCCTCATAATAGCTACTTTTCCTTCCTTTTACTATCAAACTTCTCAAAGGAGTGGCCTTTACTTAACTATCTCAATTTCCTTGAACTCCTGAAAACTGGGTTGTGGCTCCACTACACTACTGAAGTTGCCTTCTCAAAGGTTTCCAAAGAATTCTTTGCTATCAAATCTAGGTATCTTTTAGTAATCCTCATTCTCCTTGACCTCTCATTCAAGCTCCAGCCTTTTATCTTTTCAGTTGGATACCCTGTTATTACCTCAAACTCAACACATTCCAAAATGAATGCATTATACTTTCCCCAAAACCAGCTGCCTCCCCCAACTTCCCTTTGTATATCAGTAAAATCATAATTTTCTATGAAGTTTTGTAAGCTTTTTTTCGATACTTCTCTCCCCTTAATATAACTAAGCAATCACTGATTTCTGTCAAATATTCCTTATGAATGTGTCTTGTCTCTGTTCACATGGCCACCACAGTGGTCCAGCCTGATATCTCTACTTGCCAATATCCTGTAATAGTCTGCTGTCTTTCCTGCTGCTAGACTCTTATCTCCAGTTCTTCCCCTACACTGTTATGAAATTAAACTAACAGACAGCTAGGTGGCATGTTTCAGAGGTATCAGACATGTTGCTCACAACACTCTCCAGGGCGGCCTGAACCAGATTGAAATGTAACTGGGAATGAGTTAACAAAATGAATAAAATACAATAAAACAGATAATATTACATTTTAAAACTAAGTCAGTATGTAGCCTGAGGAGATCCTTATGTGCAGATTAGTGGCCCCCATTTCTATTTGAGTTTGACTCTACTGGTATAGTAGGTACAGTGCTGGATTTGGAGTCAGGAAGATCTAGTTCAAACCCTGTATCATACTATGTTAGCTGCAGGACCTTGAGCAAGTAATTTAACCTCTTTTGGTCTCAGTTTCCTTTGTAAACGGGGATATAACTCACAAAGTTGTTGTAAGGATAACATAAGATAATATAAAGGACTTTGCAAACCTTAAAGTGCTATAAAATATATATTTATATATTTATGTATGTATTTATATATAATAAATATATTATATATAAATATATTAAAATGATAGCTATCATTATTACTATGAAAATACTTATTTTGTTATGTTACTACCCTTTAGGGATATACAGAGGCAGGGCCCTACAGTTTTTTTTCGAATCTTTTGTAGGATACATGGTAGGAAATTAATTAATATCTGATGAATGAAAGAATAATGGAGTTTGCCCCAGGTCAAACAGTGGGTCAATGGCAAGAATGATTTAAAAGTTCATGTTAGGGGCAGCTAGGTGGCGCAGTGGATAGAGCACCGGCCCTGAAGTCAGGAGGACCTGAGTCCAAATCCGGCCTCAGACCAAACACTTGACATTTACTAGCTGTGTGACCCTGGGCAAGTCACTTAACCCCAATTGCCTAAAGAAATAAAAAGAAAAAGAAAAAGAAAAAGAAAAAGAAAATAAAAGCTCATGTTAGCTTTAAAAAGACC
>NW_020954723.1:21162129-21169382 GCF_900497805.2 Vombatus ursinus
AACTTGTCTAGACATATTGATAATTGAACTTGATGAAGCAATTTCTTTTTGAGACTGAAAACATTTTTTTGAAGTCTGAGAAAAGTCTTGGAGGGGAATGACATTCTAATTGAGCTTGTGGAATGATACATGACCACAAAAAATGGCCTGTGCTATTCTGGGCTGCATCCCTCTGCAGTAGTGACGTGAATGATCCAGGAGGTGGTCAGACCTCACCACATTGTCCTGTACTGTCTCAAGTGAAATGCTATGTACCATCTCCAAGTCATCCGATAGAAGAGAGACAGGAGAGAATAAAAACGACCCAGGGCTCAGCAGAGAAGACATCTGAGGAAGAGAAATTTGTATCGTCTGGGAAAAGGGAAGACTGTGGAGCATCAGGCATATGATCAAATCTAAAAATATCTTCCAGGTGACAGTGTACATGAAGGGCAGGCATAACTCAAAGCCACGAGAAATGACAGAACCAAGAGCAATGACCTGAAACACAGAATGAAGTGAGATTAGTTCCATCCTACCTTTCTAACCTTATCTAATATTCCTTCCCTCCACAGACTCAATTCTCCAGGAAATTGGACTGCGTCTTGCTCCCTGGCACATATATCTCATGTTTTCTGCTCTTTGCACCTCTGCCCTGCTACTCCTTAAACAAAAATACCACCTCTTCTTTCTAACCATCGGATTCCTATCTTTTCAAGCCCAACACAAATGCTACTTCATCCATGAAGCCTTTCTTGATGCTCCCTTTTTCTCCCTCCCCTGGAGTAACAACAACCTCCCCCTTGGACCTTATAAAGCACTGTGCTTTATAATTCTCCAATGTACTTATTAAATAATATTACATATTATAGTTATCAGGATTTGTGTCACATGCCCTGAATAGACTACAAGCTTCCTAAAGACAAGAACTATGTCTTATCTAAATTTTTGATCCTAGCATGTGTGTTCTGTACACAATAAATGTTTGATGAGTGAATGAATGATGGGAATGGTAATTTGACTGCTCACGGGACAAAGCTGAAGGCTAGTCACTGCAGACAGATGAATCTTAGAAGTCTGTGGAGTGATTTAAGGGGCTGAACTAAAGAATCCCATCCAAAAACATTTCTGCCTATCCAGGCTGCTGTAGTGCTTAAAATTCCATGGTTAACAATTCATTCCCTTAGGTTAAAATATTCAGTCTTTGAAAGTCTCTTGTTATGATACAGATATACTGGGAAGAAATAATTCCTTGAGGTAGTCATTTAACTATTCATACCTTTGAGGTTTAATTTATAAGATCACTGTCTAAATTACAGAGCTAGGCAGAGATGACATAAAGCAAAGGAAAGTTAGAGTAGGTTGGTGATAATGGTAAATGAAGTCCTGAGCATGGGGCATTGCTTGGGAAGGGCAAGCATTGATGGGCAAAACTATAGAAGCCTGTGGGCATCTGGAAAGCAGCATGAGAGCACTGAGAGCCAAGAACTGGGGTTACCATTCCTGCCCTCTTAACCATTTTGCTAGGGTCTGACCATCCTTATAACATCAGGGCAGGCAAAACAAGGTATCAGTCCCCTATCAAGGTAGGGGGCTACCAAGTCAAATGCAGCAAGACCAAGGTCTACCATGCCAACGATGTTAAAACTAGGGGAGTGTAAGGAGAACCTAACTCAGAAAGATGGAAGAAGACATAAAATTAGAAGCTTAGACCAAATGCTCACCAAGGTTCCTTTTGGGTTGAAATCCTTTGATCTCATAAGAGTGAAGTTTCTCAAGGGCAGGGATTGTGTTTTACATATCTTTCTATCTCCTTTCTCCATCCCCCACCTAGCATAGTTCCTTAGACATAGTAGACACTTAAATGTTTTTGAATAAGTGAACAGATGGATGGATGGTATAGCATAAAAAGCACTGGCTTAGGAGTCAGGAGACCTGAATTCAAGTTCTAACATTGCCACTAATTAGCTGTGTTGCTGCTGTTCAATTGTGTCTAACATTTAATGACCCTGTGGACTATAGCACACCAGGCCGTCTACCTGAGAGGCTCATCTTCTGGTGTCGTGCATTTTAATATTGTCTATGATGTTTTCTTGGCAAAGATAATGGAGTGGTTTGCCATTTCCTTCTCCAGTGGATCACCTTTTGTCAGAACTCCCCACTATGACCTATCTGTGTAAGGTAACCCTGCCCAGCACAGCTCATAGTTTCATTTAGCCCTTCCTCCATGACAAGGCAGTGATCCAGGAGAAGAAATAGCTGTGTGTACCCTATTCAAGTCACTTTACCTCCCTTGACCTCAGTTTCCTTATCTGTAGAATGTGGGAGGTAAGCTAGATGATCATTAAGAGCCTTTGGATCTACTTTATAAGCTGTGAATGAGAGTGTGAGAGATAAATGGTGGGGATGTAGACAAAGGAGGGAAACAATGAGGCCTTTCACAGTAAAGTAGTAGGGAATTGAGATGATAGTGTGGGCTTTGTGCAGAATAGGTGTTTAATAAATGTTGAATGGATGAACAGATGGAAAATAAACATGAAACAAGGTCAACAAAATACAGTTTTTGATTTAAATGGCCATCAAATCAAATAGTAATCATACAGCAGAAAGAGCAATGAATTGAGTTTGAAATCTGCATCTGTTACTAACAAGCTATGTGTCCCTGGACAAATCTCTGAGCTTCTCAGTGAAGGGATTGCCCTCTAAGACTCATTCAGCTATGTCAAATCTTCCTTGCAAACATCTCTCAAATTATCCTATTCCTTCTAATGTATTCACTGATTCTATGATTTTAAGAGACCATCTTTAATCAGCCAGTGAATAAACATTTATCACGTACCTACTATGTGCCATACACTGTGCTAAGCACTGGGGATATAAAGAAATACAGAAGATAGTCTCTGATCTCCAGAAATTCACTGTCTAATGGAGACAAGATGCTAACAAATACATACAAATAGGCTATATACAGAATAAATAGGAGATCATCAGTAGAGGGAAGACAGTGGCATTAAGCGGAATTGGGAAAGATTTAGCTGGGTCTTGAAGGAAGCCAGGGAAGCCTGGAGGCAGAGATGGGGAGAAAGAGCATTTCAGGCAGGGGGGACAGCCAAGGTGGGGGACGGTTGTAATTCAGATCTCCTCTCCATTGAAAAGTTTATAGGACCTTAGATTTTGAGAAAGAAGGGACCCTTGCAGCAGGCATAACTGCAATGGGGGCAGAATGACTGAGGCTTTTCCCCAGGGTACCAATATCCATGGGATGCACTTCCACCTCAGTAGCAATCTTTCTCCCTTCTGCAATAGTGAGCCAGCATGTCCCTGTGCATCATGATTTGCAGATTTTTGGCAGCCTTATCCACAAAATGGGACAATTTCCCTCACCAGGAGCTACCCCCAGGCTCCAAACACTACAGTGCTCCTTCCACACTAACTCTTTGGGTGGCAGGGGTTGGGGGGGAGAGAGGGAGGCAGACTGTCTGGGAAACAGGCTACATTCTCTCCTGGCACAACTGCATTCACAGTCAAACTGTCTTCTCTGCACCATCACAGATATTACCTCTACTGCCGCTCCCCACCCCCACCCCACCCCCAAACAACTTTTTTTGTAGCTGAAAGAATTTCTAGTTACAGCTGTGATGACAGATCACTTGGTCCAACTTCCTCATTTAATGCTGAGAGAACTGAGGCCCAGAGAGGTCAAGGGAGGTCATGTAGATAGTAAATGGCAGAGCCAGGATTTGGACTTAGGTTCAATTCAATTTCCCTGGCATCAGGGACATGAATCAGATAGGATTCTGACAACAAACATAACTAAAAGCGATCCAGGCAGAAGGTGGGAAGGTGGGGAGAGGAAGAGGGGTGTGTGTGATTGGAATGGAAAATTAATTCATTGGCACAAAATGATGGGAAAACCGGTTTTCACAATGGTCAATTTACCTGAGCTAGCCATGGCAACTAAGGCAAGAACATAATGATGCTTCCCTTACACAAAGTAATTAGCATGCAGAAGAAAATACCAAGGAGGGGGGCTGCTTGATAAAATGTTTAATTAGGTAAGCTTTCAGGAGGAAAATTAAATTACAGGGCAAGACGGCAAACTCCAAGGAAAACAAAACCCCTTAACAGATTTCTTAGGCCTCTGAGAATTCTGATACTCTAATACTATCTCCCCACAATCTTATTTCTGCTCCTGAGTAAGTACTAATGTAGTGACTCACTTGGGGACGGACAGCGGAATAAGGATGAATTTCTGAACCATGCCTACAGATTTAATAATCTCTATAACTTGTATCTGGACTTTCCCAAAAGAATTGCCAGTCATCTTGACTTTTGTCTTGCTACTAGACTTCCATGACTCTGGAAGAGAGAGTGAGGCTGACAACTTTGTGCATCTCTGCTTACTTAACATACAATTTACATACAAGTCAAGATATCACCCCCATGATGTCAATGGTCCTTTGAAAATGAAGGACTAACAACAATAAATATTAAAAACCACATGATGGCTCCAAATCACTAATAATAAGATGAAAACATTGAGGTTCCACCTCATTCACACCCAGAAAACTGGCAAAGATGACAGTAGTCAATGATAAAGGGGTTGTGGAAAGACAAGTACATTAATATACTGTTGGTAGAACTATTGATTGGTCTAACCATTCTGGATACAATAACTGTGCTAAGAAAGTGACTAAAATGTCTGGTTTTTGAGTAGAGGTCTCACTGCTAGGTATATACACCAAGGTAGTAAAAAATAGTCGAATAAACATTGTCTACTATGTGCCAGATACTGTGCTATGTGCTGAAGATACAAGAAAGAATAAAAATAGCCCCTGCTCTGAAGGAGCTTCACAGATAAGAAAGAAAAGTCCCTTACACACACACACACACACACACACACACACACACACACACACAAATTTACAGCACTTTTTAAAGTAGCAGAGAACTGGAAACAAAGTAGATGGCAATTGATGGAGGAAATGACTGTTATTGTGCCATAAGGAACAATGAATGTGAATACAGAGAAGCATATCAAAACTTAAATGAACTAACGTAAAGTGAAATAGAGCTAGGAAAATAACACACATAATAATTACAATCCTGTAAACTTAAAGAAGCTGAATGTTGTGTAATTATAATGACCAAACTTGGACCTGAAGGAAGAGATATGAGAATCCTCCTGCCTCCCTTCTTTGCAGAGGGAGGGGGACTACTGGTGTGGAACTCAGCATATATTGCCAGAGTTGATTAATTTTTGGTTAATTTTACTAAATTGATTATTTTTTGTAATTTTTGTTACAAGGGATGACTCTTTGGTTAGTAAAGAGGAGGAGGTTATATTGGGAAATGAAAGTGATCTAAAAACGAGATCAAAAAAATTTTTTTTTAAAGAATTCAAAGTTCTATCATTCAGTTCATCTCTAAAAATCTATGCTCCAAGTTTCCCTTCAGTTCTAATAATCCCTGTTCCTATTCCAAGTCATAAAAGCAGAGTTACATAGACAGTTCTTGCTTTACGTAAATTCACATTACACAAATTCAACTTTATGTAAAGAATTCTAAAAGGAATTCTCATTCCAAAAAAACCTATGTTAATTTTACTGCACTGTACTACACTCTCTCTCTTACTCCTGACCCTTGGTTCGGCCTCCTTCTCTTCCCTTCTTTTGGGGTAAATTCTAGTTATGTAAAAATTGCTTTACATAAAGGTCTGTGGAACGGTCCACTTATGTAAAGTGAGAGCTGCCTGTACCAACTTTCCTAACACTGAGCAGCTAAGCACTTGATGTTGCTCACTATTGCCAGCAGGGGGAGGCTCTGAGCCATTTCTGCAAGCATGGCTTTCTGCAAAACCTTTCCTTGACAACATGGTTTAGGGAATAAATCCTGTGTGACAGGATTACTTGAATAAATAGTAAAGTAAAGCTAACTAGTTCTGTTCCTAAGAACCCTGTTTCATTTTTCTTTTGCATAAGTATAACCTTTTGCCTTCTCTGCCCCATGGCATTCATCCTCTACCAAAAAGAAGAATCCCACTCCAATAGGCCTTAGGACAGTGATTACATTAAGTAAACCCTAGAAATGTGGCACGTGTATTAGACTGGGGCCCTCTAGGGTAGAATTGTGATGGGGCTGGAAAACCTTAATAGATTTCTAAAGCCACTCTCTCATCTCTTGGTCACTCCTAACAAACAAGGCCCAGTAAGAGTCTGGCTAAGTCTTTGAAAAGAGTGAGCAGCAGTGGTTTTAAAAAATGAATCAGTGAACTCGACAGGCCAGCAAAATAGAAATAGCACTTGACTTAGAGTCAGAAGATTTCAGTTCGGATCTAGCCATGCCACTAATTGAATGATGAAGCCACATAGATTCTGAACCTCATTTGTTGCTGTTCAGTAGTTCAGTTGTGTCTGACTCTTTCAGACCTTGTGGACCACAACATGTCAATGATGTTCATGAGATTTCCTTGGCAAAGATCCTGTAGTAGTTTGCCATTTCCTTTTCCAGTGGATTAAGACAAACAGAGATTAAGTGACTTGCCCAGGGTCACACAGCTAGTAAGTGTCTGAGGCCAGTTGAAATCAGGTCTTCCTGACTTCAGGTGAAGTGCTCTATCCACTGAGCCACCTAGCTGCCTCCTTTACCCATTTGTAAAAATGACAGTACCTGTTCAAAATGACCATCTTTTCCTGCCATAGCCTTAGGATCATCATGCCCATATCATTACTACGTCTGTATCCTAAAGAGATAAAAAAAAAGGAAAAGGACCAATATATACAAAAATATTCATAGCAGCCCTTTTTGTGGTGACAAAGAATTGGAAAATGAGGGGATGTCCATCAATTGGGGAATGGCTGAACAAGCTGTTGTATATAATTGTGATGGAATGCTATTGTGCTATAAGAAATGAGCAGGATGTTTTCAGAAAAACCTGGAAAGACTTACATGCACTGATGCAAAGTGAAGTGAGAAGAAGCAGGAGAACACTGTATATAGCTACAACAATACTGTATGATGATCAACTGTGAATGACTTAGCTTTTCTTAGCAATACAGTGATCCAAGACAATTCTGAAGGACTTATGACAAAAAGTGCTATCCATCTCCAGAGAAAGAACTGTTGGAGTCTGAATGCAGATTAAAGCATATTTTTTCTTTACTTTATTTTTCTTGTTTTTTTTTAATCTGTTTTCTTTCACAAGATGATTAGCGTGGAAATATGTTTCGCATGATATATGACATGTATAACCTACATCAAATTGCTTGCCTTCT
>NW_020954723.1:21169392-21180739 GCF_900497805.2 Vombatus ursinus
TGGAAAATGCAATACACGTCCAGAGAAAGAAGTATGGAGCTTGAATGCAGATCAAAGCATACTATTTGCTCTTTTTTTCTGTTTTATTTTGTTTCTTTTTTCTTGTTGTTCCTCCTGTTGGTGCTACTTCTTCTTTACAACATGACTAATGTGAAAATATGTTTAAGAGGAATTTATATGTAGCACCTATATCAGATTACACACCATCTTGGGGAGGGAGGTGGGAAAGGCAGGGAAGAAAATTTAAAACTTAAAAGCTTATGAAAGTGAATGTTGAAAACTTAAAATTAATTAATTAATTAAAAAAAAAACTTGCTCTGTTTCACCCCAGATGGCCCAACTAGAAGTAATACGTGGAAGTTGCAGAGATATAAGATGTCCCAAAAATCTTTGTGCAGCTATTAAGCCTTTTAGGTATATATTTAAGCTAGATGTAAGGAAACTTTGTAACCACTAAAGCTATCTAAGAGTAGAATGAGCTCACTCAAAAAGTGGTGCTTGCCCCTTCACTTGAGGTCTTCAAGTGAAGGCTGGAGGAATACTTGCCGATGTCGTTGAGGGGATTTTTGCATTAAACTAGATGGCCTCTTAATGTCCCTCTGAGAGTCTATGAGATTACTAAAGGAGAAAGCATTATTCAGGAAGATGAGAGGAAGGCCCAGGATAGAGCCTTAGGGGACCCTGATGCTTAAGGGATAGGAAATGAATGATGATTCAGATAGGAAATGGGATCTCCATTTTGTTCACTAAGATAGCATGAGGGACTTCAATCAATAATCAGTACATAGGTCTTCCTGACTCCAGGCCAGGCACTCTACCCACTGAGCCACCTAGCTGCCTCCAATATATTTTAAATGTGCACCCTCAGTGGGCAGCTAGGTGGCACAGTGAATAAAGCACCAGGCCTGGAATTAGGAAGAATCATCTTCCTGAGTTCAAATCTGGCCTCAGACACTTACTAGCTATGTTACTCTAGGCAAGTCACTTCACCCTGTTTGCCTCAGTTTCCTCATCCATAAAATGAACTGGAAAAGGAAGTGGCAAACTACAACAGTATCCTTGCCAAGAAAACCCCAAATGGGGTCAGAAAGTCTGAAAAAAGTCACAAAGAGACTGAAAAAATGTCCCTGCAATAAAGCTGGCTTTCCTTACTATTTTGTTGTATGCTCCATATTTCCTTATTATTCTGAACCAAATATACATTAAGACAAATGCTTTGCTGAATCTAGGTAAAGTAAGTCTATGTTGGTCAAAGTTAAAGAGAACCAAGAGAAAACAGTGACATAGAAGCCAAGGGAGGAGAGGACATTTAAGAGGCCAAGATGACTAGTGTTTAAATGTGCACAGAGATCAAGGAGGATGAGGTCTGAGGAAAGGTTATCAGACTAAGCAGTTAAGAGATTATTGATAATCTCTGAGAGAGTGGGTTGGAAGTAAGATTACAAAGAGCTAAGGACTGAGTGGTTAGTGGGGATCTGGAGGCAGCCAGAGAGGAGGACATGACAATAGCTCAAGGTTATAGCAAGGTCACACAAAGGGTTTCTTAAGGTTGGAGAAGACCTGGGCATGTTGGTGAATTACAACAACAGGTTTGAGCAACCAGTTTGCTGACTTTCAATTGTCAATATGTGTTTTCATTTACCCAATTTAATCTCCATAAAGCTACTCAATAGCAAAGAAAAAGATCTAGAAGGATTGTGGGATCATCTCAGACTTTGGGCAGGAGAGAAAATTATAGGGATCTGAAGAACAGCTTTTGACACATAATGTTCTTTTAGAAATTAGGATGCCTAAGGGGTCAGTGGTCATATATTTGTTCAGCGAGCAGGCTAAAAGTTAGAAAGTGGCAAACTGAATGAACACAAAACTGAAGCAGTCTGACATTTGGGTTTCAACACCAGACATGATTCTCTTGGCAGTGAAACCCTAAGCACCTGCACTACAATCACAAAATTCGGGTGATAGGACTTCTCTACCTACTAGGAGAAGCTTGCAAAATCAATGTTTACAAGTCTTTAAAGAGAGACAAGGGCATAGGTCACAAAGTACAGTGCTTCCAAAGATAATCAAAGCTGGACTAATAAATGGTTCATGCTTCTAAGGGGAAACTCTCAATTCCCTGCCCTTGTGCAGCAGGGGAGCAGTCGCCCAGACAGCGTACGCTCCAATTATTCTAGCTGCATATTTGGCTGCTACAGCATTATGAGCTGTTTGTTTTCCTGGCAACTTATTTATGCTTCCTTCTTACATGTGTTTTGCCTCAGTTAATATTCATTTGAATTGGCTGGGAATATAACAAAGAAATACCAGCAAGAAAGTGATACTAGATGGTGCAGTGGAAAGTGCCAGGCCTGGAGTCGGGAAGACTCATCTTCCTGAGTTCAGATCTGCCCTCAGACACCAACTAGTTGTGTGACCCTGGGCAAGTCACTTAACCTTGTTTGCCTCAGTTTCCTCATCTATAAAATGAGCTGGAAAAGGAAATGACAAACCACTCCGGTATCTTTGCCAAGAAAACCCCAAATGGGGTCATGAAGAGTAGGATGTGACTGAAAAACAACTGAACAAACCAGCAAGGAGGGAGCAATGGTAGAATGAACTTCAGATTTAGGGTCAGAGTGCCTGATCTCAAAAACTGACTTTGGGCAATCACTTCATCATTCTGTACCTCAGTTTCCTCTCTGGTAAAATTAAGAGATTGGAAGAGATTAAGAGATTGATCTATGACCATTCATGTTGACTCTAAATCAATGATCAGGTAGTATAAGCTATACTGGATGAATCAATCAAACAATAAGCATTTATTAAATACCCACTATGTGCCAGGGACTGTGTTGGATGTGAATGAATGAAAAATACTTCCTATGCTAAGCATTGGATATAGATGCAGGGGCCATAGCCAGTCATCCTGATCTATTTCTTGCCACTGAACCCAGATGGCTCAGGAGAGAGTGGAGCTGGTGACTTTGCCCAGCCCTGCTTCACTTAAATCTAATTCACTTGCAAGTCATGGCATCACCTTTCTAATGTCATGGTCTTCTTCGAGAACGAAAGAAAAACAACAGCTGGTTATAGATACTAGTCCAAAAGCAAGAAAGTTTCTCCCTTCAAGAAACTTATATTCTTAGAGAGACAACATATATAAGGAAGTGCAGACCAGGGAAGAGTGGAGAACTCAGCTTGAGACTAAAAATTTGGCATAGTCCATCCATGGTGTGGACAAAGTTCGATAACCAAGGTACTAATGCTTCAATTTTTGCTCCTGTGTTAAAAATAACACAAAACTCTCTATGTAGGCATATTCATGTATAACCTTAGCACTCACTGCTTTCCTCCTAATTTGAAGGCAGTGATAATTTTGAAGGAAGTGAGGGAGAGAAGGAAGCTAAATCGATTCAGATACATTATGACTTTTTTTTTTACAGCTCCAGTTACTGTAGCAAACATTGTAGGCTTTGTTACATGTTTCTAAGTGCTTCTGATTTCTCAACTAGACAGATAAGCTATAGTTATTTTACATGCCCACATGAAGCTCGGGCTCAGGGCCAATCACTTTCAGCTGCCCCGTAGAGTGCAAAGACATCAGCGGATTGTGCCCTGAGAACAGAGGCACTGATGTGGCTCTGTTAAAAAGCCATTTACTAAAATAAACAAGCATCCTTCCAACACTTACTGCAATCCTAGAGATAAAGTAATCCTTTTGGAAAATTATTCGGAAAATTTTACTCTTGTGCTTTAAAGTCCAGATGAAGGTTTCTTTCCTAGAGCTTATCATCCAAACTACTGGTGCCCCTGACATTGGCTGGTGCCTTTGGTTTAAGATTTCTCTAAGCCCCCTGACTTCATTTTCTGCCACCACCTCACTCACTGTGTTAACTTCATACTTCAAAGGATTTTCTTGCTTCACCCTCTCCAGCTACTGTAATGGAAATATGAGCTATACACATCCAGAAATCTTTTTTTTTTCTCATCCAACAAGTATTTAGAAGGGGAAAGAAATAGGAAAATTGGGTGTATTTAGAAAGCAGGAAGACTCTGCAAAGTTATACTCCTGGCTTCCTTTGCTTCCTTCAAGACTCTCCCACTGTCTCTAAGAGATACCTCCTGGTTACCACTCATCCATCCCTGCTGTTAGTGCCTTTCCTTGGGAGGTTACCTCCTGTTTACAGAGTCTGTGTCTTGCAGGTACATACTATTTGCATGTTGTTTTTCCTGTTAGAATGTGAGCTCCTTGAGGCAGAGCCCACATTTTTTGTCTCATTTTATCCCCTGTACCTAGCGTCGTGCATATATATACGTATATATACATATACATATACATATATATGTATATGTATATATATACACATATACATATATATGTATACACACACACACACACACACACACACGGTTGTTTGGGGTTTTCTTAGCAAAGATACTGGAATGGTTTGCCATTTCCTTTTCCTGCTCATTTTACTGATGAAGAACTGAGGCAAAGAGAGTTAAGTGACTTGCCCAGGATCACACTCTGGTAAATGTCTGAGGCCAGATTTGAACTCAGGAAGATGAGTCTTCCCGACTTCAGGCCCAGCACTCCATCCACTGAACCACCTAGCTGTCCCATGTGTAGTAAGCACTTAATAAATGCTTATTATCCCCAAGAGTGAAGGTACCAGGGGAACTTGTACCCACTGGTGCTGTAAAATGCATTCTTTGATAAAGCTTTCTAAAGGACGGTCTGATGTTTATTTTCTTTTCATTAATCACAAAGGGTTTCTCATTCATTATGAGCATTACTTTTTTTTTTTTGAGGCTTGTCCAAGATCACACAGTTAGAAAGTGTCTGAGGTTAAATTTGAACTCAGATCCTCCTGACAGTGCTCCATCCACTGTGCCACCTAGCTGCCCCAAGTATTACTCTTCTAGACACTATGTGGCTTACTGAGATAAAGCACAGTACCTTGTCTTGTCAGATGGTGCTTCATTCTAATAATAATAATAATAATAGCTAGTATTTATATAGTACTATAAAGTTTGCAAAACACTTTAAAATATAATTTAATTGATCCTCAGAACAACCCTCAAAGACAGATGCTATTATTATCTACAATTTGCAGATGAGAAGACAGGGTCTTATAGTATCTGAAGTAGGATTTGAACTCATCTTCCTAACTCCAAGTCCAGCACTCTTACTGAGCTCACTATCTGCCTCAGTAAAAGGGATACAGAAGACGTACACAAATAATTATAATACAAGGTGGAACATAAAGGTAAAATAAAAGAAGTACAGAAAACACTATGGGATCTCAAAGGAGTGATAGATCATATCTAAGCAGAGGGATCAGAGGAGGCTTCATGAAGAAGATGGCATTTGAGCTGAATCTTAAAACATTGGTAGGAATCATATTCAATGAATCAACAAGCATTTGTTAAATGCCTACTCTGTGCCAGGCACCATACCCTAAAGAAACAAAGACAAAAATGAAATAGCCCATACCTTCAAGGTATTTTACATTCTACTGGGAAAGAGAATGTGACTCAGTGTTTTCATCTACAAAATGAGGTTGCACTTAATGACCCCTAAGGTCCCTTCTGGTTCTACATTTATGAGCCTATGGAGAGAAAGGGGATTCTCCTTGGCAGAGATGAGAAGGAAATGGATTCTAGACATGAAGACCAGCCTGTGCAAAAACACAGAAATGGGATGTGGTGTCAGGTGTAAGGAATGGCAAAAAGGTCCTCTCAACAATAGGGAGCCATTGGAGTTTGAGTGTGTGTGTGTATGAGGGTGTGTGTGGTAAGAGTGATTTAGGGGGGGAAATCATGTTTCCACTGCAATAGGGAGCCACTGGAGTATCAGTGGGGGTGGGGTAGGGACAGGTGATAAAGTCAGGCTGATTTAGGGAATCATGTCTCTGTTCCACTCCGGGCTGCTCTCAGGACTCTCCTCTGCTTTCTCTACAATGACCCCTTTATTTCTCCCTCTTCCTGTTTCAACTCCCTTTCATGTGTCTTCTCCCATTAGAATGAAGGTTCCTATTTGGCAGGAATTGTTTTTCTTTCAACATGTATCTGTATTCCTAGAACAGTGCCTAAAACATAGTAAGCACTTAATAAACGTTTCTTGACTTGAATTGGACTTTAGGGATGGAATGAGGGACATATACATACATACAAGGTCAATTTATCAGCTTATTTTGGTTAATTGTACTTCTTTGTCACAAGCAGGGCTCTACTGAGAGCTATTGGGAAATGAAAGTGATACTAGAACCTCTCCCACCCCAAAAAAAGCATCAGTAAAAAAAATTGTTTTAAGTGAGCAAGTGAAAAGATTTCTCTTATGAAGTTTGACTGGGAATAAATGGCATGTATGACTTAATTCCAAATGAGTGACAATAAAGACTTTGAGAATATTACTTATGGGTCCTTACACTGAATTTTATCACCAGAATTCAAAATATTTATCTGCACACTGACATTATGACACCCTGTGCCATTCTTTGAAGCAACTTTAAAGCAATTTGGAAACCTTACACTTTAGGTCTCAGTAGCCTTTCCAAGTCAAGTACATAGTATGTATCATCCTCCTTCTCTTAAAAAGAAACTGAGATACTATGAGATAAAGGCTCTTATTAAAATGATAAATTTGCCAATTTCTGCTACCATTCCCCCGAGCAGGTTCTAATCCTGATGCTTCATTTTGGTAGTCCTTTCTCCATCTTTAATTCCTCATTTGGTGTGGCTACAAGATAATATACAGAAGGCTGAGGTCAGGATAAAAACTATCACAAAGTATAGCAGTAGCATGTCTCTACTTTGTGACTTTACAATGAAACTACATTAAAATGGACATAAGACCCACATAATAAAAGGCAAATGGGTTTCATCCCTGGTGTTGGGGAAAGAAATGCAGCCAGAAACAGGAGATGTTTATTTCATAATTACTTAAAATTGGCATACTCTCCAAAACATAAAAAAATGACATCATTTGCCACTGATGAAAGGGGACAATTGATTAGAGAATGACAGTTACCAGGAAAAGACATCACTTGATTTAACTCCCAATTTGAGGCTTTTTTGGAGAATAATAATGCTTTGTCTTTTTACAGTGCTCTGAATTGGCATTAGCTGAAGCCAGATAATGCAAAATCACAAGCAATGCAAAGCTACTGAGGAAAAAAGAGCAATTCACTCTTATTTACTACTAAAGGTTCTAAGTCTAATAATTCATTTAACTGAGTACCATATTATGGTATAACATACAAACAGTATTCTTATAAAACTGAGGAACTGCTTTATAAGCTCACAAGTCTTACTTCCAAAAATTTCATAGCAAATCTGTTTCTAAAAGGACCACAGTCCATTTTTAAAACCATCTACTGGGTTGTCAATAGGATGATGGTTCAGTAGATGCATTAGCAAACAGGTTACCTTAGATGAATGAACAAGGTCATTTTCACACAAAAACTCTTCACATAAAAGACCTTCTAAACAAAGAAATAAATGTACCAAAAAACAAAACAAAACAAAACAAAAAACACAAGATACCATAAAAGAACCATTTCTAAATGTAGGCCCACTCAAAGCTATTTGAAAAGGCACTGGTGTATCTTAAAAATAATTTCTAATATAGGTTTTACTTTATGGTTGCCACATTCAGATAAATAAAATGGCTGATTTAACTCTTTCTCTACAGATTCCGTAGAGCATGAGAATATGGCTATGGACATATTTTCATTGCACATGAAAATAAAGTTAAGTGCTTAATCTCTCTTCCCTCAACTCCCTGGAAACCATCTCTCAGGGAAACATCGTATTTTTTTTTTTCTTTTAAGATGGCAATTCTGTTTCAAAGGTAGTTTTGTTAGCCATTTTGGTCTATGTTTTGTGCTCCATTTTATTTTAAATGTGCTTTTAAAATAGAAGCATTCTTATATCATAGAACATAAGTTCTTAATCTTTCGTTTCTCCAGCCTCAGATCACTGGTAGCATGGAGCTGAGGGTAGAGATGCTGGGAAAATAATAAGCAAGCCTCTAAACACAAGGACAGGAGAAGAGTGACATTGCTAACAGAAAAGCTCATTGTTATGTATCTATGAAAGTATGGCAAGATCAGAGGGCAGAAGTGAATGTAACACTGGCCTGCTTGATTATCTCACACATTCTTTAACTGAAATTAAGTTTGGGGCTCCAAAAACATATGGAGATGTGCCTGATAAATCCCAGGCCTCCCATGTTCCCTAGTTAATAGTTATGAACTTCTGTTACATTTCCTTATGAAATATGTGAAAAACTTCTAAGCCCAATGAATTTGGGCATGCATATCTTCAGTCTCTAACCCCACATTCCAGTTTTCTCTTCAAAAAAACAGGGAAGAAAAAAAAAGCCCTGAGTCATGGGGATTTGAAGCATGGCATAGTGAGAGGGCTGGTCTTGGAGTCAGTCTGGATGACATGGTGTTCAAGTAACTGCCTCTGATACACATTAGCTACGTGTGACAAGGGCAAGTCACTTAACCAAAAACTATCAGTGCCTCAGTCGTTCTCTTCAATGATCACTTATGGGTAGATTACCAATCTGCATCAGTATAAGGAAGTTTCTACACTAACAGTTCCCCAAACTGATCAAATCACAGGTCCATTTTAAAATTTTATAAAGTCATATCATTTGAGGCCTGAAATTAATTTAAATATTTACTATAGATGTCAGTCAACATTTTCTCAACCTCTAGGAGCAAAGCACCATATTGTACTGAACTAAGTGTTATAGGGAGAATGTAATATAGAATACCTGTTCTCTGCCCCTCAAAAGTTCACAAACGTTTGTCTCCAAAGTTAAAAAGCAAAAAGACCAAATATTTTTCAAGTAGGTGACTTTTATTTCTCTTTCAAATTTCACAGTCAAGTCAATTTCTCCAAAATTGCATCCTTCCCCCAAAAGACATTTCTCCCCTACAGAATTCACAGCTGGATATGCATATTAATGTATGCACAACAGTTATATCCTAGCTACAGGTAGCATGAAATTGGGAGGGGGAGGAAAGTCATACATCAATACTAGAATTAGGAAAAAAAGCAACAAAAATGCTATCGATTACAAACCTCATTGACTCCATTTCTACAACCAATTCAATCCAATACCATTTTTTTTTCCTAGAGGCATTTCCATGGTGTTCATAGTAACAACTAAAATTCTATGGGCTGAAAATACATCTAGGGCACCTTCTGGATAAGATCTATGCCACGATTGACTTATCACTCACAGAAAATTTTTGCTGTTTCATATATTAGACCCAACTATGCATCTGCAAGACCAATGCTACTTACAACCTTGTCCAACCAATGGAGCAGATATCTTCCTGATCAGCCTGTGAGTCGTTTTTCCACACGCAGATCTGGCTTCTGTTCCAGTTTGCTGGCCTCAATGCATCTCCCTCCACCTTCCCATGCTTAGATTCTCTATTCAGATCTAGCTACTTACAGTTTAATTAAAGAGAGAAAAACCTATGCTGTACAAAATCTTAATAAGGCTTCCAGCTCTGAGACACCTAGAACAGAAAGATTATCCTGAATCATATCTGTTTCTTATTTCCATTTAGTAGTAAGGATCAATGACAACTTTCATCATCTTTTGCTGTGACACTAAGCAAAATGCAAACCTTAATCTGGGAAGAAGAATACAAGAAGCTGACAGCTCCACAGCGGATTTTTCTGATGAAATAAATTTGGTTCCCAGTAAGCATTTTCAGTTTTGCCAAACAGTAAGGCTCATAAGTGGTGTCTGGAAGGCTGTTCCGGAATGCACCTGGCTCTATAGCTTCGATGCCAAATTTATCTGCCAAAAGGAAGTTTCTTAGCAGGGCACACAGTGTGCCATTGCTCTAGTACCACGCAAACAGATACAGAGGAAGTAAGCAAGTTGGGCCAGAAGATCTTCAAAGGACAAGAGACTCTGTTCAGTGCCATAATGCGCTCTTGATTTAACTTCCTCCAGAAAACACAAGGCAGGTAAAAATTCTGCACTGATTAGGGCAGAGTCTAGATAAATGTAATAAGAATTATTAATGTCTATGTTGTACCATTCTTTTGAAATCAATGGTTTCAAAATCCTAATTTCTGAATACCAAAAAGGGGGCGGGTGGGTCTGGGTCCTTTTCCTGTGACCCAAGTAAGAAATTTTCTATTATGTTAGAGTTATTCCTATGAGATAAAGAGGATTATCCTCAGCTTGCTTAAACTTCAAGAATTTCTTTGTTGAAAAGCTGAAGTCTCTGCGAATTTTTCTGTTATCTGCATAAAGAAAATTATTTCCTACATACAGAGATAGAACTCAAGATGATGAGATACTTAAATCAAAGGATTAAAAAGTTTTCTGGGCCTAAGACTTTATCACCTAAAAACTTGTTTTACCTTTCTACTCCAATAGAAAAGCATCATGCTTTTGTCAAGTCTAGGAAATCTGATCATATCCTTCCTTTCCATATGGACTTGGATCAGTGACCTAAGTCTCTAGAGCAGATTCAGCAATCTCAAACAGATGATGGAAGAAGGTATGATATCATCAGTCCCTCTGTAATATTGGAAGCCAGTGCAAGTTTTAGGATTTGAGGGGAAAGTGATAAGCCTGAAGAGAAGCTCACAATCTCAGGAGAATTTTACTGAATTCGAGGTACACCCCCTAAAAGGTCTCTCCTTTTTTCCCTCACACCTTCAAGGGAGTTAGGGAAGCACAGGATAAACTTCACTTTGGGGATCCCCTCAAATTGACGTGAGAATTTTTAGGCTCAATAAAGGTTCAGTTATCTCACAGATAAAGAGGAATAAAAGCACAGCCACCTGAACTAGACAAATACAAACAAAAGGATACGAGTTCTTGGTAACTTTCTCCAGGCTACCAAGTCAAACAATCAATTCATCAAAAGACAACACTGCCAGGTTCTTATTAGATAATTCTAGATATTATGTAATCCACTAAATACTTCAGAAATCTTAAATTATTTTGCTCAGGTGTAAAGCCCTGATGCAGAGCAATCTGGTTTGTATGTAAAAATCTGTAGCTAATGTCAGTCTAATGCTATTACACTTTCACCTCAATTCTCCAGTTTAAGAAAATTAAATCTTAAGTGATTAGGCTGCTTTGCATATTATGCCAAACTTGCACCAAAGGAATTTCAGGTTTGGACCAAGTGGCATTCTATCTGTGGAATGCAGCAATAAAGCAGAGACACCTCCACTTGTTTTTAGATGTGACTAAGACAAGTAAGCTAGAACCCTTTGGGTTCTCTACTCTCCAATCTTACAGATGCCACAGGACCCACTGTGTGTGTGTGTGTGTGTGTGTGTGTGTGTGTGTGTGTGTGTGTGT
>NW_020954723.1:21180756-21211216 GCF_900497805.2 Vombatus ursinus
ATGCACCTGTAAGCCTCTTTAATGAAAGGGCAATTGCTAGCAGAGCTCAGAGAAATAATCTCTTCTGTCCCCATAGCATGTGTCTTTTATTCCTACCACCTGATTCATGCAGGGTCCAGGGACAGCTCCAACCTGAGGCTCCTGTTGAAGTATGACATAATACCGGCATGGTGCACAGGGTAGCAACAAGAGCCAGTTAATGGCAGGTGCTCTCACAAGTGAGCCTTGTGAGCACATTCTTCAACTTTAAAACAAAAAGAAAGCTTCTCTAGAAGCTTTGGGACACAGAAGCAAATATCAGTTAGAAGCACTAGAATCACTCAAATGATGGCAAAATATGCCTCCTATGCTATATGTTTGCATAAGCAGATATCGCCTCAAAGTGACTTCCAGGTGGACTGGACACAGATGTTAAAGATGCTTGTAATTTGGCCCAAGCCTGAGGAGCATCGCCCTTTGTGGCCTCCATCAAGAGCTGGGTTTGCTCTTTCAGCCGATCCAGTTCAACCTGAGTTGCCTGGTTCTGACGAATCAACTCCTTGGTTTTCAAAGTGATCTCCAACAACCCAGACCTGTGCAAGATCACCAGGGTATTCCGAAAGCGCCTGTGCTTGCTCTGCCGCTGCTCAGGGAAGGTTTCTGGAGGGTGGCAGGGCTGCTCTCCTGCTCCAGGTGGGCCATAAGGAGCTGATAATGCCGAAAGCGGCATGGGACTCTCCAACCCATGCAAAGTGCTATCAGATGAGCCAAGGGGGCGGGGGCTAGCAGGGGAAGCAAAGGTCAAATTTGGAGCTTTAGCCACACGGCTACTAGACACTGCTGGACTACCAGGAACAGTCTGCAGACTTCTACTTGCTGCCAAAGATGACAAACTCTGCTGAACTGAGTCCTGAGCAAGTTTTGTGTTGGGTGGCACTGGGGTAGAAGGATTAGACGCCAAAATATTAGTCTTGGTTAGCCCAATGGAAGACAAACTTGTCCTGTGTCTCTCTGTACAGACTCGTTTCTGCATACCAGTTTCTCCTCCTTCCTCTGGGTTGAGGGCAAGGCTCCTCTTGCCTGGATGTGGAGCTATTTTGGTGTAAGAGTTTAGAATAGGCAAGTAGTTTCTGGAGTCATTTTTCTTTTCGCCAGCAGGGTACGGACTAACAGGAGGTGGCACAGATGGATGAAGGAATACTAGCTGTGGCTGAGCTGGAATCACTTCAAAAGAGGGCTGGACCGTCCAAGACTGGAGATGGGATGAATTTCTGCCCTGAAAAGAAATAAGGAAAAGAACTCCATTGCCACAATTTACACACTTATAAGATTAACAAAGCGTCAATCAGAATTGGCAGAAAGGTTCATCATCTACCTAAACCCCACAAATGGGGTTTCCATTGCACACATAACAAATTCAGACCACATCACAGTCATGATCTGAAAGAAGTCCTTTCAAAATCTGTGTGTTTCTGACTACAAACCTTATAAAATAATGAAAAACTATTTCATTTTAACACCTTTTCTAATGGAGAACAAACATTTTTATTCCAAAGGTGTCACTTAGTTGTCAGTAGCTGTAGTCATTGTATAATTAGGGTCATAGCTAAGGTGATGATAAAGTATGCTACAATTTCTGACATCAAGTTAAAATGTGATGCCAGCACATGAAATACAGGCTCACGGTATCATCCCATACTTCTCCCTCTCCATTGTTAACACCCAGAAAGTGTCATCTAAACTTGTTGCCTCTGCTTCCTTACCATCACACAGTTCCCAACCCCTTCGCCACCCTGCTGAAACTCCCCTCTAACAGGTCCCCAAAGGTCTCTTAACTGCCCGATCTGATGGCTTTGTCTCAGCCCTTATTCCCCTCTCCACTCCCAATCTTTCTGGCATGGCTGGCCATCCTCTTCTCCAACATACTCTCCCCTCAGATCACATGGTCACAGCCTTAAGAGCTGGAAGGGACCTTTGAGGTCATCTAGCACGACCTCCTCGGTTTATAGTCGAGGAGACTGAGTCCAAGAAAGGTCAAGTGACTTGCCCAAGGTTACACAGATAGTAAGTGGTAGAGCCAGGATAGACGTCAGGTTTTCTGACTCCTTCCTTAGCATGTGTGATAATGAGTTTCCCTTTCCTGGATCATCAGCCCTCTCAACTCCTTAAGTATGAGTGTAATGTTCCCCCAAAACTCTGGCTGGCCTTTGTCCCTCTGCCAAATTCCCTTGCTTGCTTGTCCCATCCATTTCCATGGGTTCAAACTATCACCTCTAGACACATATTTCTAAGTCTATGAATCTAGCTTTAATCTCTCTCAAATTCCAGTTGTATATCACAGACTACATGCAACATTGTCACCTGAATATTGTGCCTGCAACTCAAGCTTCACAAATTAAAAACTGAACATGACCATCCTTCCTAAATCCATCTCGCTCCTCAAATTTCCTATTTAGAGAACCACCATGCTCCTAAGTCACTCAGTTTTGTAAACTCAGCGTCTTCCTTCACTGGCACCCCATAGCTAGTCATCTGGCAAGTTCCATCCATTCTATCTCCACAAAATTTCTGCAGTCTATACCCTTCTCTGCATTTAGGCTTCCACCACCATAGTTCAGACCTTCATTATCTTTCAAGTGGATTACTGTAATAGCCACCTAATCAGCATCCGTGATATGAGTCTCCCCCTCCCCCTTTATAATCCATCTTTTATACAGCTGCCAAAATAATCTTCTAGGTATGGTCATGTCACTTCTCTGCTTAAAAAAAAACCTTCAGGAGCTCTCTACTATCTCGAGGATAAAATATAAACTCCTTAGTCTGGCATTTAATGTCCTCTACAACCTGGTTGCAACTTATCTGTCTGGCAGGCATCTAAGTGGCACAGTGGGCAGAGCGCTGGGCCTGGAGTCAGGAAGACTTGAGTTCAAAACTGGCCTTAGATACTTACTGCCTGGGTGACTCCGGGCAAGTCACTTAACCTCTGCCTGCCTCAGTTTTCTTAACTGTAAAATGGGGACAATAATTGCACCTATCTCTCCAGGTTGTTGTGAGGATCAAATGAGATAACATACATGAAGCACTTAACACAGTGTCTGGACCACAGCAGGCACTTAACAAATACTTATTTCCTCCCTTCCTTCCTATCTTTCCTACTACTATTATTCGTGTCACTCTCCTTTACACACTCTATGTTCCAGCCAAATTGGACTCTGAACTCAATGCCATCTCGTGCCTCCATGCATTTACGCAAACCTTCTCCCCAGAACACACTCCCTCCTCAGCTGCCTTTTGGAATCTTTATCTCCCTTTAAGCATTAGCTTGTATGGCTAACATGATTCTGTTGACCTAAAAACAAAGTCAGAGAGTCATCAGAGCAATGGTCATAATACTGAGTGCTATCTCCTCTGTTGAGCCTGATCCATCCAAGCATGAGTATTCCCTCATTTGCTTCCTTCACTCCCTACCTTGTAGCCTGCTTCCCTGTCAACACGTTATATCTGCCTCCCACCCCAAAGAGAATGTAAACCTCTGTAAGGCAGGGATTGTTTAATTTTTGTCTCTATAGTTACAAAACAGTATTTTGTGTATAGTAAGAACTTCAATATCTGTTGCATTTAAGTTTGTTGTAAAGTCTACTTTCATTTACAAACAGAACCCATTTCCTCAAACTTTCATAAATTTTACTCTCAAGTTGGGTGAAGCTTGCAGCAGATGATTGCTTTCTAGTTTTAAGACAATGAAACTTGAGAGACATAAAGTATTTGGTAACTTATCTCTCATATATAGGTCTTTAAAGCATTGATTCAGATAGTACTGTACCCTAACTCCTGAGGGCTGGTCCAGCCCAGTTTTGAGGGGGATCCCTAAAGAGATCTTATAAAGGTCTAAGTCAACTCGAGGTCACCCTACTACAAAATATAACCACAGAAAAACATTTAATTCTAAGATTTGTGCCTGTTATATAAGACAGACACACAGGATAGATGTCTCATAACCAAACAAGAGTAAATTTGAATCTCCAGGGAAATTTTAGACTAGGAATGAATGAGAGGAGTGAAATGACTAGTCTGGCCCAGAATAAAGTACAACTTCAGCCTGTTCCTAGTTCAGACCCATATCATAAGGGTGAGTCAGAAATAAGGGGAGATTTATAAGCTAAATAGCTGATTGCTTCACTGTATTCCAATCCTATGGCTTTAGAATGCCCCTCCCCCCAAACCAACATCTTTTTACAAGAATGTTTCACTGGTATGCTTTAGCATAATATACTATGTCCATTGTCCTAAAGGACATCTGGCTTAGTTATTAGATATGCAAAATCATTTCAGAGCCCAAGTATCACATAATTTGTCAACTAGACAAGAACTTGGATATTATGTAACCAAACTCTCTCATTTTTACAGATGAGGAAAACAAGGCCTACTGAAATGATTTTGTCAAGGTAACAGCTAACCAGTGAATAGAACTAGAACAAAAGAGCAAAATAAAAATACATTAAACAGTGCAGCAGAGGACAGCACATATCCAATAACACTCAAAAATAAGATTATTATAAAACTGAAACAATACGCTTCACTGCCTATCACATAAACAATAACAAAAAAGGTACCCCCCCAAAAAAAACTCACTTAGCAATGTGAGCTACTTAAAATTAATTCTCAGTTCATGTCATTCCTTAGCGTTTGATATCCCAATAAACCACAAAAGCCTTTCTAGCCAATCACGCTCATGAAGAATATTGCACTGCTGGAAAAGCACATTCAGAACACAACCTTGGATCATCATCAATTTTCTATAGCTATCAACATGGCCTACAACAAAGAGAAGCTATAAGCACACACACAGGAAAGAGAAGCAAGAGGCCCAGAGAAAAGGTAGGGAGAAAAAGAAACACAAATGAATAAAAGCCAGCAAAGGGATAGTACTGGTGATTCAAGGACATTTAAATTAGGTTTTATTTACTACCTTTGATCTTGCTTTTCATTTTCTCACTGAGGACTGCACCAGCAGCTGAGAGGTAATCTCCTGAACAATATCCCTTTTCATAACTCACTAGAATGCCACTAGGCTTCCCTGTTAGAAATCAATATGTTCTCCTGGGAAGAACCAGGCAGTAGTTATAATGCTAATGTTTCTTGTGAAATTGGAGCCATGTTCTTTTAACCATGTAACTAAGGTATAAAAAAGTCAAAGCTATTCAAAGCATTTTTATCTTCGAAGACACCCTCCTCAACCAAGCTTGGCCTTCACCACTAAAAGAACCACACTTTTCTGACAGTAGAGTCAAGTAAAGTTAAAAAGTCCCTTTCTTAAATGATTTCTGGGCTTAAACATTTGCCATTCCTCAGCTTTTGCTATTCACAAATAGGTTCATAGCTCTACAGCTATGCTTAGATTGTAAACTTAGGTCATCTTTTCCTTCATGGTTACTTGATTATTATGTGATGTGTATAATTATGCCATAATTAAAGGACAAATTTACATATTTCTTTGCACCATAACTGCTAACTGTCAAATCTGGTCAAGACTACATATAAACAAAAGAGTTCATCTGTCAAATAAATGTGAGTGGGTGCTCTTGTCCCCACACCTTTGGAGCATCCCAGCAGGCACAATCTTCCCTTCCCTTTGTGTCTAAGCAGTGAGTGACTGTTTAAACTGCTCATACAAATTTCCAAATTCTAAAGATGAAACTCTAGGGTTATCAAAATCTTCTCAACCACTTCTCCTGTCTCACCTTTTTAATGTTCTTCTTGCCTTCTAACCCTTGACAGACAAATAGATACCTAAATCTAACCAGATTGACTTTATACATCACCTTTTCATATTAACCATACCAGGAAATACTGAATTGACCTAGTAACTGGTAAGGCAACACTCTAAAATAAAAAAGGCTTAGGATGTAACATCAATAAACACAAAAGATACTTCTCATTCTGAAACAACAAATTATTATATTCTATTTCCCTAAGTTTCCTCCATAGTTTCAAATCAACTGAAGATTTTTCTTAGTTTTCTCTCCTAAACTGCTTTCTAAGAATGTTAAACAGCTAAAAGATTGCTTATCTGGAAGAGCTACATTGCAGGACAGATTCCTTTGTATATAGTTAAAGGACTGCCAAATGTGTTCACAGGACTTATATGCTAAAGTTCTCATAATTATCATTTTTAGCCATGTCAGTGAATGGAAGATTAACATTTTCACCCTAATAGAGAATTTCAGTGCTAGTCTATTCTCCTCTGGTGTGCTCCTAAAACTTTTCCTTTATCCAGATGATAGAAGATAAGAAAAAAGACCCTAGCAGAGTGTAGTGGCAAAATCAGAAGAATAAAGCATCTTTTAAAGACAGAAAGTACAGACTTTTAACACACAGACTTTCAGAGACATTTTTCTTCCATGATCCTTACCTGTCTGACCAACACGTTCTTCATGACAACCATGGAAGACAAGGCTGGAAAAGAATTATTTGCTACTGTGGAGTTCTGTCGGGGCCCCTCTTCTCCATGCCAGCCTAGGGTGTTCAGCATATCCTCTGAGTCCATTTGCTCTGCACAGCTTAAGCACTCTGAGCTTCCATCTGATACCAGGAAAAGTCAGAAAAGTAGTTAATTGAGTCTGCGGCCACTGGACAACTTGCCTTCTACCTTAGAATGCTAGCTTATTGTGTCTTATTCGATGGTCACTGGGTTTTGTGGATGAGGGACTCATAATAAAATGAATACTACTTGATGGCCAATTGGCAGTCAATGACTGAAATGAGTTGTGGAATTCCAACCAGATCCTTCTGGACAGGGATTCATATTTAAATCCCTCTCATCAGAAGGAACACAAACTCAATGAAAGTCTCAACAGGGGATTTCCTATATATGAAATTAGCCCTTTTAGCTTAGGTTTAAAAACATGCCCTTTGTGTCTGTCCAATCTAAGACCCTAATAAGAGAGTCTATATTCCTAACATAAAATGCACAAAAATTGAAGATAAAATGAAAATTATCCCTAGTCATTTTAATTGGAGTTGTACAGCAGCATCACAAGCTTTGTTAAAATGTTGACCTTTAAAATAATTTTTTATTATTAACAATTGGCAACAAAAACAAACTTTTCAATATAAAAAAAGAACAAGAATTTGTCACATGAAATTCTCATATAAGAAACTCTGAAATTCTATTGTTTTAAATATATAAACATATATGACATATACATGCATATACATATATATATATACTTATATACAAATAAAATTTAACAAGGTAGTAACAAAAACTATTCTATATATTTGTGTCCCCTTCTATGCTTTGTTTTCTTCTGTGAAATTTTAAAAAAACATACTGTATTAATCTTTTTATTTACATGTCTATCACCAAAATCCCCATAGAATACCCCAAGGACTATGAAGATGAAGGAAAACAAAGATTAAGAACAATGTGTTGACTGTTCTAAAAGTTAATTTCTGGCAAACAAGTTATTTTAACGCATCACACAGTAATCCTACTGAGCTGATTCCTTAACTGTTAACGATTAACAATGCACAAAGTGTTTTTTCCTGCAGTCTGACAAACTATTTGTGTGGAGAAAACAGCTGAAACAACAGAAGCATGAGCACTGAAATATTTTTCCCTGCAACAGTGGAAAGCATTTGGTTTAAAGCTTGGAGATCAGGCTGTAACTAGATGTCCCATCCTGCTGACACTGTTAGCAGCTGCTCTGAATGTAACATTACTGTGTGATATCAGAATAACTATTTTAGAGTTTAGATATTTATCCTGTGTATAAAAGTGCCTCATCCTAGTCAGACAAGTAAGTGATGAGTGGAGGAGATTTTGAAAACAAACTGTTATGGTTATAATGGGTGGTTGGTTGTTCAGTCGTTTTCAGTTGTGTCCAAATCTTTGTGACCCCATCTGGGGTTTTCTTAGTACAGATACTGGAGTGGTTTGCCATTTCCTTCCCCAGCTCATTTTACAGATGAGGAAACTGAGGCAAATATGGTTAAGTGACTTGTCCAGGGTCATACAGCTAGTAAATGTCTGAGGACAGATTTCAACTCAGGAAGATGAATCTTCCTGACTCCAGGTCTGGCACTCTATGCACTGTGCCACCTAGCTGCCCCTTATAATGGATAAAAGATAACAAAAAGTATTTTTAACCTGAAAATCCAGAGTCCTTATCTGACTCAGCAGCTGCCATGCTGAAGTGATGAGCCATTTGTTTTCTCTCAATTACTTTGCCAAGTTTAGCCAATAGCCTTCTCGGGCTGCTTCTGGGTGGGTCTTTTCTCTCCATACTCTCACTGTGCGGGAAGCAGATTCATCAACACCCTTTCCATCTGGATAACCCTATGATAACAATTAAATAAGAAGTCATTAATCCTTAGGAACTGAAAAAAGCCACTTCAATGGTGAAGAGCAAATCACTCATACACAGAGACTAACCCCCTCCGGCTTCTGGTATGTCTTCTTGCAGGCCTCAGTGAACAAAAACAATGTATTTGGTAGACTAATTTCCCTCCAACTTCCAAATACATAGACTTTTAGATTCACTTCCAAATTGAAGCATAAGCAGTAGAAGGCTTTAACAAAGAAACATTTTACTAGACTTTTTAGAATAGATAATAATGTATCAAGTTACTTCTATTTCTGAAATGAAATGGATGTTTTTGGACCAGGACTTACTTGACACTGCAAAAATTAAGGTCTCAAAGCCTAGCCTAGAAGACCTCCCATAATGTCCAGACTTTTCCCTTAATACTACAACCGTCTCAGTACTGTGTCTAAACTACTTGCACACTACCCCAAAGGTAAAGGTGTTACAGTCACTTCTGGCAGTTTTTAGACTTAAAGGTAGTTTCCACAAAAGATTCAAATAGGTCAGTAAGCCATAAAGAAATAGGAGTTTTTTATGGAACAGTTCTAACTTGTACACAGAAGACCTAAGTCCTAGAATGGGAGGGTGGAAGTAAAGAAGTGTGTGGTTGCTGGACTCAGGTTTGGGGGTTTTGGGCAGAAAGAGGAAGAGAGAGGAAAGAGACAATGAGGAATAGCCTAGCCCTAGTGGAAAAATTGCTCCTAGACTTGACATATTTAGTTGCTTCACTAACTCTCCATCACTCCTAGTTTTCAAGATGTTTTACTCAAGGGCTGGGCACGTGGATTATTGCTCAGATGTGTCTGATGGGTGTCACAGGCAGGGAGCCCTTACAAGCCTGGGGCATAAAAGTTTCCAGAAAGCCACTCAAAGAGAAAGTGCTAGGTGGGAGGAGAGGGTGGGGTGCAGAGCAGAATGCTTGCTTAATAAGTCCTAAGAAAGGTTTTGTGGACTCTCACAGAAGATGAAAGCTTTGGGGTGATCAGGGTAAGTCGATGAACAGGAAATTGATAGTAACATCTTTATTTGCATAGAACTTTGTGGTTTACAAAGTGCTTTCACACAATCATTTCATGACAACCCTAAAGAGTAGGCAAGGTATGGATTATTAGTTGTTTTGCAGATAAAAAAACTGGACCTCAGAAAAGTTAAGGGATGTCACACAGCTAGTCAGTGGCAAAGCCTAGAACAGAAGCCAAATTGTTAAATGCTGAAATGGGTCACAAAGCTAATCACACAATTGACAGACCAGTGAAAGCTGAGACTACCTCAGATTTAGTTCTTTCAAAAAGGTCCTTTTAGGAACAGCAAAGAAAACACTAAATGGGTACTACAAGGTTGGCACTGAGAAGCACAAAAAAACAAAAACAAAACCTAAAGCGCTTAGCTGGAGCAATGCTTAAGGGAAAAAAAATAATAAATAAGCCTGAGTCTGAGTACTCCAAGTCCTTGGGATATTTTAAATGCATAATCAATTTATGACTTTATTCTATGAGATTTATGGATGTTTGTTTCATTGTTAGGTTCAACACTTTTGTTTTCTTGTCTTCTTAAATGTCCGGACATTACCCAATTATCTATAGGATAAAACTACTGTTGAAAAAATAAGCCTCCCCAAACTAACAAATGAAAACTTATTTTTTTTTTACTAGGCCAATAATCAATTCATTGTAACATATCGTAAATTATCAGGTCTGTTTCAAAACTGAGTCTAGTAGTTGGGAGAATCAGTCACTAGTAACTGGAGGATTGCAAAAAGCTTCATGGAGAAGGGAGTGCTTGAGCTGAATCTTGAGAGAAATAATGTATTCTATGAGGCAGATGACAAAAAGCCTGAGAGCACTCCAGGCAAGGGAGAAGGCCAGTGCAAATGCACAGATACTACAGCAGCAATGCCAAGAACTTCTGGCAAACCCGAGCAACTAATAAATAGGCAGAGGGAGGACCCAAGCTAAAATTAAATTGAAATTAAGGATGTTTAAAGCTTGCCCAACTCCTTACTGACTGTAGTGGAGGACATCAGGGAGCTCAGCCAGTCTGAATGAGAACAAATTCCACATTAGAATACAAGTATAGCTAGTATATAAGTGTGGCATAGAGAATATATACAAGTATAGTATAGTGAAACACTCAATTGATTTAAGGATATTACCTATAAATTTATTTTTATTTTGTTCAGTGGTTAATTTTTAAATATAAATATATATAAATATATTTTAAAATAAATTAAACATTAAATACATAAATAAAATAAACATATTCTTTACCTATAAATTAATTTCTAACCACCAAGAACCCCTAGACAGGTTACTCATTTATTTCTATATGCATAAAAGAGAGAAAATGGAAATGTCATTTCTTACACCAAAACCGTGCACAATGTAATGTCTCCGTACTAGATATGAAGCTTGACGGCCTGGATAACCCAGATAAAACAATGGACTAAAATGTATAATTGTATCTCTAATTAAATCAGGGTCTTTTTGTGTGAAATGCAACAAACGTACATATTTTAATTTTCTTGTAAAGAATGTTGTTGTTGTTAAGAAATTAATTGCAGGCCTCTTCAAAATGGAAGTAGATGTAGCTAAGGGATGGTCATTCAGACTAACACAAAGATGAAAATGAAGAACTGAAATTAGAGTTCCTCACTTCTATTTTGTAAATAATGTCAACACGAAGTTTGCTATCTTACTAGCCATGTACTATCTGAGTGAACAAAATTAACATAGCTCTTTTAATAAAGGATTTTTAAAAATCAGTTACTATTGTACAGTCAGCAGAGCTACAGACTAATAAATTGGATTTTATTCTGCCACAAACAAAATGGGCAGAGCAAAGCTGACAGCAGAATTGGAGAGATGTAAAAGGATCATAGATAGATTTCCAGATCATAAGATCCTAGATTTGGAGCTGGAATGGACTTTCAAAGCCATTCATTTTACAGAATGGCTACTAGGTAGCACAGTGGATAGAATGCAGAGCTTGAGAATCAGGAAGAGCCAAGTTCAAATTCTGCCCCAGATACTTACTGGTTGTATGACCCTAGGCAAGTCACTTAATTCTTGGGGCCACAGTTTTCTCATCTGTAAAATGGGGACGATAGCAGTTACTGCTCAGAGTTGTTGTGGGAATCGATTCGGTTAATACTTATAAAGCGTTTTGCAAACCATAAAGTACTACATAAATGCTAGCTATTCTAATAATTGCAGATGAGAAAAATAAAGCAAAGAAGCATTAAATGACTTGCCCAGGGTCACTCATCTAATAAATAATGTCTGAGTCAGGACTGATCCTGGGTATTCCTGACTCCAAGCCTAGCACTAAATCCACTTTACCAAGATGCCTCTTCAAGTGAGATTTTTGAACCCATGTTCTCTGTCTCTAGAGCTATCGTTCTTTCCACTATACCTCCATGTTTATACAATATCTACTGACACTAGAACATTTGTGGTTTTTTGTTGTTGTTGTGTGATTGTTCAATAATTTCAGTTGTTTTTGATGCTTTGTGACCCCATTTCGAGTTTTCATGGCAAAAAATACTAAAGTGGTTTGCCATTTCCTTTTCCAGTTCTTTTTACAGATGAGGAAACTAAGGCAAACAGGGTCAAGTGACTTACCCAGAGTCATACAGCTAGTAAGTGTCTGGCACTGGATTTGAACTCAGAAAGATGGGTCTTCCTGATTCCAAGCCCAATGTTCTATCCACTGCACCACCTAGCTGCCCTAGAATATCTGTGCTAATCAGAAATTTTAAAAAAAATACAAAATATATTTTAGCATGGTAAACAGAGGAATTTTTATATGTAAACCTCTAATGTAAAGGGTTCTTTTTTTCCAGAGAACAGAAATCTTTAATGTCCCAACAAGGTTCAAGTGAGACAAGACTAAAGGGTTACATTATACCTTTAATTTTTTTCTCTCTGTGGAAATGAGACACATTCTTTTCAATGAGTGGTGATGATGAGAAAAATTAATCACTGAACAAAAGACTTCACTAATAAATAGAATCATATGAGGCACTCAACAGGAGAGACAGCAGTTAGACTGATGGCATTTATTTATCAATGATCTCAGACTGAGAGCTACACAAAATGGCAAAATATCAAAACCTAAAGTAGTTGCGTTGCTTTTCTCCCTTCTAAGTTAAGTGCAAATTTAAATGGCTATTGGCAAACTGGAGATTGAGAATTCATTGCTCAACTCTTTGCCTCTAAGTCATCTGTTCATTTCTGGAACAGGCTGACAGTGGCTAAAATTACTTTGTAGATATCTAAAGTCCTACTGTGAAAGGTGTTAGGGCTATTTCTCTAGGACTTCATTAGAATCTGAACTTAACCAAAACAAGTTGTCACAACTGGCACTAATTTTTCTTGATATAAATGTAACAGTTCTTGAGGGTCCCTAGAGTACAAAGATCACACAAAAGGGTAAAACAACAGCAAATAATTTGTATTACGGTTTTTTTCTATTAACAAACAATGTACACATCCATTCAAATCCATTAACAAGAATCACATATTGCAATTTCTAAACTATGTCATAACTATTAACTACTGTTTTATCAACGAAGTGATAAAAATCTATTCCCAGTCCATTGTCCTCCTGAAGCTATTTATAACATCTCTGGTGGCTTATCAGTAATGCAAAGGTCCTCGATATTTCATAAGCAAAGGTTCTGCATATCCAAGTAAAGGACAAATGAGATTATTCCCAGATTTAGTCAACTTTAGGCCCCAAAGATATGATCTGCCCTCTCTCTTCCAAAACAGAAATTAGAACAGGGGTGGGGAACCTGCAGCCTCGAGGCCACATGTCCCTCTCTAGGTCCTCAAGTGCAGCGCTTTGACTGAAGGTCACATGTGGGCTTGGGACCAAAGGTTCCCCATCCTTGAACTAGAAAGTAACTCACTTGGTGAGGTGAGAATCAGGGTGTTAGTAACAGGATCATAAACTGAGAGCTGAAAGTGATTTTAGAGGCCATTGAGTCATTTTATAGATTAGGAATCTGAGGTGTAGAGATTAAGTGACTTGCTCTACTAGTATCTGAAGCAGGATTTGAAGCCAGGTCTTTCTTACTCAGGTTCATTAGCTCACCATGATATACACATGCTGGGTGAGGCAAACTAACCACGCAAATAAAGAGGATGTGCAGTAGAATTTATACTAATCCAAAAATGTTTATCTGTGTCTTCAAAGCCCTAATCAGATAAAGAAGTGATCCCCTATGAACCTGGGCCAATTAAGAAAGAAAGAAAACCAAGTATAAGTAGACTGGGTCTGTACTATTTTCAGCTTGCTAAACTTTGCCTGAAGTCTTTCCTCAAGAGTTGAATTATTTTTATAAAGTAGTATCTTTACAGAACTGGGAGGTTAAGAACTGGGCATGACAGAATACATAGGATGAAATATAACTCTTTACAAATAAAAGCATAGAATAAATACAGCTAGAACAGTAAAGTAACAATGTATTCTAAGTTTATTCTCTATCTTGAATTTCCTAAGGCATGATTATAGATCAACATTAGTGTATTCTAACAGAGAAGAGAAAGTGCCTAAATTTCTAACACTTATATTCCCTTTCATATCCATTGCCACTGCTCTGCAATGTCACTCCCAGACCAATCCCCATGCCACCTTTGGGATGATACAATTTACCCCACACAATTTCCTAGGTTTGGTATAGTTCATCAGTTCACTTTACTGCCTTCTTCAGAGAAGACGATGGATGACAGAACTTTGCCTCAATTCCCCATCTGCTACAAGTAGCATTTCAGCAACAATGACCACCTACCCATTCCCATCAGCCCACATTACATCTGTGCAAATCAGCATCTACCAGCCTGTTAGCTCAGCAGGGCAGAACAGGGCCAAACCCTGGGTACTGTACTGTGACTGGCAAGCTACCAGCCCAGGGCAAACACCCAAACAACACGTACTGCAAGGGTGTCTTGAACAACAAGAAGTAGGATTTCTCAAACCTGCACCCCAAGCACCAAACAGGATTGTTGGATTTACTCTCAACCAAAAGATCCAGTATCCTTATTTCAATCTCTCTCCTGTTCATTCACTTCTGCCCTATCACTGCCACCACCAGCCTATCCACCTGAAGCCTTTTAAGTACTCTCTTGCCAGGGGTAGCCTTGTTCCTCTGCTGGATTTGTCAAGGTACCCCCCCCCCCCACACACACACACTTATCCTTCCCCACTATCTTCCAAGCCTGCTGCATATATTTCCCCTTCATTTGTTCCTTTCTCCTTTCCTTTTCCCCTCTTACCAGACTTTCCACTTCACCTACCCTCCCCTAATTCTACTCTTCCTTCCTTTCACTTCTGCCCCATCCACCCCACCCCTCTTCAGCTCATTCTCCTCCATCCTGCCCCTTTCCATTCCTTCATTCTCCCTTCATCTCAGCTCTCTTCACTCTCTCCCATTCTCCTCTCTTCCTTCCCCTCATTTACCCTCCACCTCACTCTCCCCATCCTCTCTTCTTCTTTTCTGTCATTATCTCAACACCTCACCCTCCCCAACTTCTCTTCACTTCCCCATCTGCTCTTTACCTCCCTTCTCTCTCCCGGCATCCTACCGTGGTAGGAAAAGCACAGGATTTGGAGCATGGACTAGGGTTAAGCAAAAAGTCCCTTATCCTCTCTCAGCCTCATTTTCCTTGTGTGGATGATAATGCCAACCTCACATGCCTTTCCTCGTGTGTAGGGAGTGACTACCTCACAGGGTTGTTGTAAAAAGCAAATAAAATCATGTATGTAAAGCGCTATATAAATGTCAGTTTATTATGACCCACACCTCTCCTCCCACCTTCCCCTCAACCTCAACTCCTCCTCCTCCACTTCTGCTTCTCCTTGGCCTTTCCCTCTCTCCCCTACTACACCTTACCCTTTCCTGCTTCCTTAACTTTTTACAGGATGGAAAGCTGAAAGACAGCTTATCGATCTTTCACACAAACGCCTTCATTCTACAGGTGCACTGAGGTCCGGAGAAGTTAAGTGACTTGCCCAAGGTCACACAGGTCGGGATTCGATCCCAAATCCCAGGTCTCTGAATCTTTCTTTCTTGCCCCCCACCCACCCTCCTCGATTCCTCCGGGGGCCTCTTATCATTCTCCTCGCCCGGGGTCCGGCCGCTTTCCCCAACTTTCCCCTACTCGGCCCCTTTCCCTTCCAGCCCGCGGGGCCTTCTCCGCTCCCTCTCACCTGGGGCAGGGGTCGCTACTCCAGGACCAAACACAGGCTGTCATATGGCGCATGCGCGAACCAGACCCCAAGGCACCATGACAACCCCCGTCATCGTCGTTGTCGTAATCTTGGTCGAGAGTGTTTCCCCCGCCTCCCCCTCCCGCCCCTTTCTCCTCCCCTCCGCCTCCCGGAAGACCGTCCCTAGCCACGTGATCCAGAGGGACAACCATAGGAACCATTAAGACAGATCCGCTCTCCTAGAAGGGCCCTTTCACAAACATCCCCCGCCTCCTCCGCCGGAAACAGCTGCCACACTTTAGTCGACCTCGCCTCCCCCTCCTTGCAAGGAGATCGTTGAATGGTGGGACGGGAGGGGTGGTCTACGACACGTGCGTCGCAGCGTCTTTCTACTGGAGATTATCTCTCCTGCTAGGCGGACATCTCTATGGTTAAAAGGAATGGCGGGGGCGGGGACGACGGGAGGGGGCGCGCCTTCAGATTCCGCATGCGCAATGCGCTTTTACCGCCATTTTGTAAGGCGGTTCTTAAGTGTGAGAGAAACCGAGGAGAAACATTCGCCCAACCGCCCGAGGGTGGAGGGAAATGTTTGGGTCCTTGGAAGGTTGAGGCGTTGCCCAGAACTCTGCAAATCCTATGGATTGGGGCAGGGATTGGTTTGGGAAATGCTTTTTTTTTTTTAAAGGTACAACGAGTTAAAAATGAATGCACACACAGGAAAGGCAAAGGTAAAAGGCTGCAGCCTCGGTAGAGTCTTGAGCCAATTGAAGCGAGGTGCAGCCCTCCCAGTGTGGCGTGAACACTAGTGCAAGTGAAAGTGGGACAGCTCTGGAGGGCTCTCCGGTGGAGAAAGTTACTTTCTTTATAGGCTTCATCCGAGAGTCTGAGCTCACCACTTCCCCTGCTGAGTCTGGCAGAAAGTCAGGGTTTTAGGTGAAAGTAGTTTAGTGAGAGAGGTTACTGCTTCTCTGCTTCAATTCAACCAGTATTAAGTGCCTCGTGGGTGCCTAGGTCAGGGTATGCTGCGCTAAAACGAAATAGCTCTTGAACTCGGTGATTAGTTGGGGAACAATTATGTGGAAATTTTAATGCAAATTTGAGTTTGAACATTAAAGTTACCTTGAAATAGGTAACTCCCAGGTGAGGAAACTCTGCAGCTTCAGGTTGTATATATATTACATACGTGTAAATATATATATGTATACATATATATACATATGTGTATATATATACATATATATATACACATATGTGTATATATATACATATATATACTTAGAGCCCTGAGAGATTTAGTGTTATGCTCAGGGTTATGCAGCCAATGTATCAGAGGCACATCTTGAACCCAGGTCTGCTTGGCTTCAAAGCTGGCCTTCCATGTGCTACATAAGTTCCTTCTTATTAATGTGAAATATATACAAAATAATTTCGGCTTCCTGTAGGATTGAGTTAAACTTCGAAGAAAGCTAGGTGGCTAGTGGATGGAATTGAGGGCCTGAAGTCAGAAAGATTCATCTTCCTGAGTTCAAATTTGGCCTCAGACACTTAGTAGCTGTGTCACCTTGGGCAAATCGCTTAACCCTGTTTGCCTTAGTTCCTCAATCTGTAAAATGAGATGGAGAAGGAAATGGCAAACCACTGCAGTGTCTTTGCCAAGAAAACCCCAAATGAGGTTATAAAGAGTCAGATACAACTGAGTAACAACAAAGAGATTCTAAGGCAGAGGTAAGGAGGTAATGCTTTTCTAAGTATGTGGAATAGCTTATGCAAAGAAACAGAGGGGATAACTGAAAATAGTAATGATAATAGTAATAATGATAGCTAGCATGGAGTAATGCCTTGAGGTTTGCAAATGCTTTACAAATTTCTAGTTTTATACCCACAACAACCCTAGTCGGTAGGAGTTGTTATAATCCCCATTTTGCAAATGAGGAAATTGAGACAAGCAGAGATTTAGTGACCAAGTAAATGAGTGACTGGTAAATGAGACCAAATTTGAACTCAGGTCTTCCTGGCCTAAAGTTGAGCTCTCTATCCACTTTACCAGATAGCTGTCAGTTTGGCCAGTTTGGCTAGTTTGACTGGAATGCAGAGTACAAAAGAATATGCGAAGGAGAGTAATGTGTAGTAAGCCTGGAGAGGCAGGCCAGAGTCAAACTGTGAAGGGCTTTAAATGCCAAATAGAGGAATGTGTAATTTAAACTAAAGGCAAGAGAGAGCTACTGGAGTTTCTCAGAAGAGATGAGTGACATGATCAGGCCTGTGCTTTAGGATTATCAGTTTGGTAGCTGAGTAAAGAACGAATTACTGAGGGAAAATACAAGGTAAACCAATTTGGAAGGAGGCTTTTGCACTAATCCATGTTAGAGTTGTTGAGAGCCTGAGCTAGGGTGTTGTCTATGTGAATAGAGACAAGGGAAAAGATACAAGATATGATGCCAGATCAAGCTTTTTCCCAGTTTAAAGACTACCAAATAGGACTATGGCTAACAAAAAATATAGAAATACAGAGAATAGGGGCAGAGCCAAGATGGTGGAGTAAAAGCATTGACTTGGTTGAACTCTCCCCCAAACCCCTCCAAATACCTGTAAAAATGTCTCTAAATAAATTCTAGAGCAGCAGAACCCACAAAAAGACAGAGTGAAACAAATTTCCGGCTCAAGATGACCTGGATAGTTGATGGGAAAAGTTTGTTGCATTGGACTGGGAGAGGAGTGCAGTTCAGCATTGGTTGTGCAGGCAAAGATGGGGCCCCAGCTAATCTGGAGCAAGCCTCAGAGGACTGAATCACTGGCACCTGTGGCAGTTTGCAGACTTCTCAACTCATAAATGCCAAAGACAACTTAGGTCAGTAGGAAAGGTCTGTTGGACCATGGTGAGAGAGGAGCATGGTCTGGCCCCAGCCCTGGTGCAGCCCCAGAGTGGCAGTGGCTGCTTCCAGAGCCACAGATGGAGGGGGGATCAAGCAGCTGATCAGAAGGGGATTGCAGGGATCTTTTTGCTGGCACTGAGGCAGGATTCTCTTGTTTTGCCCATAGTTGGATCTGGGTTGTAGTCCTGGGTGGCTGTCCTGGAGTGAGGAGGAGTGCTGATGTGGCAGAGCTTGTGATGGTGGTGGAGAGAGAATCCTCATAGTTCCAAGGCAAAAAAGAGTGCTTGTGGTCACTCATAGACCAGAGCACAGGCCAGGAAAGGAGTAAATACCTCGCCTCTGATCATACCACCTTGGAAGAACTGAAAATTTACAGGTCCTTAGAAATATCTCTGAAAACAGCTGCACAAAACTTTCCACACTGGAAACAGAGCCCTACCTTAACAAAGAGTTAAAAAGTCAAATAATTGACTGGGAACATGAGCAAACAGTGGGAAAAACCTCAAACTATAGAATCTTATTTTGGTGACAAAGTACAACCAGAAAAAGACAACAAAGTCAAAGCTCCTAAATCCAAAGCCTCCAAGAATATGAATTGGTCTCAGGCCATGGAAGAGCTCAAAAAGGATTTTGAAAAGCAAGTAAGAGAAGTAGAGGAAAAATTAGGAAGAGAAATGAGAGTGATGCAAGAAAATCATGAAAAACAAGTCAACAGCTTGCTAAAGGAGACCCCCAAAAATACTGAAGAAAATAATGCTTTAAAAGATAGACTAACCCAAATGGCAAAAGAGATCCAAAAAGCCAATGAGAAGAATGCCTTGAAAAGCAGAATTGGCCAAATGGAAAAGGAGGTCCAAAAGCTCACTGAAGAAAGTAATTCCTTAAAAATTAGAATGGAGCAAATGGAAGCTAATGACTCTATGAGAAATCAAGGAATAGAAGGCAATGTAAAAGATCTCATTGGAAAAACAACTGACCTGGAAAATAGATCCAGGAGAGATAATTTAAAAATTATTGGACTACCTGAAAGCCTTGATGAAAAAAAGGGGGGCCTAGACATTATCTTTCAAGAAATTATCAAGGAAAACTGCTCTGATATTCTAGAACCAGAAGGTAAAATAGGAACTGAAAGAATCTACCAATCACCTCCTGAAAGAGATCCCAAAAGGAAAGGTAGGAATATTATAGCCAAATTCCAGAGTTCCCAGGTCAAGGAGAAAATATTGCAAGCAGCCAGAAAGAAACAGTTAATGTATGGTGGAAACACAATTACGATAATATGAGATTTAACAACTTCTACATTAAGGGATCAGAGGGCTTGGAATATGATATTCTGGAAGTCAAAGGAGATAGGATTACAACCAAGAATCACCTACCCAGCAAAACTGAGTATAATCCTTCAGGGGGAAAAATGGATATTCAGTGAAAGAGAGAACTTTCAAGCATTCTTGATGAAAAGATCAAAGCTGAGTAGAAAATTTGACTTTCAAATACAAAATTCAAGAGAAATGTGAAATGGTAAACAGGAAGGAGAAATCATAAGGGACTTATTAAAGTTTTACTGTTTACATTCCTACATGGAAAGATGATATTTGTAAATCATGAGAACTTTCTCAGTATTAGGGTAGTTGGAGGGAAAAAATATATGTATATATAGATAGAAAGATAGAGGGCACAGGGTGAGTTGAAAATGAAGGAGTGATATCTAAAAATTAAAATTAAGAGGTGAGAGAGGATTATATTGGGAGGAGGAGAAAGGGAGAGCTAGAATGGGGTAAATTATCTCACATAAAATAGACAAGAAAAAGCTTTCACAGTGCAGGGAAAGTGGGGGAAGGTGAGAGGGAATGAGTGAATCTTATTCTCATCCGATTTGGCTTAAGGAGAGAATAACATACACACTTAATTGGATATGGAAATCTATCTTACCCTACAGAAAAATAGGGGGGAAGGGGATTGGGGGGGATGATAGAAGGGAGGGCAGATTGGGGGAGGGGGTAATCAAAAACAAACACTTCTGAGGAGGGACAGGGTCAAAAGAGAGAATAGAATAAATGGGGTGGGATAGGATGAAGGGAAATAAAGTTAGTTTTTCACAGCATGACTACTATGGAAGTGTTTTGCACGTTTACACATGTGTAACCTGTATTGAGTTGCTTGCCTTCTCAATGAGAGTGGATGGGGAAGGAGGAAGGGAGAGAATTTGGAACCCAAAGTTTTAAAAACAAATGTTAAAAATTGTTTTTACATGCAACTGGGAAATAAGACATACAGGCAATGGGGGTATAGAAATCTATCCTGCCCTACAGGAAAATAGAAGGCGAAGGGGATGAGAAAGGGGGGGGGTAATGGAAGGGAGGGCATATTAGGGGAAGGGGTATTCAGAATGCACGCTGTCTTGGGGTGGGGGGGACAAGATGGGGAGACAATTTGGAGCTCAAAATCTTGTGGAAGTAAATGTTGAAAACTAAAAATAAATTAATTAATTTTAAGAAATGAAATTACTCTTGCCTTACCTGTTCTTGATGATCAATGTGAGCACTACTTTCTTTTCTGGATATTCACCAACCATACTTTTAATAATACATTTTTATAGAATTTTCCCCAGAATCAATGTCAAGTTTATTGCTTTATAAATTCCTCTGTCTTTTTGGAAAATCAGAATATTTATTCTTCTCTAGTCCTGTGATAACTTTTCCTTTTCTGTACAATCTTTCAGAAACCATTAATAGTGGTTCAGAAATCACCTAAGCAAATTCTTTTAGCACCCTGAGGTGTTAGGGCCTGGTGAATTGAACTCCTCAGGGGCAACAATATATTGTTCTTTTATTATCACTGTACTTATCTTGGATATTGATCTCTTATTAGCAATTTTAGTTCTTTGCTTTCAAGGCTAAAGATTGCTCTCCTTGGCAGAGGAAAAAAAGAAGTGCAATAAAACTGAAACTTTTGCCTTCTCTCCATTATTTGTTGTCATATCTCATCTGCCCTAAGTCACAGTCCTATTCCTTCTTTGATCATCCTCTTTTCCTCAGCTTTTTTTTCTTTTCTTTTTGGTGAGGAAATTGGGGTTAAGTGACTTGCCCAGAGTCACACAGCTGGTATGTATCATGGGTCTCAGGCCGGGTTTGAACTCGGGTCCTCCTGACTCCAGGGCCAGTGCTCTATACATTGCGCCACCTAGCTTCCCCCAGCATAACTTTAAAAAACCAAACAAATACAAAAACCTTTTTAATTTCTTTAGCTTTCCTTGCTGGTCTCAGTTCATTCTGAGATTTAGCATTCATCCCTTTCTCTTACTCTCGTATCTAATCAGCCTCCAAATCGTGTCAAGTTCATTTGTAACATCTTTCAAATCTATCCTTTTTTCTTATATTCCCACTGTCACCACCTTAGTACAGGCTCCTCATGATTACCTGACTAGGCTATCAAAGTAATCTCATAACAGGTCTTTTTACCTCCCTTCTTTCTCATCTCTAATACATATATACACTGACCAGACTAATTTTCCCTATGTACAAATATGCTCATGTCACTCCTCTATTCAAAAAAAATCAGTGGTTTCTTATTTCCACCAAATTAAGTTCCAACTTTTTTGGCTGGCATTTAAGTCCTTCAATCAATCAACAAGCATTTATTAAGCACTTACTATATGCCAGGCACTATGCTAATGACTGGGGATACAAAGAAAAGGCAAAGACAGTCCCAACCCTCAAAGAGCTTGTATTCCAGCATGACCTTATCTTTCAGGCCTTACCTTATACTATTCTACCATGTACTCTGTGCTTTAACTAGATTAGACTGCTTGTTGTCTCCAAAAGACAGCATTTCCCACTTCCATACCCTTGCTTGTAGGTGGCGAAGTAGAAGAGCACTTGCTGGAGTCAAGAAGACTCCTCTTCATGAATTCAAATCCAGCCTCAGATACTTACTAGCTGTGTAACCCTCGGCAAGTCACTTAACCAAAGTCACTTTGCCTCAGTTCCTCATCTGTAAAGTGATCAGGAGGAGGAAATCGCAAACCACTCCAGTATTCTTGCCAAGAACACCTCAAATGGTGTCATGAAGAGTTGGTCACAACTGAAACCCAACAACAACGAACACCCTTGCTCACATTATTACTTATATCTGAAATGTTCTTCCTTAGTCCCCAACTATTAAATTCCTACCTATCCTTTAAAGCCCAGCTAAAATACTACCTTTTTCATAAACCTCTTATCCTTATGTAACACTTTTTTTCTCTCAGTACATACATAGCACTTTGTTCCTCTCTAATATGCTCACATATTATTTTGTATTATAATTTTCAGTGCATATTTCATATGCCTCTACTAGCCTATAAGTTCCATGAGGACAGGGAGTGTGCCTTGTTTAAGTTTCTTATGCAGCCCTCCCCCGAGCCTTGGTATAATGCTATGCATAGAGCAAAGGTTTAATAAATGTTTGTTGAATTAGATTGTATTAAATCAACTCAAGTAGCAAAATTAAGATAAATAACTAGCATGCAAGGCAAGATGTGATAACTGTCATTACAGAGATATAAAAAAAGTGCTTTAGAAATTCAGAGAAAGAAGAACATTTCTAATGGAGAAGATCAGGGAATGTTTTTGAAGTGGCATTTAAACTGAGCTTTGTAGGTTGGATAGGGTTTTAACAAGGAGAGATTTTGGGGATGTCATTCCAGGTGAAAGGAACAGCATGGACAAAGGCACAAAGTTGGGTCTCTTTATTTGTCCTCTAAACTAATTGTCTCTCAACTAATGTTCCTCCTAATTTTTTAAGTAATGAATAGATGACCATGCTATATACTCACAATAAACTATAAAGGCCAAGCGAATTTGAATGGTTTAGTGTTGTAATCAAATACAAATTACACAAATTAACATTAATTAAATTGTGTTAATGTACTTCATCATATTTAGATATAAATGCTAAACAGTTAATGTAATAATTAGTATTACTTTTATTCCGATAAGCCAAAATAATACAGGTCCTTATCTTATAACTATAAAACTACATCAATGGTGATAAAATGATATCGGTTCAAATCCTGCCTCAGTCATCTTCATCTGTAAAATGAGGGTATTGGGCTCAATGTCCTCTGTAGTGCCTTCTAACTCTACACTTATGATCTATGATCGTTTTCTCTATATGACTGGATATCTAGATACTCTTGACTCCTTCTATATCATGTTCCAGGTTCCCAAATATCCCTCTTGATTCCCATGAGAGGATATTCTCATTCACACTAATATGCTGAGGTTCTTGTGCTGGAATATAGGTTAGGAAGTACCATTTCTCTTTTCCAAAGGAACTCATCTGATCCAGTTAAGGCTCTTGTCTTGCCACCACCATGCAGAACAGCCAGTAGGGGGAGTCTTGTCTCCTTCTATACCATGTTCTTGGTTCCCAATTATAGGTCTCTCTTCCTAGCCCCCAATTTTTTACGTAATATATTAAGCCGAAACTGGTGATTAATATATTTACTACTAGTGAGAAGACTCAGTGTAGGAGAAAGCAAATTCAACAAGCATTTAAATGCCTATGTTGTATAAGGCTGCAGATTAGGTCCTTAGGATACAAAGATAAGATGAAAAACAAAAGTGATTATAAATTACAAAGTATCCATATCAGACTCTCGGTTTGAGAAACAACTTATCTAAGTTCAGAGTTTCTTCATCAGGTAGACCACAAGGTCATGAATTTTTTTTAGTCACAATTCACCAAGACTATCTACTGAGTTAACAATTGAAATAATATATGTAAGTACTTTGCAAAAACACTACATAAATGCCAGTCATTGTTATGATTAGAGTAATGATCTGTACCAATGCAGAGTGCCAACAAACTTACAAATTCTTGAACTATTGATGTGATGTGAATTATTGATATCAAATCTATATTTGATTTTTCTGATAAAATGTAACCAATGCATCTCTGGCATATAAGAGTCTCAAAGCACAGAGAAAAGAGGAGAAAGAACTCAACTTGTACTCAAGATGGGTAAACTGTAATTCCTAGAGCTAGAGCAGGAAGAAACTAATGATGATAGGACACCCCATCCTCTCCTATCAGAAGCTCTCTGCAATAGGCCTTATGCAATTAGGCTAGTGCCTATTTTATCCCCTCTAAGTGAATGAAAGGAGAGAGAGGAAAGATATAGGAAAGTCTTATTTGAACTAACCCCCCATCCCCCACTCCAGACTAAATCTGTTTTTCCTTCAGGCCAGGCCATATATAAATAGACACAATGTAATTGGGGGTGAGATGAGAAGATTGGAGAAATAGAAATAATCACAAGATTTAGACCTGAAAGAGATTTTAGATATCATCTCATCTGCATGATTCTATCATTGCAGAGCTCTGACTAGGGATAGCCAAGGGAAAAGGGTAAGGGTAAGTGGTGCTGAAAAAAATGCAAACCTCTTCCCAAGAACAACGAAGCCTTCTAGCACTCTGAACGCAGAGATACCAGAAGAAATGGAAGCCCAGGTAATTGGGAGCAGGATCAAACAGGGCCAGATCACCTTATCCAAAAGACAGGGAGTGGTAGAGAACAGCCCTGGCACAAAGTTTCAAACCAGGAACTGCAGTTGGAGATACAAGTAAAGAGAAGAAAACACTAAACACAAATCAAGAGATGCCCAAAAGGTAAACACTCTACAACAAGTACAAAAAGATTGTCTGAAGGAAAAAAAGGTTTGGCCATAAAGACTACAAGAGTGACTGGAAGAAAGGAAGCAAGAGATAAAAAAAAAAAAAGAAAGAAGTGAAATAATAACTCTGGAGGAAAGAATAAAAAGAAAAATAAATAGCTTAGAATAGAAGATAGAAAAATCTTGCGGAGGTCGTGGACTCCTTAAAAATTAGAATGGAACAAACAGAACTCACTTTAGGAGGCAACAAGAAATGTTATAAGAAAATAAAAACAATTTTTTAAAAGAAGAAAATGTGAGCTATCTACTATCCAAAAACAACTGGCCTAGAAAATAAGTCCAGGATAGAAAGATTCCTTCAAATCTATGACCAAACAACAAACTTTGAAACCATATTTTGAAAAGGAAGGGGACCTAGAAGTACTAGATCTCAAACTATACTACAAAGCTATAATCATCAAAATAATTTGGTACTAGGTAAGAAATAGAGTGGCTGACCAATGGAAGACATTAAGTATACAGTATATAGAAGCAAATGAGTACAGTAATTTAGTGTTTGATAAACCCAAAGATTCCAGCTATTGGGGCACAACTCACTATTTGACAAAAACTACTGGAAAACTGGAAAGTAGCCTGGCAGAAACTGGGCATAGACTAACATCTCATACTCTATCCCAAAATAAATTTCAGATGCATACATGATTTAGACATGTAGGGTCATATCATAAGCAAATTAATGGAGCGTGGAAGAAATTACCTGTCAGATCTATGAATAGGGGAAGAATTCATGACCAAACAAGAAATAGAGGTTCCCGTGAGAGAAAAGGGATAATTTTGATTACAGAAAATTAAAAATCTTATTCACAATTTGGAACTATGCCCAAAGGACTATAAAAATGTGCATACCATTTGACCCAGCAATACCACTTTTGGTCTGTATCTTAAAGAGATCATAAAAATGGGAAAAAGACCCACATGTACAAAAATATTTATAGTAGCTCTTTCTGTGGTGGCAAAGAATTGGAAATTGAGGGGATCCCCATCAATTGGGGAATGACTGAACAAGTTGTGGTAGATGAATGTAATGGAATATTATTATTCCATAAGAAATGATGAGCAAGTGGATTTCAGAAAAACCTGGAAATACTCATATGGACTGATGCTGAGTACAGTGAGCAGAACCAGAAGAACTTTGTACACAGTGACAGCCACATTGTGAGATGACCAACCTAGATACACTTAGCTCTTCTCAGCAATGCAAGGATCGAAGACATGTCCAAAAGTCTCATGATGAAAAATGCTATCCACATCCAGAGAAAGAACTATGGAGTCTGAATGCAGATCAAAGCATACTATTTGCTCTTTTTTTTTCCTTCTTTCCTGTGGTTCCTCCTATTGATTCTAATTCTTCTCTATAACATGACTAATGTGAAAATATGTTTAATAGGAATGTGTGTAGAGCTTATATCAGATTGCATGCCATCTTGGGGAGGGAGCTGGGGAAGGAGAGGGAGAAAATTTAGAACTCAAAAGTTTATAGAAGTGAATGTTGAAAACTAAAAATAAGTTAATTTAGATAAATTAAATTAAAAATAAAAAAAATCTTATGCACAAACAGCACCAATATAGCTAAAATTAGAAGAAAAGCAGGAAATTGGGGGGGCATGGATTTTTGTAGCAAGTTTCTCTGATAAAGGACTCATTTCTAAAATATGTAAGAAACCGAGCCAAATTTATAAGAGCCATTTTCTAACTGATAAATGGTCAAGATATATTAACAGATAGTTTTCAGAGGAAGAAATAAAAAACTATCAATAGTCATATGAAAAAATATTCTAAATCAATAATTAGAAAAATGCAAATTAAAACAACTAAGATACCCCTTCACACTTATCAGATTAGCTAATGTAACAAAGAAGGAAAATGATAAATGCTAGAGGGGATGTGGGAAAATAGGTACACTAATGCACTATTGAAAAAGCTATGAACTAGTCCAACCATTCTGGAAAACAATTTAAATTATGCCCCAAAAGCTATTAAACCATGCATACCCTTTGACCCATCAATACCACTACTAGTTCTATATCCCAAAGAGATCAAAGGAAAAAGAAAAGGACTCATATGTACAAAAATATTTGTAGCAACTCTTTTTGTGGTGGCAAAGAACTGGAAACTGAGGGATGCTCATCAACTGGGGAATGGCTGAATAAGTTATGGTATATGAGTATGTTGGAATATGATTGTACTGTAAGAAATTATAAAGGGGGAAATTTCTGAAAGCCAAGATGGTGGAGTAAGCAGGAAATCACCATAACTCTCCCATATTCATCTCCAAACAACCATAAAATAGTACCCCTGAACAAATCCTGGAACAGTAGAACCAGCAAAAAGATGGGATGAAACAATCTTTTAGCCCAAGAAACTTAGATCAGCAAGAGAGATCTGTCTCACTTGGTTAAAAGGGGAACACAGTCCAGGAAAGGAAATATCCCAGCAAGCCAGTAACAAGCCACACCTTAGCAAACCAGTGGGAGATCCTGAACACTAGTTTAGTGGAGCAGGCAAATGCCAACACCAGGACCACCCAAATACCTCAGATTCCAGCTCCAAGAGCTGCCACATGCTTCAGGATAGCCCTGGGCAAACAGGCAGCATCCAGTGGCCCGACAACCATGTGCTTCAATGTAGCCCTGGGGAAATGCAGAAACACCCAACTGGCATCAGCACATGCCAGACACCAGCACTGGTGTCTTTTCTGTAAGTCTCTTCCCCCCCTCCCCTGCACACACACACCCAGGTCCTTTACTTAATCTCCCCTCCTACCTTCCTGTCAGGTAAGACAGATTTCTATATTTAACTGTGTATATTATGCCCTCTTTGAGCCAATACTGAGGAGAGTAAGGTTCAAGCAATGCCCATCACCTACCTTCCTATTTTTCTCTTCACTGTAATAGGTTTTTCATGCCTCTTTATGCAAAATAATTTACCCCATTCTACCTCTCCCTACCTTCTGTACCCAGCATACTTCTCTTTCTCATCCCTTAATTATTTTCTTATGTCATTCCCTCAAATTCACTTTATACAGTTTTCAGAAGAAGAAATCAAAGCTATCTAAAGGCATATGAAGAAGTGCTCTAAATCACTTTTGATTAGAGAAATACACGTTAAAACAACTCTGAAGTGCCACCTCACATCTATCATATTGGCTAATATAACAAAAAAGGAAAATGATAAATGTTGGAGAGGATGTGGGAAGATTGGGACACTAATGCACTGTTGGAGTTGGGAATTGATCCAACCATTCTAGAGAGCAATTTGGAACAATGCCCAGAGGTCAACCAAACTGTGTGTGCCCTTTAATCTAGCAATACCACTGATTGGTCTGTATACTAAAGAGATTATAAAAAAGGGAAAAGGATATACATGTGCAAAAATATTTATAGCAGCCCTTTGCATGGTGGCAAAATATTGGAAATTGAGAGGATGCCCATCAATTGGGGTTGAACAAGATGTGGTATATGAATGGAATAGATATTGTGCAATAAGAAATGATGAACAAGCAGATTTCAGAAAAACCTGGAAAGACTGAAGCAAAGTAAAATGAGCAGAACCAGGAGAACATTGTAAACAGTAACAGCAACATTGTGTGATGATCAACTATGAATAACCCAGATCTTCTCAGCAATACTGATCCAAGATAAGTACAAAGGACTCATGAAGGAAAATGCTATCCAGATGCAGATAAAAAACTGCTAGACTCTGAATGCAGAGTAAAGCATACTTTTTTCACTTTATTCTTTTTCCTGGCTTTTTTCCTTTTGATCTGTTCCTTCTTTCACAACTGTGACTAATATGGAAATATGTTTTACATGATAGCACATGTATAACTTATACCAAATTGCCTTCCATTTTAGGAAGAGGGAAGGGGAGGGAAGGAGAAAAATTTGGAACTCAAAACCTTGTAAAAGTGAAAATTAAAAATTGTCTTGATGTGTAATTGGGAGAAAAATAAAATACTATTTAAAAAAAAGAAAGTATAAAGAGAATGGTTTCAGAAACACCTGGGAAGATTTACTATGAACTGATACAAAGTGAAGTGAGTAGAGAATATTTTACACAGTAACAGCAATATTGTTAAAATAATCAACTTTGAATAACAGTAATTTTGATCAACACAATGACCCATCACAGCTCCAAAGGACTTATAATAAAAAATATTATCCATCTCCAGGTAGAAAACTTTTGTGCTCAAAGTGCAGATTGATGCATATTTTTTCTTTTTTTTCCTTCCCCTGCCCCACCCCTGCCCCATAACATGGATAATATGGAAATTTGTTTTGCATGACTTCATATTTGTAGCGGGTTTTGCGTTTTTTCCTTCTCAATGAATAAGGGAGGCAGGAAAGGAAGGGAGAGAATCCAGAACTGAAAACAAAATTGAATACTAGTCAAACAAGTTGAATCCAAAAGAAGAGAAAGAAAGAAAGAAAAAGAAAGAAGAGGTACCATATTTCAAGAAATCATTGCTTCAAAAAAAAAAACCAAATTTATTGGAACCAGATAACAAATTAAAAATGGAATCTGAATACAGTTCTGTATGGGGAAATGGATCTTTAATAGATGACTTTTAAGCATTCCTGATGAAAAAAATCTAAGTTCAATAGGAACTTAGAAATGTGAATACAGAAATCAAGAGAAACCTTTAAAGGTAAACACATTTGAGCAATTGAAGAGAGCAAAACAAAGATGGTGTGCTTATATTCTAATAAGGGGGAAGAGACAAGCTTTCCTTCAGGCAACTAGGTGACATAGTGAATAGAACACTTGACTTGGAGTCAGGAAGGCTTGAGTTCAAATTCAGCCTTGGACACTTGAGGTATAATTCTGAGCAAGTCACTTAACCTCCATCTGCCTCAGTTTCCTCATCTATAAAGTGAGAGATAATAATGGCACCTACCTCATGGGATTGTTGTGAGGATAAGATGAGATAGCATACGTAAAGCCTTAAAGTGTTATATAAATGCTAGCTACTGTTCTTACTGTTATTATGATTATTATTAATCCTGATATCTTCAAGGTTCACCAAGGGAATCAAATAAGACAAACACAGGGCCTAGGTATGGTTTGTTCTGTTTCGTTGGTTCTAAGAGGAAAGAAAGAAAAGGGAAAAGGAATTTACTAGAGAAGAATTGAGAAAGAAGGAGGAAAAACACCATTTCTCATATATTAAGTACATTCAAATATAAACATTCAAATATAAAGAAAAGGGTAGAGAGAATGATATTTCAGAACCAGATAATGGAAGGGTTGAACACACACACACACACACACAGAGAGAGAGAGAGAGAGAGAGAGAGAGAGAGAGAGAGAG
>NW_020954723.1:21211243-21222681 GCF_900497805.2 Vombatus ursinus
ATCCAAGTAGTGAACTCCCTGAAAAATAGAATAAAGCAAATAGAACTCAATGACTCCATGAGACAACAAGAAACATAGCAACAACAAAATCAAAGTCAAAAGATTGAAAAATAGAAGAAAAAAGTAAAGTATCTACTATCAAAAATAACTGAATTGGAAAACAGAGGAGAGAGAACCAGAAAATCACCCTGAAAACCATGACCAAATAAAAACTGGATACCATATTGTAAGAAATCATAAAAGAAAACTGCATAGATCTATCAAAGCCAGAAAGCAAAATGAAAATAGAAAGAATACACTGATCACCTCCTGAAAGAAACTCTAACTGAAAATACCTAGGAATATAAAGACAAAAACAAAGCAGTTCTTGCCCCCAAGGAGTTCACATTCTGTCAAAGGAAATAATATGTACATACACAAGTAGATACTAAACACATACAAAGTAAATCCAAACAGAAGGAAGAAAAGATTTCTATGAACTGATACAAAGTGAAATAAGCAGCATATTATAGTGGATAAAATTGGAATCAGAAGGACATGGTTTTGAATCCCACCTTAGACACTTAGGAGTATGACTCTGGGAAAGTCATTTAGCCTCCCTAGAGCTTAGCTTCCTCATCTATGAAAAGAGAAGTATTGGAGTAGATGGCCTATAATGTCCCTTACAGATCTAAATCTATAACTTTTTGATTTTATGAACCATCAAGCAGAACTGAGAAAACAATGTACAGGATGATTACAACTTAGATGAAAAGATTATTAAAAGGAAGTTTGGACTTTTTCTGAATAATGAAGAAACTATAAAGTTCCCAGAGAAAAGAAAATGAAACATAGCTCCTCCCTCAGAGCAGAACTAAAGGATTAGCAGGGCAGAATATTGTATACCTTGTATAGTATTCTCTGTCACATTTTTTTTGCTTATTTTTCTTTCAGATTACCTTTGTCTAATATACACACATATGTGTGTGTATATGTTTTATATAACTTGTCTCCTCTATTGGGGTATATGTGTTCCCTGTGAGCAGGAGAGGTTTCTTGCCTTTCTTTACATCCCCAGTGCGTAGCATAGTGCCTGTCACATACTAGGCATTTATTAAGTGCTTGTTGACTGATAAAAAATTAAAATAAAGCAAAAAATCCCCAAAACATCCTGGAATGTCATAGCCAAAACCCAGAACTTCAAGATCAAAGGAAAAAAAAGTATAATAAGCAACCAGAAAGAATTCAAGAACCAAGGAACCAATATCAAATCAAACAAGACATCACAGCAACTATATATCAAAGAAGAGAAAATCCTGGAATGTGATGTTCCTAAATGCAAAAGATAAAGTCTTGCAAAGAAGAATAAAATCTTAAAAAAAAACTGAGTATAATTCTATAGGAGTGAAATGGATTTTTAGTAGAATAGAGAACTTTTAAGCATTCCTGATAAAAAAAAAAAGACCAGAGTTCAGTAGAAACCTAGAAATAAAGTGTAGGAGTCAAGAGCAACCTAAAAAAGGTAAATGTATTTGAGCAACTGGAAGGGACACAACAATGAAGTGCTTATATTCTAATAGAGGGCAAGAGACAAATGTTTCTACCAAATTCTGATGTCTGTAAGTTTAAGGGTTCCAGCCTGAGTTAAAAGAAATACAGGGCCTATGTGTGATTTTGTTCTGTTTCATTGGTGTTAAAAGAGGAAAGAAAAGGAAGAGAAAACAAAATTCAGTAGGAAAGAAATGAAGAAGGAGAAACTTACTATTTCATATAAAAAGAGTGATGAGATGATATTCAAACACAAAGCAGTGGAGGGAGTATCTTATGACCTTACACTTATATGAATCAGACAAAGGAAAGGACACACACACAGACACACACACACACACACCATAAACAATTTTTTTTTAATTTTCCTGCAGACAAATGGGGATATGGCAAAACAAGGAAAGGGGATGGGGAAATAGAGTATATTTGAGAAGGAATAATTACAAGCAAAACAAACCACCTTCAGTGAGGTAATAAAAGGCCATTAAAATGTAAGAATCAGACAGCAGATTTGGGACTTGATGAGGAAAGGAGGATGAGAAGAGTAGGAACAGATGGGAACAGGGAGAAGGGGAAAGAGAAGTAATAAACATTTATGTAATACCTATTATATGTGTAAAAGTCAAAGAACAGTGTAGTTCATATTCACAGGTCATATGCCAGATTCCCTCTTTTTTTTTCTACCTTTTCTATGTAAACAGAGGAAGTGGAGAGAGTGGGGGAAAGCATGAGGTTTTAATTTTTGTTTGTTATAAATTAAGGTTTGGACAATGGTGCTCAGTCTTTAGAGCATGTACATATATGCTCTACCTGCTGCGGGTCCTGGTGGATAAATTTTGGGATCCTATTTCTGGAAAAGTGAAATGACATGTAGTGGATGAGCTCTGGTGTCTAACTCAAAGAATGCACATTCTGTGATTGGTTCCTGTCATCTAACAAGATGAATAAAGGTCTTGATTGGATGCTGAGCTAGAACCAAGGTACACTCAAAAGTTAACTGGTCAAAATGAGTCTTTTGTTTTTTGCTGCCATGCTGCTATTTGGAGGAAAGAGATATACTATAAGCCTCTAGATAGGGAGAGGCCTTAGGTTCTTCCCATTTGGGCTGACATGCGGCCTATGAATATGAACCTCTGTTCTTTGTTTCTTTGTGTCTATTCTTTCCTGTCTTTAGGTGGAGTATTGGAAAAAGCCAATGTCTTATGAGTTTTAAAAGGTTGGAATAGTAAGATACCAGAGGCTCAGAAAATGGTGAGGATGATGAAGAGTGACCTGTCTAACTTAGTATAGCACTAAGGCACCAAAGAAGAAGAAACAGTGATTCAGTCATCCAACAGTTATACTGTATTTGAAGTGAACTTAGTGAGACGAATGCTAGAGCAAATGCTTTAAGTGTGAGTCTACTTTCCCCAGAAGCTGAGGTAAAAGATGATAGAGTGTAATGCTCCCCTCCCCAGCCAAGGAAAGGGATGTAACTTTGCAATTCTTGTTCTTGCTGTATCTTCTCAGTAAATATCCCTTTTAAAAAGTTAATTGATATTAATTGGTTACATGAAATTGAGGTGCTAATCACTGGTGGTTAATATCAGAGAGAACATCAGAATGGGGACTTAAACTAATAGCATTAGAGAAAGTCACTTCAGCCCCTCAATAATACCTTAAAACCCTGATGGAGAAATGGCAGCCAGTCTAACTGTGGGAACTCAACCTGTGTATTGTTGTCCTAACCCCAATGTGTGAGTTAAGAGAGTAAGTGCAATCTATTGCTACACATGGAAATTAGGGAGAAGATTCATCATTCCCCATATGAAGGGAGGTCTGTGATTCAAAATCATGGTCTCTCCCTTAAAGTAAACTAGTCCACTCAAGAAAGCTTGTCAGTAGCACTTGTCTGAAAGGGTCATGATTGTTTGGCTTGTAGTTTCTACTTGATTCTATAGTGTGCACTACATTTATTGTTACTGCCTCATTCCTCATTATTAAAGACCTGTTTGACTCCTAGTACACTCAAAGCTTACCAACAAATATTGGAACAAGGTGGGGTAGTGACCAGAAAATACAAGAAAAAGCAAGAGAAAACAATGTGAAATTGAGGGCTTTCTACTGAGGCTCAGACTTCCTTCTTTTTGTTTTTTGGCGATTGAGGTTAAGTGATTTGCCCAGGGCCACACAGCTAGTAAGTGTCAAGTGTTTGGTCTGAGGCTGGATTTGAACTCAGGTCCTCCTGACTTCAGGGCCAGTGCTCTATCTACTGTACCACCTTGCTGCCCTCTCTGACTTCTTTCTAATCACAGAAAAGTCCATGAATTCCAAGATTAGGGTTGGCCTCAGGCAAACTTATGAAATAATTTATTTTTTGCTTGTTTCCCAGGATCCTCTGGTCCCCTTTTTGCGTTCCATTCTTTTTCTTTAGAAGACTTCATTATTACCCATAAGGTCTCTGGTATGTTACATTGTCTTCTGGCTATTTGGAAACATAATATCTGGTTTTGCCTTCCCTCCGGTAGCACGCTATGCTCCACACTTCTTCCCTTCCCCTTTAAAATCATCTGTCTAGTGTCTCATTCTTTCATTGCTCTTCTTTCTTCTAGTTAATTTCAAAATTTAGCAGGTGCCAAATTATTACTAATAGCTGATATTGGCTTAATAAGCTACCCCTACTAAATAATATTTGCATTTTTTACCTACTTCACATGTCTTAGGTCAAAGGAGTTGAAATTTCCGGCACTATAGCAGGATAATAGGGAAGATATTTTAGTAAAGTAAGAACATTCAGCAGTTCTCAAATAATAGCATACAATGATAAGGTAGCTTATTCTGCCTATGTATATGGGCAAGAGTATGGGAAAATAAGTATCCTCATAACATCTTGCCTTTTACTAGTGACAATTTCTGGACTGTGCCCAACTCCCATCCTTAACATCTGTCATTCTAGAATGGTAAAAGTATTGAAGCATGGAGAAAGGTGAGATACCAGGATCCAGAGAGCAAAGTCAGAATCTGTGGTTATTCTGAGCTGGGTCAGACTCAGGCCAATGCCCTGGTAGTTTAGGTTAGATGTTGGAACAAAATGAGGTACTTGCAGGTCATTCGACAGCTAACCAGAGGAAGTTTATTTTTATGTAAGGGAGAAGGATATTCAACAAGGATAAGCACCGAGGAGATTTTGAATTGATTCAGCTGAATGACGCTTCCTTGCTTAAGTTGCCTATTATGACCCACTGGCCAAACATCTGGAGCCGGTGCTGGGGCCTGGAGCTCTTTGTGTTTGTTTATAGTCAAGTGATCAGTAAATGGAGTCCACAGTCAGAGCTCTTAGTCCTCTGAATCAACCATGTCTTGAAGATAGTTTCAGTACCTTTTAGCGGAAAACTAGCCCCACCTTTCATGAGGAGAGAGATTAGAATATTGCTCCTACCACAGTGATGTAATCATATGGCAGGCTCAGTGATGCCAGAAGTCAAGGCAAATAATGTTTTATAACCAAGCAAGATTCAAGAATATTGGCGCCAAAGGGGCAGAGGGGAAGCAAAATAAAATGTCATGTAGCTAGAAGATCATCAGAAATTTATGGAGGCAAGCAGGAGAAAAAAACCATTACCAAAGGTCAGCATAAAGCAGAATCTGTGGGTCAGTCTGCACACAAAATAGGGTTAAGGGATCAGAGTTTAAAACAGACAAGATATCAGCAACCAAGATATCATGATATGACCTTGGTCCTGAGATATATTTGTCTGGTTAAGGCAGGAATCAGTCCCAAAATATGAGAAGCCCAAAGTCCCCAGGAGAGAAGAAGTGAATGAATGGGTCTGGCTAGAAAGGGAGTGAGAAGGCAGCTATTGAAGATGGATTCTTATATTACCACTTAAAGGCTATAACTTTGTTTTCCTTTAGAAATTAATTTCTGACTCAGTCATTCCTCTCAGTCATTGAAAGTTGTCACATTGTTGATGCTCTTAATTAGTCAAGTTGACTTCCTCAGTTCTGAGCACTATACTGAGTATGTTCTTGTAAATGATCATTTCCAACATTTGGTTTGGTCTAGTGACTAACTGGAGAAATTCCAGTAATAATCCTTCAAAATCCTGATCTGTGAAAATGATAAATGTTAACAGCATAACTCTGCAGGTGGAACATGCAAGACTCCACACTTCAAGCCTTCACTTTTCAGCTCTGAATGGCCAGGATCAGTACTTTTGACAGGTTATGAGTTGGATGGCACTATCCCATGATGTTGACCATCTGTGTACTTTTAAGTCAGCATAGCACAAAGTTGAATAAGTGTATACCAGATGTTGGGTTGAACTGCAACAGCTATTCATTAAGGCTACCTAGTTGGTTTCATATTGATTCAGAATCTGCTCTTTCAAGCTAATTGCCTGTCACATTTTGTAAAATCTTAAAGCTAAATCTCAAACAGGATTTACTGAATCCTGAAACTAAATGGTCAGTAACTGAAGTGGACTTTAATTTTGATATCAAGGAGAGCTTATTCATTTTCTTAGCTATCTTGACCTTTTAGAATCTTTGAGTGAAAAAGATGAATCTTTTACTCCTCCAAAATTTGAAGTGACATTTTAAAGGAATTTCCTTGTCTTTGTTTAATGTGAAATGGTGTTTTTAGATGTTCCTAGTTCATTCCTCAGTGCACAATATTTCCAGCTTGTTACTTCAAAGACTAGGATGTCATCAGTGTACTTGAGTGTATTCTTTACAAGGCAGCTCATCTGTCTAATAATGTCTTGGAAATAAGTTCAGAGAAAGAAATCACTAATAGTGGCTCTTTATTTCTCCCACTGAAGCCCCCTGTGGGTAAAAATAAATAAATACAGCATTCCTAGAATTTGAGTCAGTCTGAGTAGTTGACTATCTTTGTTGAGATCTTATTTTGATAAATGCTCCCCCATGGTTTCAGTATTAATGTGAATATCATCACGGTTGATGTAAGAGGGTGCCCTTATTTAAGGCCCCTATTTGGATGACAGCCATTCCCATGCATTGCTTCGGTGCTTTTGGTCTTTTACTTTAGGGACAATGATTACAGGAAGCCCACAGGACTTACCCACAGGGTAAATCCAGATAAATTCTCAGAAATGGCTTATGTTAATAGTTTAATGAAATTCTCCCTCCAGCACTTTCTGACAGGGCATAGGGATTTTCTTCAGTGGCCTTGCACTTCAAAAGTGATTGTGTCATCTAGGTGTAGGCAATCTTGGCTGTCCTTTACCTGTTGTCTCCTCTTGTCACATTTAGCAGGGAACAGCAGATGACAGCATGACAGGTTCATCTTTATTACATGGGGAATTACCAAGTGGTTGCCTAGCAACTCACAGAGTGCAATCAACATGGTCTTCTGTTTTGGGATGTAGAGTAGTTAGAGATGCTTTCCTGTGAGACTGCATTTTGCCTTTTGTGTTTTTGTTCTAGAAAAACATACTCTTTTTTTTTAGTTTAGGCTGTTAAGACATGATTTCATTTTGATTTTTGCAAGCATGAATTTCAGAATAACTGTGTCATATTATCAATATCAAGTATTTAATTTTTAAAATTAAGGAGAATTTGGCTTTATTTACCAAATAGATACATGTACTTTGTATTTGTAAAATAAGGATATTTTGAATAGATGGATTATCTTTTTCTTTACTGCTCAAAGGATTTTACATGTGCTAGCTTCTGTACCATCACAATTTCCAGATGAAATAAGTTTAAAAACATTTTTTAAAGAATATAGACACTTTTTCTTGAAATGTGACATTGCTAACGTTATTTTCCACGTGTGGTGGTGTGGCCCCAAATCCCTGGCATTCTCATATGTGTACATCATCATATTTTTACATAATTGCTGCTGCTTGCTCTCCATTTGAGACCTCCTCTCCAACAGTATATAACAGTAACTTGCTCAAAGAACAGGCCTTTGCAACATCACAATCTGCCCCCTCTCCACATAGGAGGGAGTTTTGTAAGGTTTAAAATTTGCTATATGTTGGACAGTCTCACTGCAGGTGCACTCATGCCAAGAGAGAGAAGTTGATCCCCTAGAGCATTCCAGGCCTTGTCACTCAAGGGTTGGGAGGGAAGCTATCTCAGGAGAAGGGTGCCACGATGCATGGTCATGACCTTGTGAGTAGTGATACCCCATACCTCTGGAGGACCTCAAAATGAAGTGAGGTAACTACGGTTGTTGTGGAGAAGAAGTATGGCTTACCCCTCTCCTCATGGCAGCACCTTGGATAGTACATTCCTGCCAAAAAGGGCTATTTTTAAAATGTAAAACAATGTATTTCTTTCCTTTCTTTTTAGGGATATGCTTTATATTTTTGGGCAACTGATAACCCCAAATTGATTTGTCTCCTGAGTTGTCCATGAGAATATTGAATTTTGTCTCCTCTTTTGAAAGAACTGAGGAGATAATTCTTCTCTAAGAGTACTAATGTACATTAGTACTCCTTTCCCACCCGCCACTGATGATCCTATTTTGTCTCAATATCAGCTGCCAGAACTGCCAATACTAAATTGCTCATTCCTGTTTCTATCTATGGGGGCTGCTCTCCAGCAAAAGACATACTCAAAGGCCACTGGAGCTTTTACCCAGGGTGCCCCATTCCCATTATTTCATCCTATTCCCAACTCAAAATGAGTTGGTGATAGACCTCAATGCACAAAACACAGACCTCCCACTGATGGTATTTCAATTACCTTATGGATTAAAGGTTGCTGTCTGCTAAGGTCTTATACTTAGGCCTGCTAGGTATCATTTGTAGGATAGTTTCTATAGAAAAAATATATTTCACATTCCAAACACCTGATTTACAAATGAACATTTGGAAACTCATTTAAATTGGAAATTGTCTGTAATTATCCCAGTTCCTTTCTAACCTTCCCTCCTAAGTCTTATGTGCATGCTTTTCAATTATCTTTGTGGCCTTCTTGTAAATCAGGGATTCTTAACCTTTTTTGTGTCATCGACCCCTTTAGCAATCTGGTGAAATCTATAGAATAATGTAGGCCCTTCTCAGAATAATATTTTAAATGCATATAATAAAGTACATAGGATTACAAGGAAAATCAATTATATTAAAATAAAGATACACTTTTTTTCTATCCAAATTCGTAGACCCCTGAAATTTCTCACATTAAGAAATTCTTCTCTAAACTCTCTCTAAGGGTTACATCTAAACCATCACTAAGGGTTAACCTCTCAAGGGGTTACATGTTTCTTTAAAAAGTTGGAGTGTAGCATACTACATACTACTTAGGATATATTACCTGAATGCCTGATGTGTTTTAACTATAGTGGGAGGACTATCAGCCAGTGTCTATAAACTATACGGGTAAGAACTTTATTACCAAGCTTGTTATTAATATCTCTTATATGGGATTTTCTATTTCTCTAGCACTCATAGTCTGAGATAAACTGATAAACCCTTTCTTTTAATTCATAATTGACATCCAAGAAACTTTGAACTGTGGCTAGCATATTTTCCATTGTAGACCATGTGGAGTGATGGTAAGAGCACTGAATTTGGTTTGAGTCATTTTGTTTTTGAGAAGAGTATAATGGGAAATGTGGTGTAAAACCAAAAGGCATCAACATAATATTTAAAGAGAATTCTTGACCCTGTGTGGCAAAGAAGAATCATAAATGTGAAAGAAAATGAATAGTGGTACAGAAATTAGTGTACAAAGTCAAGAAGTACACCTGCATCTGGTCAGAACTCATTCCTATTGCTTTGACCAGATGAGTCTTTTGGCAGCCAGTGGCCACATGGGATGATTTTTTTTCCTGATGAGCTTTAATGAGAGATAAGAGGACAGAATAGTATTTACAAACCTCACATTTATAACTGAGGTAAGGTAGTATGATGTGCCTGGTCCAGTTTTGGCACATTTGTAAATGTAACATGTCCATCAGAGAAAAGGTCACATTGGTATGACTGAATTGTCATGGAATTTTGTTTGTCTTTAAATATATCCTTTTCAAGGATGAATTAATTCCTTTGAGCTCATTTTGGTCTCTTATATAATCAGGAACTGTAAAAATAGTGGGGGAAGGGAAGTGTTTCTTAGCACCTATGGGCCAAAATCTTGTGGAGTCAGAGCCCAGTTTGATAGAGGAATTGGCAGATCTTACTGGCCTAGGGCCATTGTTAGTTTCTGCCAAGAAGACAGATCTTCACAGATTCCCCCAAGAGGCTTTAGTTTTTGTGCATTTGCATCCCATATGGAAACAAGAAGTACGTCTAAGCATGAGGCATAGGTTTGACCTCATTATCAAAGAGAAATTCTAAATAGTCCTGACTTTTGTTGAGTGTGGTATCCAGAGTAGGCTGGGAGAGAGAGTCTGGGAACTGAGACTTGGGAGTTCAAGGACCCATTTGAATGCATTATCTTAATTGCATACTGGTTCGAGAAACTTGTTAGAGAGGCTTTGCTTGTCTTACCTACTCTGCCTAGTGGTGTATAGAAAGTGCTATACAAATGCTTATTCCCTTTCTCCTTTCCTGCTTCTCACTAGAGGCTGGTTTGATGGACCATTATAGGATTAGGCTTTTCATTGCCATTCAGAAAAATCTCTCACCTTACATCATTACTTTATGCCTTGTTAGGTTTAAGAGTGAGTTGAGGGAAGCAACTTGGTTATTTTTTCAGTCTGAAGTACCCATTAGACTTGACTTACTTTGGAGAAGCATTTTTATAAAGTCATTTGGGATCTCTGTGTCCTAAACCTAGAGCTGATACTCTTAGCAGCTGATGGAGTAGCAAAGTCAAGGTAGGTCCTGTATCTTGGAAGCCACAGCTGGTCTATAAAGAAGTTCTTTTCTCAATGCAGAAAATAGGTTATTCTTTGAGGACCCCAGGAGTTGTTTCAAACATGATGTTTTCAGGTGAGGCCTTGCCTTGGGACCAAAAGGTACCTTTATCAGTTCCTAGAAAATGATGTATTTGGTCAGAATTAGGCTACCTTTGATATTGAATAGGGAGCAGATACTGTATGGTTCTATGTTTGCTTCTTTGTGTAAGAAATAGAATAAAAAATGTTCATCTTGACTGGACTAGGGATGATTGTTGGGATGGGGATCAAAAGGGAGTAAGACAGATTTTATTTACTACCTTGTGTCTAAAATATTTAATAGCAGACTTTTGAAGCTGCTGAAGTAATATTTTTCATCGTCTAAGAAGGGAAATGAATTTAGCTTCTTTGGTATTATGGCATGGTGGATAATGAGCTGCCTCAAAGTCAGGAAGACCTGAGCTCAAATCCCTCTGACACATATTCACTGTATAACCCTGAGCCAATTACTTAAGCTCTGGTGTCCTAGGCAACTCTAAGATTTTAAATTGTAGATGTCTGCATTGGTAGATGAAGGTCCTCAACAGGAACTCCCCATACTATTGAAATTACAGGTTCAGTCCCTATCCCTAGCCTTTTCCTATCTTTGCTTACCATCCTCAGATTTCATTGCTGTAATAGTCATCAATGGACTGGTGAGACAAGATTATCAAGGGTTTTAAATGCTAAATGGAGGAGTTCATATTTTATCCAAAAAGTAATAGGGAGTCATTCTTTAGTAGGGTAGTGAAATGATTATAATTGTGCTTTAGGAATATCTATTTGGCAGTTTGTGGAGGGTTGATTGGAGAGGGAAAAGCTGGAGGGCTTAGAAATAATGAGGGTCTGAAGTAGGATGGTTTTGGTGGAAGTGGAGAGAGCAGGATAGATTCAAGAAATGCTGAGGAAGTATAATTGATAAAATTTGGCAACTAAGTAGACATGTAGAACAAGAGTGAGGATGATACTAAAATTTCAAATCTGTTTAACAGGAAGTAAGATGGTACCCTCAAAAGAAACAGAGGGGCAGCTAGGTGGTGCAGTGGATAGAGCTCCAGGCTTGGAGTCAGGAGGACCTGAG
>NW_020954723.1:21222765-21229948 GCF_900497805.2 Vombatus ursinus
GAGTGGCAGAGTGGAGTTAGATGAAAAGATAATGAATTCAGTTCTGGATATGTTGAATTTGTGATGTTTATAGGAAGAAAATGTACATTAAATCCCACTCCAGTACTTACTCTGTATATGACAATAGGCAAGTCACTTAAGCTCTCTGAAACTCTTAAGCTCTCTTAGCTTCCTCGTCCATAAAATGGGGTTAATAACATCTATCCCACAGAGCTGTTACGAGGCTAAAATGAGATGATTTATGTGAAACATCTTTTAAGGATTTTTATTCTAAATTTAAGCACCAAAAACAGCTTTTCCATCCACATAAGAGAATACAAAAAGAGGATTCTCTATGAAATCATCAATATCCATTTTATTTTGCTTGCTTTTTTCTAAGGCATAAAATAAATCCCATGCAATACTTCCAAAACATTCTTACTTTTTTGTGCTTCCTTCTCTACTTGCTTTTATTCTCTTGCGTTTAAAAATAGTTAATGTTAAATGCCCAGCTTGGGGGGCATTTCTATAGCTAAATCCATCCCCAACTTGCCTGAACACTTGTCCTCAATTAATGAGAAAAAGAAAGAAAGGAAGAAGGAAAGAAAAAAGAAAAGAATCATAACAAATAATCGTTGTCCAGTAAAAACAATTTACACAATGGCCATGTCCAAAAATGTATGTCTCTTTCTGCACCTTGTGATCATTATATCTCTCTGTTACGAGGTGGGTAACATGTTCTATGATACATCTTCTGGAGCTATACAAAATGCTGCTTGGCATTCAAAGCCCTTCATAACCTAGCTCCTTCATACCTTTCTAGTCTTCTTATCTACTCTCTCTGCTCTACTTACTCCCCAATACATACTTTTCAGTCCAGTGACACCGGCCTCCTGGCTGTTCCATGAACAACACTACATCTCTTGGCTCCAGGCATTTTCTCTGGCTGTTCCCCATGTCTGGAGTGCTCTCCTTCCTTTGCTCTGACTACTGACCTCCCTGGTTTCTTTTAATTTCAACTAAAATCCCACCTTCTATAGAAAGCCTTCCTTAACCCCTCTAAATTACAGTGCTTTCCCTCTTTCAATTATTTCCTACTTATCCTGTATATAACTTGCTTTGTATACATTTGTTTGCATATTGTCTTCCTTGTTAGATTGTAAGCCCCTTGAGGGCCTCTTTTTGTGTTTCCAGATATTAACACAGTGTAAGGCACATAGTGGGTGCTTAATAATTTTTTTTAATTAATTGATTTTTATTTCCTCAGCACTTAACACAAGGCTTGGCACAGAGTAGGCACTTAATAAATTTTGATTGATTGCATTGATCATAGTTCTTAAATCTTTCAAAGTCATTTTTCTTGACAATGTTGATCCTAATATAAATTGTTGTGGCTCTGCTTACTCCATTCTGTCTCAGTTCATATTACCCAGGATTCTCTGAAATTATCTTTTTTTGGTCATTTTTATGACTCAATAATATTCCATTATATTCATATTTTTGTTCAGCCATTAACCAATGATCTATGAAGCATCAACTTAGATTCTAGTTCTTTGTATTTTCCCCCTCTTTAACTTTCCCCTTCAGGATCAGGAGGTTTGCTTTGCTTGTAGCTATTCCTTCCCATTCTATCTCCCATTTTCCTCAGTTGAATTTGATGTATTAGTATACCAAATGCTTTGTGTGCCAATGTGGTGGTATATGTGTGTGTATTTGACCCTATTTTGTCCATTTCACATAAGAGCAAGTTCATTTTATTTTCCTCTAGCCCTTCCTCCACATTTGTAGACTCTTCTCCCAATTATGAGAAATAACAATTTCCACCCTTCCCTTTCTACCTCTTTTCTACACAAGTATATTATTTATAAAGCACTTTGTAAGCCTTAAGGAACTATATAAAGTCAATCGTTATTATTAATAGGTGTTGCACATGAAGGCTCTGGGCTTACCCTCCCAACTTGCACTCAACTAGCAAGACTGGAACCCACAGCAAGACTAGCTACTGTTCCCCTCGTTTATGGGGGTAACCCTGGGGGAGTGCTGAGTAGTGTCTTTCTTGAGTACTATAACTCAGGAGTAGCCAGTCAGTGTGTTCCTTTCAATATCATTCACATAGTTCCTTCCCTCCCATACCCCATATCGATTTAATCAGTTATCTCTTCAATATAATTGATAATCACTTAACACCAGTTAGCTTTTCCAAAGGAATATTTACTCAGGAGAAATAGAAAGAACTAAAGTATAAAAACCTCTAAAGCCAGAAGCCCACTCTCATTCACCACTCAGTCCCTAGGGAGAGTGAATTCAGACTTAAAGTGGTTGCTGCAAATATTCCTGTCGCCAAGTTGACGTCTAGGTGTAGGATAGCCAATGGACAAGTTGTCCCCTTGCTTGTAGGACACACTGTCTCAGGGCCTGGACTGTTTTACTACTGCAATGAGTCACACTGATCACTCCTCAAGACTGGCTCAGCTGCTGGAGCTACAGGCAAACTCTGCTAGGGATTCCAGTTGCTGGACTTCTGGTGGTACTTCTGACCTTTCAGTGCTAACAAGGTTGTTATCTGGTCTGCTCTGCCTCTAATACCAATTAATCAAAGTTTAACAAAGAAGCAGCACAACAGAGACGAAAGAAACAACAGTGTCATGCATTCATGGCCACATGGCAATCTGGGTGGGAAGATAAGAGCCAACACTGTGACCTCTTTCTCCCCAACCAAAGGTTTACAATTCATTTAATTGCTGCTGGGAACAGAGGGTTTTCATCTGTCCATGCCTTTTGTGTGCATGCTTAGTTCAGGCTCAGCAGCCAATTAAATGGCTTTTCACCATGAAGTAAGCCAATAGGAAACAGAGAATCCCCTTACATGCTCCAAAGCAGGCAGGTAAAGGGCTGCTCCTCCATCACGTTTCTGAAAGCAGGCTCACCAAGCCTCCATTGGGTTGATAACAGGCAGAATATACTGCACATGATTTAAGTATTGGGCCCCATTAGCTAGTTCCTGTTCACTTAAATATTTGGTGATGTTTTAAGCACTTTGTACTAAGTGCTTTGCAAGAGAAGATAGACTTCTCTTCCTGGTGCACTGATCTGGTCATGTCCTTTCTCTGCTCAAAGCCCTTCAATGGATCCCTGGTGTGTACCAAACAATGTTAAAATTCCTTTGCCTAGAATTTGAGGCCTCATGCAATCGAACCTTATCTTATATTACTCTCCTCATACTCTGTATGTATATCTTCTCCTTCTCCACCTGTTCAATTTCTGACCATCCCTTAAAGCCCAACTCAAATGCCACCTCCTCTAGAAAGGATCTTTCCTTAATCCCATTCCCCTGATCCATAATGAACTTTCCGTTTTCACATAGCCCTTTGCACTTCTCAAATGTACTTATCATTAGGTGCATTGTTTTGCCTCTTTTTATTTTGCATGTTTGTAATAGTAACATGTGGCATTTCCCTTCTCACCTAACACTCAGCACATAAGAGGTGCTTTTTGAATGTCTGTGAATTCAATAAAGAAGTTCCCTACTCTTTAGGAATCTACATGCTACAAGAGAATATACTCTTTTCCCCCCATGAAGGGATTCTTTCTCTAGAATCTCCTCTGCAGTTTCTCAGTGGTTGACTTCAACGACTGATATTTTCACAATCATACTTCTTGTATTTGGATTCCTCCCTTTTCTCACCTTGTTCTTTACTTTATAGCTCAAAGAGAGGTTCAAAACTTTCAATTCCATGCCATCCCAGGCAGCTTCCTACCTTGCTGCTAGTTGGGAACACAGCCAGTCCTTATTTAATGCTAATGCTATCTTTGAGAAGGGTACCTCCTTTCCTCTGCCTGACCAGAAAAGGACAGTTGCATTCCCCTGGGGACAGAGAAGGACAATTGGGGAGGAAGAACCAGAAGCAGCCAAGCAACTAAGGTTTACAACAGTGGAAAGATATTGCAGTAAATAAGACATGGAAAAGACTGATTAGGTCCCAGCTAGATCATCTCCAGGTTTCATTGGCACTTTTCCCTCTGATGCTCTTTTTAGTCTTTTGCCCAGCCTCCTTTCCCCTTCTCCTAGTTGGCTGCAGACAAAGAATTCCAACCAAAAAGACTTTGTTTCCAGTACTACACAAGTCTTCCTCCATTAATTCTTCCTCAGCTACATACAGCCCCACCCTGGCCTCCCATCTACCCCTCCCCCCAAGGAACTCCTTTCTCTCTCCCAGAACCACCACCCTTACAGTCGGGATGAAGTTGGGGAAGAGGGTGAGAAGTTCATGGGATGTGGGTGTTTGCAAGGGGACAAAGAGTCCTTTTTCTCTTTGCTGTCTTTTTGACAGATAGGAAGGGGAAAAATAGTAAGTAATCTTGGGGATGGGCAGAGGAGCAGAGTGAGTCACTGGTTTTGGCTCTAAAAACAGTAGGAGACCTGGTGGTGGGGGGAAGGAAGATTTTCCTTAGAATAAAGTCTGGCATCCAGAACAGTCAGTGGCCTCTGTATCTTTCAACCAACTTTATCCTCTCTATCTCTCCCTCTTCCACCATACCACACCTCAAAATATTTTCCAGATATCCTCAAATTTCCCTGAACTTCACAATACCTTAGGATTGAAGGACAAGAGTAGGTAGGACCATACTCTTTTTGTAGAAAAAGGAAAAATAAGGCCCAGAGAAGCAGTGTGGACTCAGAGTCAGGAAGACTAGATTTGAATCCTGTCTCAGACACTTAATAAGATGTGACACTGGGACAAGTCATGTAATCTCTCTAATCTCTCCCAGACTCAGTTTCCTCATCTATAAAATTGGAATAATAATACATGTAGAACTTACCTCATGGAGTTGTTGTGAAAATCTAATGAGCGGATAATATAAAGAGCTTTGTACAACTTAAAGCACTATACAAATATTAGCCGTAAGTGACTTAGAATCATATAGAACTCTAGGGATGAAAGGAACCTCTAAGACCATCAAAGTCTAACTCCTAAATATACAAATGAGGAAGCTGAGTTCCCTAGAGAAATAGTGATTTATCCAAGGCCACACAGATAAGGGCACAGCTGGGTTTTGAAACCAGATCTTTAGAGTCCAATTCCAGTAATCTTTTGTCTACACCAAACTGAAGTTTACCTGAACTTTATCCATTCCAGCCAAACTGATCTTATTTCTCCACCACACACCTTTCAATACAGTGTTCATTCATAGATTATAGATTTAAAGCTAGAAGGGACCTCTGAATTCACGTGTGCAAACATTTCACAGAGGAGGGAGATGAAGCCACTTGCCCAAGTTTACATAGGTAGAAAGCAATCCCCTAACTACAAATCCAGGGCATTGTAATGTTGCCTCTGCAGCACTTCCACTGAAGCACCTTTTATCAACTATTCTCCTTGTTAGGAATGTCCTTTCTCTCTACTGTGCTTTATCAAAAATTCTACTCATCCCTCAATGCCCTGCTAAAGTTCCAACTCATTCATGAAGTCTTCATTAACTACTCCTCTCCTTATTAATCTTCTCCATTTTTGAACTCCTATAAGCCATAGTCTGAACCACATAATTTAGCATTCAATTATAGACTGACTTGTCCCCTAACAAACCTCATCTCCCCATGAAGATCATAATGTGTAGTTCTTTTGGTTCCTACATGTCACCTAGCACAGTGCTAGATATGCAAGAGGTGTTAAAAAATTTGCTGAGTGACCAAACAGATCTTTCTTATTTCTTCTGCTAAATCTTTAGACATCCATCTTACTCATTCCCTAGGAAGATGAAGAAGGACCATAGGATCATATATTTGGAACTAGAAGAGACCTTAAAAGAAGAGACCAAGCCCAGTTCCCTAGTTGTATAGGAAGAAACTAGGACACAGAGATTTTAAATGATTTTCCTAGGATGACCCATATAGTAAGTGTCTAAAATGGGGTTAGAATCTAAGTCTTCCTTATGGGAAGTCCATGCTGTAGTCACCACACTATGTTATCTCCAGAGCATAGCTTACTGAAAGTAAAAACAAAGTCAAAACCAGCCTTAGTTGTCTAGGAGTAGCTAGAATACAAGACACCAAATTCCCCTCTCTTTGCATCTAGGACTTAGTTTGGAGATGTACAGGAATAATGGGAATACATGTCTGTTGATATTTAATAACTAATAAGCATTTACTAAGTGCCTACAATGTGTCAGGCCCTGTGGACCAAACCTTGGGCTAGACGTTAGGTCCTTGTTTCAAATCCTTCATAATTCCTTAGTTGAGTCCTTTTCCCTACGTATAAAACAATACCCACTAATGCCTACTTCTAAGAAACCTCCTGAGCTATTTCACCCAACTATTTGCCAATAAATTTGACAATCTTAGTGAAATGGATGAATATTTACAAAAACACAAATTTTTCAGATTAACAGAAGAGGAAATAAAATACTTAAACAATCCCATTTCAGAAAAAGAAATTGAACAAGCCATCAATGAACTCCCTAAGAAAAAATCTCCAGGACCAGCTGGATTTATAAGTGAATTCTATCAAACATTTAAAGAACAACTAATTCCAACTCTATATAAACTATTTGGGAAAATAGGTGAAGGAGTCCTGCCAAATTCTTTTTATGATATTTTTATGAATATGGTGCTGATACCTAAACCAAGAAGAGCTAAAACAGAGAAAGAAAATTATAGACCAATTTCTCTAATGAATATTGATGCAAAAATTTTAAATAAAATACTAGCAAAGAGATTACAACAACTTATCTTGAAGATAATATACTAAAACCAGGTAGGATTTATACCAGGAATGCAGGGCTGGTTCAATACTAGGAAAAGTATCAGCAAAATTGACCATATCAACAACAAAACTAACAGAAATCATATAATTATCTCAATAGATGCAGAAAAAGCATTTGACAAAATCCAACACCCATTCCTATTACAAACACTAGAGAGCCTAGGAACAAATGGGGTCTTCCTTAAAATGAAAAATAGCATCTATTAAAAACCATCAGCAAGCATTATGTGCAATGGGGATAAGCTAGAAGCATTTCCAATAAGATCGGGGGTGAAACAAGGATGTCCATTATCACCACTGTTATTCAATATTGTGCTAGAAGTGGATAGAGCACTGGCCCTGAAGTCAGGAGGACCTGAGTTCAAATCCTCCCTCAGACCAGACACTTGACACTTAATAGCTGTGTGACCCTGGGCAGGTCACTTAACCCCAATTGCCTAAAA
>NW_020954723.1:21230102-21237568 GCF_900497805.2 Vombatus ursinus
CTATATATTACTAACAAAGCCCAGCCGCAAGAGATAGAAAGAGAAATTCCATTTAAAATTACTGTAGACACTATGAAATATTTAGGAGTCTACCTGCCAAAACAAAACCAGGAACTATATGAACACAATTACAAAACATTTTTCACACAAATAAAGTCAGATCTAAATAACTGGAAAAATATCAGTTGCTCATGGGTAGGCCAAGCTAATATAATAAAAATGACAATTCTACCTAAATGAATTTACTTATTCAGTGTCATACCAATTCAAACTACCAAAAAATTATTTTATAGAGCTAGAAAAAAAATAATAGCAAAATTCATCTGGAAGAACAAAAAGTCCAGAATATCAAGGGAACTAATGAAAAAAAATGTAAAAGAGAAAGTGGCCTAGCTGTACCAGATCTTAAATTGTCTTATAAAGTAGCAATCATCAAAAACTTGGTACTGTCTAAGAAATAGAGTGGTGGATCAATGGAATGGGTTAGGTATGCACGACACAACAGTCAATGGCTATACTAATCTACTATTTGATAAATCCAAAGACTTCAGCTTCTGGGATAAGAAATCACTATTTAACAAAAACTGCTGGGAAAACTGGAAAAATGTATGGCAGAAACTGGGCATAGACCAACATCTAACACCCTATACCAAGATAAAGTCAAAATGGGTACACAATTTAGATATAAAGACTAATACTATAAGCAAACTGGGAGAGCAAGGAGTAGTTTACCTTTCAGACCTATGGAGAAGGAAAGAATTTATAACCAAACAAGAGATAGAGAACATTATGAAATATAAAATGGACAATTTTGATTATATCAAATTGAAAAATTTTTGCACAAATGAAGCCACTATATCCAAGATTAGGAGGGAAGTAGAAAACTGGGAAAGAATTTTTACAACCAGCGTCTCTGATAAAAGCCTCATTTCTAAAATATATAGAGAACTGAGTCAAATCTATAAGAATACAAATCATTCCCTAATTGATAAATGGTCAAGGGATATAAACAGGCAGTTTTCAGAGGAAGAAGCCAAAGCTATCTATAGTCATATGAAAAAATATTCTAAATCACTATTGATTAGAGAAATGCAAATCAAAACAACTCTGAGGTACCACATCACACCTACCAGATTGGCTAACATGACAAAACAGGACAATGATAAATGATGGAGAAGATGTGGGAAAATTAGAACACTGATACATTGTTGGTGGAGTTGTGAAATGATCCAACAATTTTGGAGAGCAATTTAGAACTGTGCCCAAAGGGCTATAAAATTGTGCATACCCTTTGACCCAGCAATACCACTTCTAGGTCTTTATCCCAATGAGATCATAAAAATGGGAAAAGGACCCACAGATACAAAAATATTTATAGCATTTCTTTTTGTGGTGGCCAGGAATTGGACATTGAGGGGATGCCTATCAATTGGGGAATGGCTGCACAAGTTGTAGTATATGAATGTAATGGAATACTATTGTACTATAAGAAATGATGAGCAGGCAGACTTCAAAAAAACTTGGAAAGACTTACATGAACTGATGCAGAGTGAAATGAGCAGAACCAGGAGAACATTTTACACAATAACAGCCACATTATGGGAAGACTGACTTTGGACTCTTCATAGCAATGCAAGATTCTAAGACAACTCCAAAAGACTCAAGATGGAAAATGCTATCCACATCCAGAGAAAGAACTATGGAGTCTGAATGCAGATGGAAACATACTATTTGCTCTTCTTTTCCTTTGTTGTTTTGTTTTATTGTTTCATTCTCATGGTTCCTCGCGTTAGTTCTAATTGTTCTTTACATCATGACTAATGGGAAAATAAGTATAACATGAATGTATATGTAGAGCCTATATCAAATTGTATACCACCTTGGGGGTGGGGAAAGAAGTGGGAGGGAGAGAAAATTTAAAACTCAAAATCCTATGGAAGTGAATGTGGAAAACTAAAAATAAATAAATTAATTATCAAAATAAAATAAATAAAAAATAAAAACAAAAAAAAGGAAAAATAACAGAACTCTGGGTATTGGATGAAGCCTAGAAGGCAGCTAGGCAGTGTAGTGAATACAATTCTGGCCCTGGAGTCAGGAAGACTTGAGTTCAAAGCCATCCTCAGACACTTACTAGCTATATGACCTTGGGCAAGTCCCTTAACCCCGTTTGCCTCAGTTTCATCATCTGTAGAATGAGCTGGAGAAGGAAATAGCAAACCACTCTGGTATCTCTGCCAAGAAAACCCCAAATGGGGTCAGAAAGAGTCAAGCATGGCTAATTGCACAACAACAGAAGACTATAAAGATGAGATCAACTAAGAGACAGAAGTGAGGTGATATGCCCAAAGCTAAATGGGTAGTTGATGCTGGGGTTAAAACCATGACCCAAGTAGTCTCATGGGATCATTGCCTACTAAGTGGTGTAGTAGTGGATAGAGTTCCAGCTGGGAGCCAGGAAGACCTGAGTTCAAATCTGGATTCAGATTCTTACTAGTTGTGTAAGCCTGGGCAAGTAACTTAACTTCTGCATCAGTTTCCTTATCTGTAAAATGGGAATAAAATAACACCTACCTCCCAGAGTTCGTGTGAGGATCAAATAAGATATTATTAGTAAAGCATTTAACACAGTGCCTGGCACATAGTAGGTACTTAATATATGCTTGTTCTCTTACTTCCTTTATAGGCTCTTTGATCTACAGCTGTTTGGCCAAACAGCTTCAGCCTGAAAGTCTAGGGGTCAGAGGGTCTGCCTCTTCTCCCTGTTTGGTCCAATCCTATCCCACCCTTATTAGGGTTAGGCTGTGGGGAAAATTGATTGGCTTAGTGATGTCTGTAGATAAGAGGGAGATTAGAAATTCCCCTCTTACTAGGAACTAGACTAAAACCAGCTAAGACTTTCCCTCCCCAGGTCATGCACCAGCTGTCAAATAACCCAGCTGTCAAATAACTAACATTGCAGATGTGTAACCCATCTAAGCTGAGTAACCCAAAGCCAGTGTCCCAAGAAGCAAAGGTACTCTAGTTGAGTGACCATATGCATGATGTCTTCCTAGAAGATCCCCTGTTACAAGGGACCTACTTTGACAACAGACATGGATGGATTTGCAGTTGAGAAAATAAAGAAGATATGGACAGCTGGAGATGGTTGATATAGCAATCGGAAGGCTTAGCAGAGAGGAGAGCATCCTGACTTTAATAAGAACTCGCAGGAGGCAGTAATATCCTCCATAGCTTCCTACATGTCCTTCATTCTTTCCCCTAAAGAGGGAAAAATCCATACAAAACAAGTGTACATCTGAGGGCTGGTAGCAATATGGCTGAAACGATTTGTTTGAGGTTTTTGTTTTTAGCTGCCAAATGACTCTCTCTCTCTAAAGCAATAAGCATGATTAATTGCAATCAACTCCTCTTTACCATAATGTAGGAAATCTAGATGCCACCCTATGGCTTTAGTCCAGACTCATGTAGTTACCTGTGACTGCCACAAGGTGTCATTGATCTGTCACACCACCTATCACCAAACTACATGGCAGTTTCAGTATCTACTCCAAAAGACCTTCTGACAACCCTGGTTTTCCTCAGCAGATAGACCAGCATGCCCAGGGAGTTAAGGGTCCTACAAAAAGCACCCTCTATCACCTCCCTTATCTAATAACAATCAATAAGATCATGTGCTCATAGAGCAGTTACACTTTTGTCAGACATTCACATTTCTTTCATAAGATATCTGCAGGTAGACATTACTTTCATTTTATATGTAAAGATACTGAAACTTTGAGAGTTGAAATGACTTACCCGAGGTCCCAGTGGGGCCTCAATGATAGTGGGTCCACTAGAACCTAATAAGGAATTCATAAGATTTAGAGCTTGAAGGAACCTTAGAAATCAGAAGATCATAGATTTTGAATTGGAAAGGACCTTAGGTATCAACTCATAATTTAACTAATGAGTAAACTGATGTTCAGAAAGAGTCTATGACTTACTTTTCAGTACACCATGGTGACTCTTCCAACAAACTTCGTCCTTTATCAGTGAAATAAGCACTTCACCAGGCACATCACTAAGTTGGAACCTGGGTTCAAATCCTGGCAGTTTGACTTTAGGCAAATTATATGTTTGACTTTGGGTCAGTCATTTTTCTTTCCTTGAACTTTAGTTTCCCCATCTTCAAAATCACAGGGAATTGCCAAATGTGACTTCAAAAGCTTTGGCTAAATGGAACATAGCCCTTTCCTTGTAAGAGGGAAGTTGTATGACAACCACAATTCACCGGATGGCAGCAGAAGAACTGAAGAGGCCATATAAGTCAAAGACCAGCATATGGTAGCAGGGATCAGGAGTGGAGAGACCCAACAGAAAGCAACTCACTAGGGATACCCAGCAGAGAGCACCAGAGTGGAGAGAACAGAGCAACAAAAATCCTCAGCTTGGTGGAGAAAGCAACTTACCCAGTGGCATTGTGAGAGGATGATGATGCTTAATGACATTACCGGAAGACATCAGCAGCTCTATAGAATTTGAGGTATGAGTTATTCAGCTATGTGTGTGCTCTAGCCACATGCATTCCCCATGGATATGTCCCTTCATGAATATTTCCTACTTGTGCCCTCCCATCTCTATACCCTTATAGCATGTATGTTTTCTTTCCTCCATTGATAGCATGGTAACCTATGAGGAAATATACCCCTGTGCATTGGGGGCAGCTTCCTTATCACTAATTTTGCTATGCTATTTTATTAAATGTCTTTTGCTTTGAACTGTGTCTGCTGGTTGGTCTAGTGAAAGAAATACATTGGTAGGGGCTTTTGAACTATGGTTTTTAGTGGATGCTGACCCACAAAAGTGCTTTTAACCTGAGTTAGTTTTTTCAGGGCCCAAATGTGTGTGTGTGTGTGTGTGTGTGTGTGTGTGTGTAAAAGATATACACGTACATACAAAACACACGTGTACATATATGTATATAAGTGTGTAATGTATTACACATGTATGTAGATTGTATGTGTGGTCTATTTTGTGTATACATATATGTTCATGTGTATATATTTCTCATACATATACATATACATATACATATAGAAATTTCAGCCTATAACATCCCCATTTATTATCCCCAAGGGACTGAGCCTGACCCACTAGCAACAATGCCACCTTCTGTTCTTCTATGCACCTTTCCTAAGGCAGCATTTTGCTTTTGTACTTGGGCTTTTGTGACGTCATTTCCCCTTTGAGAATGTTCCTTTTGCCCAGATTTCACCTGAATGTAGAGAGGATGTAGAGAGGAGAACAGAATTGTCATTGTCCCTGTCAAGCTCACTTATTAAGGACTTGGCAAGTGACTGGATAAAATAATTTAGGCATAGTCTCTGCCCTTGCTAGGATACTGTGGGGACCAGGCTATTTTGCAGTGACTCTGAGAGAAAGCAGGATAGGGAGAAGTATGACTTGAGAGAGCTATATAATCTCCTGTAGGTGACCCTTTCCTTGAAAGTTTATACTCCAAGAAAGACAACACTGGTATGGACGGACAGTTCTCAGTATTCATAAAGAATCTTAGAGATCATCTATCCCAACCCTTCATTTTACCGGTAAGAAAACCAAAGCCCAGAGAGGTGAAATAATTTTCTAAAGGTACCATAATTAGTCAGTGGCCTATCTGGAACTAGAACCCAGGTCTTCCACTTCCTACCCCATTGGACTTTCTACTACACCATGCTGCCCTCAGCATAAAAGACATAGAGGGACAGGAAAGACAATATTGACATGAACAGATGTGACAAGTCACACATAGATAACAAACTGAACAAATATAAGATGAGAATGACAGATTTATAGATTTCATTTTTAGTATGTTCAAACAAAGGGATAAAAAGTATTTTCTCGGAGTGAAGCAGGAGTACCTGGGGTCTCACATTTAGACCAGGTAGTGTCAGTGAAGAGAGGTAGAAGGGAAATGGCCCCATCTCTTTCAATTTGCCTGGGGTGACTTCATGGAGGAAACGTGTTCTCTGAAGTTGTGTAAATGACAGAAGGTAAAAAGCATAGGACAGTTGGAGTATGCAGGATATTTCTGGCATATGGGGATGGGATTTATCAAGGGTGGCAGGGCTCAGGTGGAATAAAATGAGGCAAGAATTGATTTAAATCCCCCCATCTGCTTTCCTATTGAACTCAGGAGAAAAAGAGCTGTTAGGAAGGGCCCCTGAACTATCCACATAAGTCCTATGAGTTCTTGTACTTGGGGTAAGTTCAGTTGAGCTGGGGGTTGGAATAGAGGCTGTGGTTGAGCCAGGAAAGAACAGGGTCCATCGCTGAGAGTCCTGACCTAGACCCTACGAGGGTAGGGTGAACTCTAGGACTCTAGGAGAGGAGCACCTAGCAGTAGAACCCTATGAGAGTAGAGGTAACAGAGGTGTGGTTGCTCCATACAGTTAGAAGAGAAGTTCCAAATCCACAATGTAAGGAACAGGGTTGGGGATCTCACACCTCACCCCATGTTGGCACATCCAGGGCAAAGTACTAGTTGATAGGTGCCAGAGTAGATAAAGAACCATACCAGAAATCAAGAAGGCCTGAGTTCAAATCTTTCCACAAGCACTTTCAAGCTCAGTGACCCTGGTCAGTTCCCTTAACCTTTCTCAGTTTCAGTTTCCTCATCTATAAAGTGAGGATAATAATAGCACCTGCCTCACAAGGCTATTGTAAAGATCAAATGGGAGGGGGGGGAGGCCAGGATGCATGATTCACTTTGTACAAGCTTAGAGCACCATATAAATGTTAGCCATTATTATTTGTGTACTAGGTACGTTTCTGCTGGGTAGACAAAGGTCAAAAAAATTGTTTCTCAGTTTCCAAGAATCTGGAGGAGGACAGAGCAATGAGCTGCTCTGGGGAGGTTTCTTCAAACCCTTATCATCTGATGCCCTTTATTATTCAAGTGCATCCAGGCTCATGCCACTGTCAGGCCACACCTAGAGGCAAGGCCAGACACAGGCCAGAGTGGATAGCAGATATGCCGCTAAGACATTGTGAGAAGGTGCAAGGTAAGGGGACTAATGGATGACAACTAATTGATACCCCAGGTTTTGACTAATCCATCAAGGTGAGCGTATGCAAAGACAAGACAAGGAAGAATAACTATATTTATGCCTTTTTAATGCTGGCTACGTTGCTATTGAAGGGAAAGATGCAGGAACAGGTTAGGAAAGAGGCCTTGGGTATGGGTATTGAGGGTTATGGAAGTAGGAGGGGAACATGTATGCTAGATCGGAGGCTGGCAGTCTATGACCCTGGGACCACTCACCAAGTACTGCTTGAGACCACTTTTGGCGATACTCTACTTACTGTATGCACCTCTTTCTGAGTTCTCCATTCTTCCTTTCTCTCTCTCTTTTTCTTATTGTCTCCCTCCCTTTCCTCTCTCTCTCTCTCTCTCTCTCTCTCTCTCTCTCTCTCTCTCTCTCTCT
>NW_020954723.1:21237592-21238485 GCF_900497805.2 Vombatus ursinus
ATGGGTCTAACTAGGCCTTAGACATTCCAGGGTCACCCCTGGCCATTGCTTAGTCAAAGTCAGAGCTTAAAAGGTTTCTGAGCCTAGGGCTACAGAAACAGAAAGGTAGTGGATGAGAAGGGAAGGAAAGAAGGAGAAAGAAAGAAAGAAAGAGAATCTGTCATGCATCCTCCCCCCCCCCCCAATTCCACACGATGGCAGTAAAAACCCTTTGGAATACAGAGCTGCTTTCACTCTCTCACCTTCTGAAATAGATGGGAAGAAAGAAAACCACTGCTGCCCAGACCTGTATTATGAGGCACTCACTATCCCTGGCTGGAACTGCAATTAATGTCCTTTTCTTCTAGTAATCATTGAAATCTGTGGTAGGACAGAGTACATGGGCCACCAATTACTTCACATCTTGGGCAGGAAGGATGGCTCCTTTGATTGTTGTTAGAACTGAGGAGAGTGAGGGTTATTGGCCCCTGGTGCAGGTGGCAAGAGATGGGAGGAAGAAAAAGGGAAAAATCAGAGAGAAACTTGATTCCCTATTCCAGCCCAGCCCAACCCAACCCACCCTACACCATCAAAGCCATAACTAGGAATTCTGACTCCCGGGTAGATTCCATTGAGAAGGGAGTGGTAGGAGAAAAAAAGTGGCTTTTCCTTTGAGAATCTAGCCCCAGCCTTCATGGCATAGCTGATGATCCCCAGCCACAGTATGGAGAGTGGAGTAGGGGGAGAGAAGTGTAGGGTACAGAATAATGTGAGAAAGTAGGACTCCTGAGAAAGAAAGGACAGGAAGGAAGTAGTAAGTACACCCCCAAGATGTCTTCACCCTAGAGCAGAATGCTGGTCATCTAGCCCTATTTACAGCTCTGCACTGGCCGTCCCCCCCCCCCCCCCCCCCC
>NW_020954723.1:21238506-21239811 GCF_900497805.2 Vombatus ursinus
TTAGAAATGGTAAATCAGGACTGGCCCCAACCACCTTAAGAAGTCTGGTTGCTTCCTCCTCCCTTCCTTCTGAAGGCAAATGACCCTACCCTGGCTCAAAGTGCCAGCTGAGAGAAAGCTAGGTCAGTTCTGACCTTGGGGGAGGAACCGGTCTTTGGGGACAGCCTAGCAGGGTGAAGAGTGACAGATTCAAGTATGTCTGGAGAGTCCTAAGATACCTAGTTGAACTGCTAAAATTAGCATGGACTGCTTCTCCTGTGGTAGCCATTAGTAATGTTAGCACTCTGGTTCCTGGGGCTGGGGACAACTCTGTGTTGGGCACTGTAGGAGAAACATAGAGAAGCAGGATAGAGTAGAGAGGTGATCTTATCTTGGTATTCCTAAGGGAAGAAAAGGGTTAAAAAGAGATATTTATGGGACCCTGCTGCTTCTAAACTGGATTAGCCCTTATAGTACCTCAGGAACTCTTCTCACTTTCTCCTGTCAGAAGACGCTTTCCTCTACTTCTCTCTGGAGCCCCACCTTCGATTCCACCAGTAGACTCCACATACTCAAATCTTAACCCCCTCTCTGCACACCATCCAGATTTCCAACTTCACGTCTCCCAACTAAGGATTCAGGAACTTGGATTGAAATACAACTGGTGTCGGGGAGAGAGAGTATGGTGTTGGGTCTAGGCAACTGAGGTGGGAGAAGAATTGGGCAGTGCACTCAGCTGTGTTTGTACGATGCTGAAATTCAGTACTTCTCTTAAACAACTCCCTTCAGCTTTAATCAATGGAAGCTATAGAGTTAGTGGGAGGACAGGAGAGTTGAGAGGGTTCATTTAACTTGATTTTTTTAGTGAAACAACTCAAGGGGGTGTGCCAAACTTGAGTTTCCTAATCCATTCTTAAACTTCCTGGTCACTGAATCTCATAAATCTTCCTGGTAAGACTAGTGTCATTGTGATTGTTCACTATCTGAACAAAGGGGACTCTGTCCCTAGGGTATGAGGTTTCCATTGCCTTCCCTATGGTTTCTTCAGTAGAAAGGAAGCCTCTTAAGGGCAGGGACATTTTCTGTTTCTGTCTTTGTAGCCCTAGCTACAAATAAGTCTAACAAATCTTAGATGACTTATGTACATACATAAGGTTAGAATTGCACTGAGTTCCCCCTTCCAGCCAGGCCCACCCAGCTGCCTGAATTCCTGCATAACAAAGAGAGGATGCCCTTCGGAGTGAATGGGGCTGTTCATAGGGCGAGGATGTATATTTTTTAACTTCTCCAGGAAGGTCACTGGCGGGGGGGGGGGGGGGGGGGGGG
>NW_020954723.1:21239829-21261886 GCF_900497805.2 Vombatus ursinus
CTGTTACAGTTTTCTCATACAATTTAATCTGCTGCCTGGATGGCCTCCAGCGTCCAAGCCAGGGACAATCTTCAGCCTTTGGAATTGATTTCCTGGAATTGGGGAAGGCCCAGCCAAGCATCCAGATGACAGATGTGTGTTTGCAAGTGTTTGATTCCGAAAGTCGACTAGCAGGAAAAAGTTAAAATTCCCTCTCCACCCTACTCTGCTATGCTAATCACCCCCCCCCATCCCCGCCCATCTCCCTCCTCAAAATCCTCTTTGTTTGATGTTTTCCTTGGGAGAAGAACTCACAGCTAGGTCTCACAGTTAACTCCCCTTCCAGAGAAGAGCAGTTGGACAGGAGAACTGCAAATACCTTCCTTCTTTCTTAGAAAATGGGGTTTCCACCCTGACCCTCCTTCCTGACCCAATCCACAAGTATGGGCTTCTTCTCTCTTGGGATATAGGGTATTGGCTAAGCTCATTCACCAGAGCCAAGGGAGCTGGGGGCTTCATCCAGTGTCAAAGGCTGTGGTACAGACTTCTGGAAGAGCTGAGATTGGAGGATCTGCCGTGGGAGGTAGAGCTGCATATTAATAAGGAAAACCAGTAAACCTACCAAGGGTCTGAGAGGGAAATGGAGATGATGGGCAGAATACCACATTCTAGAATGAGAAGTTAAATACCCCCCTCTCACACATCCCCCCCACACTTCCTTAGAGCACTACTGAGAGATTCTAGGACATGAAGCTCAAATGCCCCCTTAACTGCCCTCCCTATCTTCAAAGGTGCTTCCAAACAAGAACTAGGTATGGACCAGACCCTTTCAGTGAAGCATATTATAGTGATCACTGGATTTGAAGTTGTACCACCTGGGTACAAATCCACCTTTTGCTCCTAATGGCCTAGGTGATCTCCCAGGATCACACAGCTAGCAAGTATTAGAGGCTGAATTTGAACTCAGGTCTTCCTGACTGCAGTTCTAGCACTCTATCTACTTTGCCATTTAGCTACCTCTAGGTCTTGAAGTGAGGGAGACTTGAGCTCAGATTCTCTCTCTGATATATACTGTCTGTGTGACCGTGGACGAGTAAGTGATTTAACTTCTCAGTGGTCCAGGCAACTGTTAAGATTATAAATTATAAGTGAGTTGTTCATCTGCATCACTGGAGGAAGTTTTCCACACCAGAAATTCCCGCAATGATAAAACCAGAGGTCTAGACCAAAAAAAAAAAAAAAAACAAAAAAAACCCCATACTTGTCTACAGTACTTTAAGCTTATATTTATAGAGAGTTTTAAGATATCATGCCCTCACAACAACCCTATGCAATGGATAGGTATTATTATTATTCCCATTTACAAATTTAAAAACTTGGGCACAGAGGTTAAATGACTTGCCTAAGATCACACAGCAAATGGTGAACTAAGATTTGAAAATCAGATCTTCTGATTCTGAATACCCTTGTTTTTGCCTCTATACCACAGACCAGTGAGGCAGTAAATAGAGTGCTAAGTCTGGAGTCAGGATGAGTTTAAATCCTGCCTCAAGCACTTGCTAGTTGTGTGACCCTGGAAAAGTCACTTCATCTCTGTTTGCTTCAGCCTCCTCTTATCTAAAATGGGAATCGTAACAGCACCTGCCTCCCAGGGTTGCTGTGAGGATCAATTGAGATAACATTTGTGAAGCACTTAACACATTGCTTGGCACATAGCAGGCACTTGATAAATGCTTGTCCCCTTCCCCGGCATATCCCCCACATATCCAGTCCCCTACCTCCCATCAAAACAAACCCTTTCTTTGACTACACCCCAGAACGAGAAGGAAACAACACGCATCAAACCTTCATTATTTTTCAGACCGGACAGATGAAGACATATTTGAGAGACTTGATAGAAAAGACCCCGCAAATACTTCCCAGATCCCTGGGGAGCTGATAAAGTGTGTAGCTTGTTTTCTTCTGTTTATTTTTTACCAAGTAAAGGAGACTGAGGCCTCTTAGAATCCCAAATTTTCTTCAGGACTCAGCTCTAGCACCACCTGCTAATGCTACCCTCCCCAAATCATCATGAGTCTATTTTGTATATATTTTGGATATAAATATGTAACCAACCAGCTGTTCCTATATATGTACATTTGTTTTCCCCCAATAGATTGTAAAGTCATTGAAGGCAAGGAACTTCTTTTACCTCAATCTCTGTAATGACATTCCTTTGCACATAGTAGATAATAATTTGTATCCCCAGTACTTTGCAATAGTAAGAACTCAATAAATGCTTTTTTTTTTCATTCATTTACTCAATAAATGCTTATTGGCTGATTATTTGCACTCTGGCCTCTTCTTTATCCTCTGTCCACCATATTTCAGACTCTTACCTCTCAGACTCTGATTTTACCCAGTGCTGGGCCTACCAAAACCACTTCCTAGCCATCTCTAAGCCAAGCCAATGTACTCCTCCCTCACCCCTTCCAATTCTCTATTAAGAGTATAAGCTCCTGAAGGGCTAGAACTGTCTTACTTGCTTGAATTTGCATCCCTAGCATTTAACACAGTGTCTGGGTACACTGTTGTTGTTCAGTCATTTTTCAGTGATGTCCAACTCTTCATGACACACATACACACACACACATATACACATACACAAACACATGTATATATACACATACACATATACATATCTATATCTACATATATGTATATATATATATATCTTGTTTGGATGTAGTTATTTACATGTTGTCTCTTCCATTTGAATGAATACTCCTTGAGGTCAGGAACTATTTTTTACCTTTCTTTGTCTCCCCAGCACATAGCACTGTGCCTAGCACTTAATAAATACTTGTTGACTGACTGACTATTCTGCGCCCATTCAGGCAGCAATCCTGGTGAACAAGGACTCCTTGCACGTGGGAATGGAATTGAATAAGCCTCTCCCTAGAAAGGGAGAAAAACAGGACAAACAGCAGTGCTGGAAAATAAATCAAGTGTTTGTGACAATATTCGTTTCTGGATGTGATATCTGAGCTCCAGACAGAGAGACCTATCTAGGGACATCCAATATTCAGGGCTGGGGCTGAGTCCTGCCAATTCTCAGAGATCCCAGAGCCTTAGCTACAGCCCTTGCTCTGCATGGAAGGGGAGGGTCATGGTGGGGGGAAGAAGGAGAATAAAATTTCTTCTCCACCCCTGCTGTCCTCTAGGGAAGCCACAAATGAACTAGGGATCTCTAAGCCTTCTTCAGCTAACTGGTTTCAGAGCTGCTGCTGCTGCTGAGGGTTTCTGCTTGTCCTTTTCTTTCAAACCCCTAAAGTGGGAGGATGAAGCCCAGTCCCACCTAGCAAGACCTAATTCCAGACTCCTAAAAGGAGCTCAGGTTGTCCCATAGACACAGGAACCATTGGTTAGTGTCCTGGCTATGGGGAAAGAAACTGTCTGCTTGTGTTGTGTTCTTCCCTGAGAGGTCTGCCGGGGAGCCTTCATTTTAGCCAGTATCCTTTCGCTCTTCTCCCTTGGGTTGCTCCTGATTTCTGCTTACCTAACAGAACAACTGTGCTACTGGAAGGAAGAGGCCCCATAGGACACAGCTCAGAATCAACTGTCCTGTACCCCTCAGGTTGTGGTAGAACTTTGCTTGTACCGTTATTCACTGGATAAAATTAAGAGGACTGTGAAAAGAGGCCAAGGAGGTAGACCAAGAGAGAAAAGTCTAAGTCAGAAATCAGTATTCTGTGTCTCTTTCTGGGCTCCTCCGACTTCCTTCCCTAACCAGCACTTTTGCCATGGTTGATTTCACTGAGTCTTCATTACTTTGTAATTTTCCAGATGCCTTCTTATTAGAGGCAGCTTTCATGGAGAGAGATCAGTATCTCTGCTGTGTTGGAGCCAGTGGAGAGCTGGGCCCTGTCCTCACTGATTACTGGCCTTTCCCCTCCTGCTCTAAGATCCCCTTTCTTCTGACAGATCGGCATAATCCCTGCTTTTAAGCTCCCATCTTTTCTCTGCCAACACTTACTCTTCCAGATTTAGTTTCCCCTTTTGTCTCAATTCTCCCACACGCCTTCCTGAAAACATAAAAGGAGTTTTGTTTTATTTTTCCCCAAAATGCTTTCTTCATATAATTATGAAAATGTTCAGGTCCTATGAAATAGATTGACCAGATATTATTCTCCCTCATTTCACAGATGAAGAAACTGAGGACTTGTGTAACGTCATGTGAAGTTGAACTGGAACTCAAATCTAGGCCTTTTGGCTACAAGTTCAATGCCCTTCCCACCACAGGGACTGAAGTGATTTGCTCTAATCCTGATCCGCACCTGCTGTTGTCTTGCTGTACAAAATTCATATCTCACCAGGGCCTCCTGTCTTCTGGCGTCTTCCTTTGGTATAGAATTTCTTTTTCCAAAGACTCTGGATTAGGTGAGGCTATGGAGAAAATACATTAATTATACTCTTGACCACCAAACACAAAAAGAGGTCTGGGCTTGTATGGTTTAGTTTGATTCTATGAACCAGCTGTTCTAGACTGTTGTTCCATTGTGTCTGACTCTTTGGGATCCCATTTTGGGGATTTACTTGGCAAAAATACTGCCATTTCCTTCTTCACCTCATTTTACAGATGAGGAAACTGAGGCAAAGGGGTGAAGTGACTTGCCCAGGGTCACACAGCTGGGAGGTGTCTGAGGCTAGATTTGAACTCAGGATTTCTTGACTTCAGGTCTAGCACTCTATCCACTACACCATCTATCTAAATTGGCAATATGAAAGCCATATTTTTTGGGGGGGGGTCTATTCAGACCCTTCTGACTCAGAATGCAAGGTGAATATTCTCTCTGGCCACGAGAGACCTGTGACAGCATTCTTCTTGCTTCTAGGACAAATCCAAACTCCTTAACCTTGGAGTCAAAGACGCTCTATAATCAGATTCAAACGGATCTTTCCAATCTCATCTGCCATTACTTTTCCAACATGACTCCACCAATGTGACTGGCACTAAATTTCTGGTTCCTTTCTTTTTCCCCACAGTGCTTTGCAAAGTCCCTGGCACATAGAAAGCACTGAATAAATGCTTGATGATGATGATGATGATGATGATGGAGGATAAGTAAAAAGAGGTTATAGTTTCATAGCTCTGGATCTGGTGTCAAGGGTTTCATTTTGGCCGTAGCCTTGGGTCTCTATAAAATGAATGGGCCTGGATTGGATGACCTCCAAGAGTCCTTTCAGTCTAGAAGTTCTCTCATTTGCTCAAAGTCACACAGTTAAGATAATAATGAATAATGAAAACAGAACTTAAACCCAGGTCTTTTGATTCCAATTCCAGTGTTCTTTCTACTACACCATATTGCCAGTTGGCCTAGAAATGAGATTTCTTAACCTGTGGTCTACAGATCCTGGGTGTGTGGATAGATTTCTGAGGGTTTGTGAGCCGGGAAGTTGGGGGGGGAGATCACATTTTTCTTTTCACTAACCTTAAGCTGAAATTCAGCATTTTCTTCAATGATTTAAAAACATGATTCTGAGAAGGGGTCCATTGGCTTCAGCACACTGCCAAAAGAGTCCATGACACATCAACAAAACTCATGGCTTTGTCTTGAAAGTGTAAAAAAAAAATCATTGTCTAGGTAATCTCAGAGATATAAGGAACCCCTAGAATTAATTTAAACCAGTGACTTCTCTACAGACACCTTGAATACTCTGATGACTATTAAAGAGTATGAGAAGAGAGGGGAATGAGCATTTTTATTCAGCACCTTCTATAGAAGGGCCAGGCACTGTGTGCTAAGTGCTTTTTACAAACATTATCTCATTTGATCCTCACAATAACCCTGGTAGGTAGGTGGTATTATTATTATTTTCATTTTACAGTTGAGGTAACTGAGGCAAACAGAGGTTAAGTAACCTTCTGAAATAGTAAGTATCTGAGACCTGATTTGAACTCGGGTCTTTCTGACTCCAGGCCCTATCCAACTGCTTCCTCTGAGTGTTCTTCAAGATGTCTTAAAAAAAAAATTGAGACCACCAGTTCACTCAGGATCAGAGAGGAATCTCTGTCCAGAATTTTGACTCACTCTCTCCAGAGTTTTTAGCAGCTCCCTATAGCTCATTGTACCATTTCTTCACTAAATTCCTCCCCATACTACCCATACTAATATAGAATCCTACTGCCTCCTACTCAATGAATCTATGATGCAGGAATCTTGCCAAGGCTTTCAGATTGTTTTCTGACCTCCAGGACATCTAATTTCACTTCCATCCTATTTTCAGAATGATCACACCTTAGATAAGAGAATATTGTTTGTCCAATTCATCCCTGATGGCAAAATGCTGGCTCTGTTATCATTTCTTTTATACTTGGGACTTCTGATCTCCCTCACGCTCCACTGGGGCACCAGTTCATCAACATTGAAAAGGGAAGGGGGGGAGGCCATGAGGTGGTACAGTGCATAGAGCACTAAAGTTAGGGTCAGGAATATATGAGTTCAATCCTGCCTTAGACGCTTGTTAGCTGTGTGACATTGGGCACTTCTCAGCTTCAATTTCCTCATCTGTAAAATGGCAACAATAATAGTACGTATCTTACAGGGTTATTGGGAGGACCAAATGAGATAACGTATATAAAATGTTTTACAAACCTTGAAGTACTATATTAATAATGTTGAATGTTATTATTATCATCACCATCATCACCCTATTTCCTGAGCTCTGATTTGGACTCAAACCTCCTCTCACTTAGGTCTCAAACATTCAGCCCTGAAGCTCATTGCTCAACTGTGCATTTAAATGGACTGCATGTTGGGACGTGGATTCTCTTTGTCCTAAGTAAAGCTGTAAACTCCCCATCTCTGTCACATTAAGGAATTAGGCCAAGTGATTCTAAGACCTTTCCAGCTCTGATAGTCCATGAGTCAGCCTGGTATAAAGGAAAGGGTGTTGGATTTGAGATTAGAGTACTCCCAAGTTCAAAATCTGGCTGTGCTACTTGTTACCTGTATGACCTTGGGAAAGTCACTTACCTAGTTTAGCCTGTTTCCTCATCCATTAAAAAATGAAGATAATAATATTTGCAGTATCCAATTCATGTAGTTCTTATAAAGAAATCGTTTTACAAAACAAGAACGTCATTTAAATGTTAGCGAATATGATTCTATACATCCTGAAAAGCGTCAAGAGGACTTTATTTGGGATCTAACACAAATCTCAGTCCAAGGAAGCTCTCCAATCCTCTTTATCACAAGATTAATTATTCTCTTCATAGATGCCCCCCACCCAGTATAAAGGCTAGGATGAGCACTGGACAAAAAGGAAGTTACTCATTTTGCCTGTGTGACTTTGGGCATCTCATTTAACCTAGGGGCAGCTATGTGACACGGAAAATAGAGTGTTAGACTTGGAAGTGGGAAGACCTGAGTTCAAATCCTTCCTGAGATACTTTACTAGCTATGTGACCCTGGGCAAGTCACTTAATTTCCCTCCAGTTTCCTCATCTGTAATATGAGGGGGTTGTTCTTGATGTCCTCCTAATGACCTTCCTCTCTCTAAACCTATGATCCTATCACCCCTCTAGGTATCAGTTTCCTCACCTGTAAAAATGAGGGGATTGGACTCCATGGCTTCTAGATTTCCTTCCAGTTCCTATGATCTTATTATCTAAACCTATTCTTTTGTTTTAGTTGGAGCCCTTGTGGGTGAATCCCCACTTCCCACCTGGCCCCAGGTAGTCCAGGCTATACTGCTTGTGAGGTAAGGTAGATTTCCTCAGCCTTTGGGGGTTCCTCCATCCTTTGGCTGTTCACCATCAAGCTAGAGGTAGCCATGATCATGCAACACCCCCAACTGCTTTCCTGATCTTCCTGCTGCCTAGCAAAGTAAATAGCTTCTCTCTTTTTTCCTAGAGTAGAGCTGACTCACCAGCCTGCTACCATAGGCCAGCTCAGTCTATGGAATGGAAATTGCTATTAGTATGCAGGGCAGGTACTGAGGACAGAGCTGTCTCTATGCAACAGCTCTTGATCTGCTTCTCTGATTAATGTGGCTCAGGAGGGAGGGAGGGAGAGAGAGACAGAGAGAGAGAGAGAGAGAGGGACAGAGGAAAGAGGAAGAGGGGAGAGAGGGAAGGAGGGAGGGAGAGAGGGAGGGAGGGAGGAAAGAGGAAGAGAGGAGAGAGGGAGAGAGAGAGAGAGAAAAAAAAACCTATTACTGGTTGGTTTGTTTTTCTGAATGCTCAGAATATAGACCAAGAGTTTATTAGCATCCCAACTCCATCTTTCCATTGCCTGCTGGTTAACCACCATTCTTTAAGTAATTGCAAATGAAAATGACTGAGACCTTGGCAAATCATAGAAATAAATTACTTGCTAGCATTCCTGCAATGTGGCTGTTTGGAGGGGGAAAGAATGCTTTTCATGAAGGGTTTTCTGAGCATCCCAAATTCTCCCCTCCCTTGCAAAGACAACCATGATTGCTTTGCTTCTGTATTGAAATGAGAGGATTTTTTACTGTCTCCTTCTAGAGGGTGTAAACAGCATATATTCTATGTGCATGTACATCAATGCATCTCTACATCTATGTATCACTTAGTTCAGTGTATGTATTGGTACTGTATTGACAAAAATGACTTAGAGGAGGCTATGTTAGAATTTGGAATAAGAGCATCTTAGTTTAAATTCCAGTCCACCCTGCATGTATGACCTTGGGCAAAGGATTTTACCTCTATGGACTTCACTTTCCTCATCCATAAAATGAGGAAGTTGGCCTAGAATCAAGATTTTTTAACCTGTGGTGTACAGATCCTGGGTCCATGGATAGATTTCGAGGGGTTTATGAGCCTGGATGGGGAGTAAAAAAAATCTCATCTTTCTTTTCACTGATTTCAAACTGAAATTTAGCATTGTCTTTAATGCTTTAAAATCATGGTTCTGAGAAGAGGTCCACAGGCTTCACTGCACTGCCAAAGGAGTCCATGACACAAAAAAAGATTAAGAACACCAGGCTAGATGGTCTCTGAGGTCCTTTTCAACTCTAAATCAGATGATCCTAAGGACGTTATGCATTAGTCCAGTACCTTAAGCAATTAAGCAATTAATTAGTCTAGCAATTCTCCCATTGGTTGCTGTTTTATAACAATTTCTTTCCAATAAGACATCAGCATTTGATACATGACTTGTCACTATGCAGGTGGAACCACACAGCCTGCTGCTGAAATTCAGCATCTTTTGGTGTGGAACACGGCAGCCATTTGATATTTCTACATTCATTAGTCATGATGAAGGTCATCCTTATTGACAAAGCATGGGTATCTACTTTTAGTTCCTGGAAGCCCAAGCAGAAATGTCCTGCTTTTTATTTTGCCCAGGACATAGGCCACAACTTAACTGTGATTGTAAAGGAATCTTTAGAAGCATAGAGCATAGAAAGTTTAATTTATTGCTTTTCCTTGGGTGAGCTTTCACCATTTGGGGCAGAGGCAACCTTTCCCGGGCTGCTTTGTTTCAGCAGTGTGAATTATTGTTTTTTTAAGCCATCATTTTCCTTCTCTAGGCCTCGGGTTCCCATCATTAAAATTGGGGTAACGAGAATAGCTCTGCCTCCCAGACTTGCTAGGGAAGAAACATCACTGGACTTGGGATTAGAAGATCTGGATTTGAGTCTTAGCTTCACAACTTACTAACTTGTTACTTTAGGCAAGCCACTGAATCTATCTGAGCCTCAGTTTCACCATCGGAAAAAAATGGAGATAATAATACTTGTACTACCTACTCAAAGGGTTATTGTGTAGCTCAGAATGTACATTGGAAAAGATTATTAGATTTGGAGCTATCAGATATAGGTCTGAATCCCAGCCCACTACTTATTACTCACTAGAAGGTCACTGAATGACCTTGGAAAAGTCACAAATTTTCTGGGCCTCAGTTTCCTCATCTGTTAAATGAAGAAGTTGGACTAGCTGATTTCTGAGGTCATTTCAAGACCTAAATATATGAAACCATAAGGGCTTTGTAACCACCCAGTACTACGTAAATGTGGCCTCTAATAATAAAACCTTAGGCAGCAAAACCTTTCAACAACCTAGGGCTTGTATCTGCTCTAAGCAGTCCCCTCCACCATCACCTTTCAACAGATCACCTGATTTGTAGTTGCTTTAACAGCAATTAGAGACACAAAGAGCAAAAGGAGGAAAAAGACAGCCTTTTCCCATCGCATACAATTTGTCAGAAATCAAACCTCCAGAGCTGGCCAACCTGCCAAGCATTACCCCCTGAGCTCAGCTCAGCTTTGAAGGGAGTGAGCGGCGGCTGCTAATTGCAGATCCCGGATGAGGAGCTAGGAGGAGGCAGCCGGGAGGCAAGGAGAGAAATCATCTTCTGATGCGCCAATTACAGATCAGCTGGGACATAATTGCAGAGTTGCCATCCTGGCTGCTGGAGGTACCAGGCCTTCCCCTCATTAATCAACGATAATCCAGAATTATGACCCTTAATTATTTGCAAAGATGCTTATGCACACACACTCAGGCACGAACACAGACACGAGTAATTGATAATCAACCGTGTAATTCCAGGCAATAATTCTGTCCAGGGACAGGCAATCGACATCATCCACCTGGGAGCCAATTGAAGCCCAAGTCACCAGCAGCCCTAGGTTGGGCTTGCCAAGGTGAGATGGCTGCCTGTTAGTAAAGCCAACGCCCTTAGAAGTAGCCCTCTGCACCTACCTCCTGTAGAATCTGTGCTTGTACCCCACCTCCCCAACCACCTGGCCCACTCTCTCCTGGTATGATCTCCAAGAAGCTCCCCCCCTCCTTTTTTTTGTGAGGCAATAGGGGTTAAGTGACTTGCCCAAGGTCACACAGCTAATAAGTGTCAAGTGTCTGAGGCTGGATTTGAACTCAGGTCCTCCTGATTCCAAAGCCAGAGCTCTATCCACTATGCCACCTAGCTGCCCCCAAGAAGTCCCTTTTAAAGGGACTTTATACTCTATATAAAGTATATTTATGTACTTTATACTTTATACTTCCTTTATACTCTGTCTCTTTTGGAAAGTTACCCAGACAGCACGGTAGCTTTGTAGTATATAAATACAATATATACATATATATAGAATATAGTAATAATAATTATTATTATAGCAATTCTAATAATAATAGCAAGCATTTATACAGCACTTTAAGGTTTGCAAAACACTTTATACACACACACACACACACACACACACACACACAGAGTTATTTCATTTGATCCTTACAACAACTGTAGGAGTTAGGTGGGGCATAGGGTGTGTTCAGGGAAGACTAGTACCTCTGCTGTGATGGCTGCTGAGCCCTTTTCAGGGCTGTTTTCCACCTTTGGTGTCCACCTGTTCCACCTAACTCTCACCTGTGGCTCCAGGAAGCATATACAGTGGCCACACCCAGGTAAGCCATTTTGGCAGATGGACTAAACCAGGTTCAGGGTAACTGAGGGATCTCAAACCCATTGGTGAGTCAGGGAGGTATCTACACCAAACATGTGAAGACTTCTTCTTGTGGAATGGGTGGATGAGAACAATCTCTTCCAACAGCCATGAAGGCAGCTGAAGCAGGCACTGTGGAGTGCTTAGAGCTTGGTTAGACATGGAAGATGGCAAGGTCATCCACTGCATCTTGAGCCATCACCAGCTGTCTTGATTTTGTCCTGCCACTGGACTGTGGTGACTCTGGAGGAGAGCGTGAGGCTGACGACTTTGTGCAACTCTGCCTCACTTAAATCTGATTTAGGCACAAATCAAAAAGAAAGCAGGTGGTTTTATTATCCCCATTTTGCAGATGTGGAAACTGGGGCTAAGAGAGAGGTTAAGTGACTTGCCCAGGAACACTCAGCTAGTAGGTGACAAAAGCAAATATTGAACTCAGGTCTTCCTGACTTTAAGCCCAGTTCTCTATTCACTGTGACACCTAGTTGTCTAAATTGTACTATACTCAAACTGGGAAGAGTGAACAGGAATCAGCCCTAAATAAAGTTGAAAGACATTAAGGCTTAATGGAAAGACAGCTCAATTGGACTCATAAGACCTGGGTCTAAAACTGGTTCTGCTACTTACTATTCATGTGATCTCAAGCAACTGATTTCACTTTCCTGAGTCTCAGTTTCCTCATTTATAAAATGAAAAGATTGGACTAACCATCTATAGAATTTCTTCCAGTGACTAATCCAAGTCTTCTGACTTTCGGATGAGGGTTTTTTCCATGCTACCTTGCTGTCTTTGGCTAGATGATCAAAGTTCTGAATCACAGGTCATAGATACAGGGTTGGAAGAGGCCATCTATGTCAACTCACTTATTTTACTGACAGAGAAACTGAGGCCGAGGGAGGAAAAGGGATTTGCCCAAGGCCACAGAGGCAATAAGCATCAGAGACAAGATTTTAATCCAGATTCTCTTTCTCTAAAGATGGTACTTATTCCACTATACCAAATTGGGGTTACTTTTATTTTTAAATCCCTTTATCTTCTAATTTAGGATACCCTTAAAAGAAGAAATGCACCAGAATGCATGAAAAATGGCATGAAAATTGAAGCCATGGGCCAAGGGACTGGGACTGAATTTTTTAAAGCTACTGATGACCACAGTTATCAGAGCAGACTTTGATGTAGCTCAGTGGAGGAGGCAAAGGACAGGAAAGATGACGGAGCTGGAAGTTCACTGGGCTGGGAATCAGGAGGGTGGAATTATGCTAGTCCCAGCTTCTGTCCCTAACTCACTGTGTTACCTTAGGGAAATCGTTTCATCCTCTCCTAGACTCAGTTATTTCATCTGTACAATGAGAAGGTTGGACTGTGTGATTTCAAAAATTATTTTACCTTGTTGTCTCCCTCAAATACATGATCCCTGAGGGTAGGGAAAGTTTCATTTTGGTCTCTGTACTTTCAGATTACATCTAGAATAATGACTAGCACATGGTAGGCACTCACCATGCTTGTTGAACTAATTGTGATGATCAGACTTGGCCACTAAAAAGAGATAAGAAAGTTTACCTACTTCCTTTTTTTGTAGAGGTAGGGGCCTATAGATGTAGAACATTACAAAATGGTCACCTTTGGTTAATATGTTCATTAGTTTTGCCAAACTGTTTTTCTTTCTTATTTCTTTTTTATTCTTTGTTACAAGGGATAACTCACTGGTTGGGGGCAGCCAAGGGATATGCTCAAAATGAGGTTGATATAAAAACAGAAATATCAATGAATTTTTAAAAAATATTTTAGATGCTTGTTGAATTAAGCATTCTACAGACATGTGGTCCTAGGCAAGTTATGTCCATAGCACTTTGTCTCACAGGGTTGTTGTGAGGCTCATAGGAGATAATTTATGTAAAGAACTTTACAAAATTTTAAGGCCTATATAAATATCAATGATGATGATGATGATGATGATGATGATGACCACCATCACCATCACCACCAATGGCAGTCCTTTCCATTTTTGGATAACTCTGATTGTTAAGTTTTACTTTACATCAAGCCAAAAATATGCCTTTCTATTAATTCTACCCATTGCTTCTAGTTATGCCTAGAGAACAAGGGGAACAAATCAAATTCCTCTTCCTGGAACTTCCTTTAACACCTGGGATCTCCCCATCCTGTAACACCCACCCATCGCTATGGCCTACTCAGTCTGGAATATCTCTCTGCAAGGCCCACCTCCTTCTCCCATTGGTCAATTCCTTCTGGGGCCTCCATTTGGTGGAGGGGTACAGGCCAGCCTTCATTCTCCTGGCCTTGTTCCTGACTGGATTTCATAACCATATACTGGCAATGGGTACTTTCATCTCTTCCTCCCCACCATCATCTCACCCCCCACTTTCCACAATGAAACTTTTCAGCTCTTTTACATGTGATGTCTTCCCCAATTAGACTGTAAGTTCTTTGTGGACAGGACTGTCTTTTTGCTTATATTTATATCTCCAGTGCTTAATACATAATAAGTGCTAAGAAAAAAATGCTTATTTCCTTCCTTCCTACCTTTTCACCTATCTTCCTTCCTTCCTCCCTTCTGTGACATTTAAAAAGTTTGAGTGCCATAGTTTCTGGGTAATTTAATCATTTTATTAAAAATGCTAACATGTTATTAATAAAAGAGTCAGTGGCACTCTGGAATGCCAAAGACCCTTTATAGTGGGGGGCTCACAGGTTATATGCCCTTGGAAGAATGGATGTTCCTGAGGTTGGCAATACTCTATAACTGGTTAACAATTAATGAGAAAATTAATATTATAATGAGATGTGGGCTCATTCTAATGAGGTTCTTGGGGGTACTGTGACTTAGATTACCCAAGTCTTGGTCAAAGAGACTTATCAATTTCCATATCACCAATCTGACAAAAGGGAGAATCCACGTTTTCCAATACCTGTCTGAGTAAACACAATGAGCAGGAATTCACCCATTCACCTAAACTTAGAATTTCTTTTACTGTCTTTGATGAGATCTTAGCCTGGGTAAGTCTTTGCCAAGACTTTCCACGCTAGTTGATTTCTGGATGAGGAAGTAGAAAAGGGGAAAAACCTTGGTCCCAATACAATAATTAGTTATTAAATACAAGAGAGAAATAATCATTTCTCTCACTTCCTTCCTCCTCATAACAACTTTTCAAATACTAGAAGAAATCCATCATGTACTCTGTAAGTCTTCTCTTCTCCAAGTTAAACATCTCCAGTTTCTTCAAACCCAGTTTCTAAACTAATCCTCATATGCCTGGATAAGGGGGGGGGTGGGGAAAGGATATGAATAAAAGGTTCTCAAAAAAGAATTGCAAATTTTTAATAGCATATGAAAGATTACTCCAAACCACTAATAATAAAAAGTGCAAATCAAAACAACTCTGAGATTTCATCTCATACCCAGCAAATTGACCAAGATGACTAAAGATGGAAATAGTCAATGATGGAGCGAGTGCAAAAAGAGAGGCATACTAATATGCTGTTGGCAGAGCTGTGGAAAACCATTCTGAAAAGAGATTTGGAATTATTCTAATCTTCACATGACTCTTCACCATCCAGTCCCAATAAAACAATGCATGGTGTTTGTACAACTGAAGACTTTGGAGATTAAAGAAATTGACTGATTGCTCACTAATTTGTAACTGATCCTTCTTGTATGCATGTGCATAAGGAGTGGGGAAGACTTTGTCCCATCTTATTCACTCCTATGACTTCCTATTATCTCTGGGAGCAAATAATACAAAATGTTCTTTTTGGTATTCGAAGTCCTTCATAACCTAGGTTAGTCTTTCCAATCTTCTTACACTATACTCCCCAACACATATTCTTCGATTTCAGTGACATTGGCCACCTGCCTGTACCAGGAGCAAAGTACTTCATCTCTTGACTTCAGGTATTTTCCCTGGCTGTCCCCCATGCCTAGAACACTCTCTCCCTCCTTCATTCTGATTACTGACCTGCCTGGCTTTAAGTCCCTACTAAAATCCCACCTTCTACAGGAAGTCTTCTCTAACCCTCTTAATTCTAATGCTTTCCCTCTTTTAATTTACCTTTTTAAAATTTATATTTAAATTTTCATTATTTCCTACTTATCCTTTATATAGCTTACTTTGTATATATTTGTTTGCATGTTGTCTCCACCATTAGATTGTAAGCTCCTTGAAGGGCAGAGACTATCTTTTGCCTCTTTTTTTTTGTACCTCTATAGTTTAGCACAGTGCCAGGCACATAGTTGCTGCTTAAAAAATACTGACTAATTGATTCACAGTCCATTTACTGTGACACAAGTCAAGTTCAGCAAGCATTTATTAAGGTTTACTATGTGCCTGGCACTGTGCTAAGGGTTCAGAATACAAATACAAGCAGGAAGACATGCTTGTCCTTCAGGGGCTTAAATTGGGGGTAATGCAGACAGCTTATAAAAGGTAGCTGAAAGTCAGGGTTGGAAGGTCAAGGTATTCAGCAGGTGGCATTGCAGAGAAAGGTTTTGAAGAGTCAGGAATGCAGCCTGAAGAAGATGGAATTGCCTTTGGCATCTTCCTGAAAATGCAGGTTCTGGGATGAACCCGGCAACCAGAGGGAGAGGCTCCAAGGGCAAAAGTAAGAAGTCCAGGGAGAGAGTGAGCTTCCAAGAAGAGATTTCGGTGGCATTGTAGACAAGGTCCAGGAGAAACAGGAGTGCAACCTGGAGAGGAGGGAAGCAGGGATGCACCAGTCCAGAGGTTGTGTCCAGCTGAGCTGCACTGGTTCAACATAGAAAAGACTTCAGCTGTGTATTTATTTTCCTGCTCTGCACATATTAGAAGCTTCAATAAGACAAGGATTTTAAAGGCAGAAACAAACAAAACAAATACTTCCAGGCATAAAAATCAGTAAGAGAAATGTTTCTCACCATAGCTCACATGTGGCAGTTAACTTATGCAAATAGACACATTTAGTATCCAATGAGATGACTCACATCTTCCTTCCCCTCCCCTCAGATAATGGGAAAAATTTTAGTGATGTGAAAAAAAAAGACACCAATAAAAATTATTTTAAAATAAAAAAATTTTAAACATAAAATAACAATACTTTGTCTTTATGCTGAGGTTTATTGTTGCAAGTACTTTCACATCCTTTACTTCATTTGCTGCTCACAACAGCCCTGTGAGGTAGGTAATGCAAGTATCATTATCCCCATTTGTTGTCCTTTGTCCTTCATTTTTGAAGGGGACCAATGACATCACAAGGTGGTGTCTTAACTTGCACTTGAATTGGACTTAAGTGAGACAGAGTTGCACAAAGTCATCAACCTCACTCTCTCTTCCAGAGCCATTGAAGTCCAGTAGCAAGACAAAAGTCAGGAAGATTGGCAATGGCTCTGGAATGCAGTGGATGACCTTGGCATCTTCCCATCTGACATTGGCATCCTCCTATCTGACCAAGCTCTAAGCTGAGTCTCAGCCATTGCAACCAATTGTTCTCATCTGCCCATTGCACTGGGTGAAGTCTTCACATGCTTGAGGTAGACACTGAGGAGTTTGAGGCCCCTTGGTTACCCTCATCCTGGTTTAGCCCATCTGCTGAGATGGCTTTACCAAGGAGTGACTGCTGTTAGTGTTACAGTTTCTTGTTTTCATAGGTGAGAGAGTAGGGTAAAGGTAGACACCAAAGGTGGATGGGTAGCCCTCATGTCAGAGATGCTAGTTCTCCATGAACACCCCATACACCCCTATCCCCATTTATACACTCAGAGAGACGTAGAGCAATTAAAAATGGCAACACTGAGATGCAACTCAAATCTAGATCTTTTGTCTCCATAAAAATAAGAGTTAGAAGGAATTTGGAAGTCATCTAGACCAGACCCCTACATTTACAGAAAAGGAAAACAAAGAATGAGACTTACCCAAGGTCAAACAACTTGTAACAGAGCCAGGATTCAAACACTAGTCTTCTGACTGCAAAGACAGAACTCTTTCCATTAGGCCATGCTGTTCTTTTTACTCTAACACCTAGCCTCTTAACATGACATTGGATTTTGATGCAAGTTTTAAGAGATTCTTCATTGTTAGTTGAATTCAAGACTCTGAGCTTTACTTTATGTGGGTGGTGACCGTTATAAGCTCCTTGAGGACAGGAACTGTCTTTTGCCTCTTTTTCTATGGCTAACTCTTAGCACAGTGCTTAGTACATAGTAGGTACTTAAAAATGTTTATTGATTGAGGTGGTAGTGGTGGTAAATGTATGTGTGTGTGTGTGTGTGTGTGTGTGTGTGTGTGTGTGTGTGTGTGTGTGTTCCTCCTGGGCTGTGTATTTATTTTCCACTTAACCCTGTTTGGCTCAGTTTTCTCATCCATAAAATGAGTTAGAAAAGGAAGCAACAAACCATTCCAGAATCTTTGCCAAGAAAACTCTACATGGGGTCACAAAGAGTCGGATATGACTGAAAAACAACTCAACAACAACAACAACACTGTGTGTGTATGTATGTCTTGAAAGCTAATGGAAACGGAAGTTTGGGACAGAGATGTTAATAATGATTCATTACAACAAGTCCTTGTTCCCCAGTTTCCAGTAGGTTATAACACAAACCATTAGAGCCTTGGGCTGGGCTGAAGCTGGAAAACTGAAAATATCAACTTCCTAGACAGAGGCCATGAAACTGACTGGTCTGGTTTGACTGTGGGGAGAAAAGAACCAAACCAGAAATCATCCGAATGATGACGAGGAGGTCCAATGTAAAGACTTCACATGTTTGTCATCTAAGCTGTTATCCAGAAGGGCTCTTCCTGTTTATATAAACCTCCCCACATTCGGGTGGCCTTTCATTAAAGGGGAGGGCTCTGTCATTACCCTAGCACCGAAGGGCCTGGAGCAAGGCATGTGTTTGGGTAAATGACGGGTGGGGGAATCAGAGGAAATTTGACTGTCACCGAAGTATGACAGAATCCATTTTGAATAAGCCAAATAAGTGAATAAATATGCTTCAAAGAGCCAAGGTCTGCCTGGAAAAGAAATGCCTGTTGGGTATGACTTTTTTTTTAGTTCACCAGCAGTGACATGGCCTTTTGAATATATTAATAACAGCCACAACAATGAACAATAACTCACATTCATGTAACATTTAGGGGTTTAAACAATGCCTTCCAATAGCCTTGTGAGGAGTGATGTCTAATACAAGTATTATTATTGTCACCTGGCTGCCACATCCAGGATACCAGCTCAGACCCAAAATGTAAAAATAAAGACTGAAAACCAAGAATACTGGAGTATAACTTCTCTTTACAATCCACAAGAAGTCGCTCATAGTTCTGAAAGTCAAGGTCAATCCAAACATCTCCAAATGTTTTCCACTTCTGGTTTTGTTTTTCTTTGTGGCAACTGATGCTAAGTAGCCCATTTAATCTACTTAGGAAACTGGATCAGATTATGGTCTACAGAGCTGTGGTATGATGACAAGAACACTGGGTTTTTGGAGTCAGAAGACTGATTTTGAATCCTAGCTCTGCCTTGTGTTAGCTAGGTGACCTTGGGCAAGTTGCTTAATACTTCCATACTTCAGTTTCCTCATCTGTAAAATTCCTGGTGTGAAAACTCCCACCGTGAGTATAGATCAGCAATTCCTCTGTAAGTTAGTGTTAGAGAGTTGCTCTGACCTCTGGGAGGTTAAGTGACTTACCCATAGTTACTTACACAGCCAGTATTCATCAGCAATACTTGAATCCAAGTTTTTCTGAATCCAAGGCTGGCTCTCTCTCTATTATGCAATATTGCTGTGCTACTTTTTTCCACCAATTTTCTTTCATATTATGCACTTGATAAATATCAACAAGCATAAACACTTCCAAACATGAATAACCAAAATATAGGATTGGACCTGAAACCATGAGTCTCCCCCATCTTCAAAAACTCTCACTTGATCCATCCATCTCCACTAACTTTTATATCATATCTCTTCTGCCTTTTGTGGCTAAGAGAAGGCTGTCTATAACGTGCCTCTACTCTTATCATTCAACCCGAACTGCTCTCTGCAAAGTTAACAGTGATTTCTTAATTGTTAAATCCAATGGCCTTTCTCAATCTTCATCCTTCTTGACCTGCTTGCAACCTTTGATACTATGACCCTGTACTCTCTTCTCTCTAGGTTTTTGGGACACTACTCTCTCCAGATTCTCTTCCTACCTATCTGACAGTTCCTCAGTTTTCTTTGCTGAATTTTCATCCTGGTTACATCACTAACCATAGTTGTCCATAGTGCTCTGTCCTGGGCCCTCTTCTCTTCTCTTCCAATACTATTTCAATTAGTGGTCTCATCATCTCCCACGGATTTATTTATTGTCTTTAGACTAATGATTCTCAAATCTACTTATCTAGCACTAACCTCTCTGCTGACCTCTAGCCTCACATCTCCAACTGCCTATTAGATATCTCAAACTGAAGGTCCTGTAGATATCTTACACTCAACATGTCCAAAACTGAACTATCTTTCCCCTCAAACCCTTTCTGCTTCCAATTTTCCCTTTTACCACCATATTCTGGTTCCTCAGGCTCAAAACCTGGGTGTCATCCTCAACTCCTCACTCTCTCACTGCCCCCTGTATCCAATCTGTTGTCAAAGCCTGCTGATTTTACCCTGCAACATCCCTCAAAGAGGCCCTCCTTTCTCTTCTGATACTGGCACCACCCTGGTATAGGCCTTAATCTTACACCTAGATTTACAATAGCCTTCTAGTTGGTCTCCCTGCCAAAAATCTCTCCCTACCCTAGTCCGTTCTCCACTCAACTATCAAAATTATCTTTCTAAAGCACAGTTCTGATCACGTCAACTTTCCCACCTATTGAATAAACTTGACATTTTCACTGCCTGTCCACCATACCTGGAACACTGTCCTTCTTCCACTGACTACTGACCTTTCTGGCTTCCTTTAAGTCCCAACCAAAATCTCACCTTCTATAGGGAAGCTTTCCCCAACCCCTCTTAATTCTAATAGAGGGACTTCACTCTATTATTTCCTGTTTATCTTGAAATATAGCTTGCTTTGAATATATTTGTTTTCATGTTGTCTCTTCAATTAGATTGTAAGCTCCTTGAAAGTAGGGACTGGTTTTTTTGCCTCTTTTTGTATTCCCAGAGCTTAGCACAGTGCCTGGCACATAGGAGGTGCTTAATAAATACTTATTGATCTATTGTCAATCATTTCTTATTTATCCTGTATGTCGATTGTCTGTACATATTTGTTTGCATGTTGTCTTCCCCATTAGATTGTGAGATCTTCAAGGTCAGGAACTGTCTTTTGCCTTTCTCTGTACCTCCAGAGCTTAGCACAGTATCTGGCACATAGTAAGTGCTTAGGAAATGTTTATTGACTGACTATTATGTACAGCTTGGGTTTTTAAAGTATACATTAAATTGAACACTCTAATACCAACACTTCCCTGCTTGTCTGTGTCCCCTTCTGAACTTTCTTCTGCTCTCTTCTGTACATATTTTTAATGTTCCATTGATATTCTTTTCTTTCTTTTCTTTTTATTTGTATCTCTACCACTACCCTCCACTTCCTCTCACAAATCTCCCCTGAAAAAATAAGTTAAAATAAGAGCCATCACTTGTAACAAATAAATATAGCAAAACAAAACAAATTCCCATGTGAGTCATGTCTGAAAATGTACATCTCTTTCCATACCTGTAGTCTGTCTGCCAAGAGGGAGGAACTGTGTTTCATCATCCATCAAGTCTTTCAAAGTTCATTTCCTTTATAATATTTTGGTAGCGTAAATTGTTCTCCAGTCTCTATGTTCACTTTTTATCAGTTCATATAAGTCTTCCCAAGTTTCTCTGAGTCCATCCCTTTTTGTTAATTTTTATATTGCAATAATATTCCATTATCATAATTTTGTTGGCCCATTCTTTAATTGATGGGCACCCACTTTGTTCCAAGCTCTTTCCTTCAACAAAAAGTGCTGGTATAAACATTGTTGTACCTTAGGTCCTTTAACACTATGTTGAATTTCTTTGGGTAATATGTTTATATTGCTAGGTCAAAGGGTAAATGATTTACTGATCTTTGGTACACATTTCCAAATTGCTTTCTATAATGATTGAATCCATTCATAGTTCTACCAGCAGCAGAACACTAGTGTGTCTGTCCTCTCACAACACCTCTAATAATTGCTATTCTCATTTTCTGTTATCCATCCCATCTGATGGAAGATGGAACCTCAGAATTATTTTAATTTGTATTTCTCTAATTATTGGTGGTTTGGAATATTTTTTTCTCTTTTGATTGTTGATTATTTGCATTTCTTCTTTTAAGAACTGCTGCTGTCACTTTATTGATAATATGATATCATATCATAATATGATATCATATCAAGAATAATATCTGTAGTATGAACTGATGAAAAGTGGAGTGAGCAGAATGATGAGAACAATTTACATGATAACAACAGCATTGTAAAGATAAACATCTTTGAAAGACTTAAGAACTCTGATCAATGCAATGACCAACTAAAATTCCAAAGGACTTGTGATAAAAAATATATATCTCCAGATAGCTGATGGACTCAGTGCAGATGGAAGCATATTTTCTTTTATTTTCTCTTCCTTCCTTCCTTCCTTCCTTCCTTC
>NW_020954723.1:21261913-21268791 GCF_900497805.2 Vombatus ursinus
CTTCTTTTTTTCTTTCATTCTCTCTTTTTGACATGGCTAATGCAGTGATTTATTTTGCAATGGATTTTGTTTTTTTTCTTGCCTTCTCAGTGGGTGGAGAATTAGGGAGAGGAAGATAGAAAATTTGGAACTGAAAATAAAATTTAATTTTAAAAAGTGACTCGAGATATTGTAGTGTCCCTTATTGAATACATAAACATCAATTATTACTGTACAATACAACAGATGTCTACACAGAGAAGCCTACAGAGAAGGCATACCAATCATAGTCCATACCTTGATAGTTGTATTTTGTTTTAAAACAAATTCTAGATAATGGGAGACAGAGAGAGAGAGAGAGACAGAGACAGACACAGACAGAGAAATACTTGTAGCATCTACCTCACAGGGATGTTGTGATGATCAAATGAGACAAAGTATATCCAGCATTTTGAAAACTTTGTTATGTAACCCCAATTACCTCACTAAAAAAAATTGCTATGTAAATGTTCCTTAGAGTATGTTTGTGATGGAGATTGTTTATGAATGCTCATTTGGTTCAGCTTAAGGAACATGTCTTGCACTAAATCCTTTTAATGGCCTATCTGTGTGCTTTGGTAGCCTTACAACAGCCTCATCCATGTAGCTAAAGAGTTTTGGTTGTGTGTGAAAAAATTAGCTAGAGGATATATTGTGTCTTAGAGACTTCATAAGAGAAGTGCTTGTAATCAGCCATAGTCCCTGGCATAGTACCTGATGCATAGAAGATGCCTAATAAATACTTGTTGATTGATTAATTGAAATACAGCAGGAAGATTTATATGAACTGATACAAAGTGAAATGAGCAGAACCAAAAGAACAATCTACATAGTAACAACAACAGGTGTAAAGATAATCAACTGTTAAAGACTTAGTAATTCTTATCCGTGATCCAACACAATTCCAAAGGACTCATGATGTAAAATGTATCTACCTCCAGATAGAGAATTGCTGGACTCATGCAGATTGAAGCATAATTTTTTCTTTTATTTTTCTTCCTTTTCTTTTTGGAATATAGCTAACACAAAAATATATTTCACATGACTTCATATGTATAATGGTTATTATATTTTTTGTTTTTCTCTGTGGATGGGGGAGAGAGTGGAGGGAGGGAGAAAATTTGGGATTGAAAATAAAAATAATTTTTTGAAAGACCTTAAAATTTGAAAAATGATTTAAGTGTGGCAACATGGTATGAGTGAATAGAGCAGTGGACTTGGAGTCAAGGAGATCTGGGTTTGAATCCTACCTTACATACTTATTGGGTAGATGACTCAAAGTAACTCTTTGGGCCTCAGTTTTCCTCAACTGTAAAATAAAGAGTTGGACCCAATGACCTCTGAAGCCCCTTCCATTTCTACACCTATGATATTATGGTCATATGATTCTACAGGAAATGAGGAAGAAGGTTACTCTTCTTGAGGCTACAGCCACAATGAAGAATCTGAGGTCAATGGGTCTGGTAACTTGCTTCCATGCCACACCTAGCTTTGCTGTTTACCCTTCCTTAACCCATAGGCAAAGGACACCCTTTGGGTGTAGCTCCCAGGGCTTAGAGATTGTCTTTCTTCCCCATATTGTTTGGGGGGTGGGAACTAAGAGTTCTGGCCAAATGTATTATGCACATTCATATCTGGGCTACACCTACCCAAATATCTGCTCTACGTGCCTGTGTGAGAGGGGTGTGATTGTTAGCACTTGCACCTGCATCTGGAAGGGCTGGTGTGGGTCGGGAGCTTTATGAATGAGTGAGATTCCTGTAACCATGTCTACTTCCGTGTTACATGCATCTGAGATTGTGTCTGTGAACTTGAGAAGACAGAGAGTAGAACAGAACCTGTGAAAATGCCAATAACCTGAGAGCTCGGAGGTGACCAAAGAGATAGTAACCGATATCTAAGGAAAAGAGCCCTATAGCTTCTGGGAGGTCACTGGCCCACTGGGTGTTCCTTGTGAAAACATACAGAGAAAGTGAAAAAATTAGAAAAGAACTAGTCAAAACCTTCTAGTAAAGTCCCCTGAAGAACTGATCTGAGTCTTTTCTTATCTCACTATATGTATTCCCTTGGTGAGTTCACCTATGTCCATGGGTTCAATTATTTGGATGCAGATGCTTCCCAAATCCATATGCCCAGCCCTAATCTCTCTCCTAAATTCAGGTATTACTACTGCTGTTGCTGCTACAACTACAACAATCACAACAACAACAACTACTACTACTACTACAACTGTAATAACAATAGTTAGCATTTATATAACCAAGGTCTGCAAAATGCTTTACAAATATCTAATTTTATACTCACAACAACCCTAGGAGCTATGTGCTATTATGGTCCCATTTTACAGTTCAAGAACTGAGGCAGACAGAGGTAAAGTGACTTTCCCAAGGTCACTCAGCTAGCAAGTGTCTGAGGTTTAATTTAAACATAGGTCTTCCTCACTCTAACCTCTAGATGTTTCAGCTGGATGGTGCAGTAGATTGAGCACTGGGCCTGGAATCAGGAATTCCTATTCAAACCCTGCTTCAAACATTTGCTATCTGTGTGACCCTGGGCAAGTCACTTAACCTCTGTTTGCCTCAATTCCCTCAATTGTAAAATGATTATATTACCAACACCTACCTTAAAAGGTGGTTGTAAGGAACAAATGAGATATTATTTGTAAAGTACTTAGCACAAGGCCTGGCACATAGTAGGTGTTATAGAAATGCTTATTCTCTTCCCTTTTACTGACATTTCCAATTCAATATGAGCAAAAATAAGTCTATCTTCTTCCCCCCTAACCCTTCCCCTCTCTCCCTGTTTAAGACACCCCGATCCTCCTGTTGGACCAGGTTCATATCCTCAGGAGTCTTTTTTGACTCATTCATCTTCCTCATGCCCTTATCTAATCCATTTACAAGTCTTATCAATTTTCTTTCCACCACATTCCAGTCATTGATCTCCTCTCCAATCACCTGGCTCTAACCCCAGTTCATGCCCTCATTGTTACTCTCTGGAGCTAGTGTTCTTACTGGTCTCATTTCTTCTGTTCTTTTTCTCTCTTTTGTTTGTTTGTTTTTGCTTTTTTAGGCAATTGGGGTAAGTGACTTGCCCGGGGTCACACAGCTAGTGTCAAGTGTTAGGTCTGAGGTTGGATTTGAACTCAGGTCCTCCTGACTTCAGGGCCCGTGCTCTATCCACTGAGCCATCTAGCTGCCCCCTTTTTCTCTCTTTAATTCCTCCTTTGACAAAGCTATTAAAATAATTTTCCTAAGTTTTGGTCTGGTCCCATTACTCCCCTGGCTCAAAAACTTTCAGTGGGTATCCACTGCATCTAAATGCGTATACAAAGTATAACCTCCTCAGACTGGGATTTTAGAAACTTCATAATCTAACTCCAATCTGTCTTTCTAGATTTAGTCTGAATTACTCTTTTTCAGGTGCTCTATATTCCAGTCAAATGGATTCCTAGCTATTTTCTATACAACATGCCATTTCTTGCCTTCAGGCATTCTCACAAGTAGTCCCTTCATGCCTGGAATGCATTCCTTCCTCATCCCTGCCTTATAGATAAGAAGGGGGAAGGGAATAAGCATTTATACAGCACCTACTATATGGCAGGCACTGTGCAAAGCACTTTTTACAGTTATCTCATTTGATCACCATGACAACTTTATGAGGCAGGTGATGTTGTTACCTTCATTTTATAGTTGATAAAACGGATGCAAACACAGGTTAAGTGATTTGCCCAGGGTCATAAAGGTAGTGTCTGAGGTCAGATTTGAACTCAGTTTCTAGGCCCAGTGATCTATCTATTGTGTCCCTATCTGCCTCTTAAAGATTCCTTCAAGACTCAACTAAAGTATTCCTCTTCTATGAACTCTTCCCTGATTGCCACCCCCTCCTCAGCTTTTAGTGCTCTCTCCCTCTTCAAATATGATGATACCTTTTTGTGTGATCTCTCCTTTAGCCCCTTGACTTCCTATCCTTCCTTATACTTATCAATTGATGTGGTATTGTCGTATTAGAAGGTAAGCTCCTTGAGGACAGGAATCATTTTTTGTTGTTGTTGTTGTTGTTGCTTGTAACCCCAGGGCCTAGCATGTAGTTTGTACTTAGTAAATACTTAATATATATTTGTTGAGTTTAATTATGGTCTGGATTTGGGATTGTGCATGACTCTCACCACAGTACTTTGCAAATAGTAGGTACATAATAAATGGGTATTAAATGGTAAGAAGCACAGGTTCAAATCTTGTCTCAGACAGTATTACCTGTGTGACCCTAGGCAAGTTATTTAACATCTCTAGGTTTCCTTAGCTGCAAAATGAGGGAGTTGTACTTGATGAACTAGTTCTCTTCCATCTCTAAATCTATTGTTAATGAGTCTTTGAATTGATCCATTCCCTCTAGAGTAAAGCTCTGACCTGAAAATTAAGAGATCCTGGTTCTAGTACCAGCTCTAACACACACTTGCTATACGATCTCCAGCAAATCACTTCATCTCTTAGGCCTTGGTTCCCTCCTCTAGAAAATGAAGACTACTATAAGAAATGACAAGCAGGCTGATTTCAAAAAAACCTGGAAAGACTTCGATGAACTGATGATGCAAAGTGAAATGAACAGAACCAGGAGAACATTGTACACAGCAACAGCAATATTGTAAGATGATCAACTGTGAATGACTTAGCGATTCTCAGCAATACAATGATCCTAGGCAATTCCAAAAGACTCATGATGAAAAATGCTATCCACCTCCAGAGTTTTTGTTTGGTTTGTCCTCTTTCACAACATGACTAATATGGAAATATATTTTGAATGATTGCACATATATAAGCTATATCAAATTGCTTACTGTCTCAGATGGAAGTAAAAGAAGGAGGGAGAAAATTTAGAACTTGAAATTTTAAAAAATTAATGTTAAAAATTGTCTTTACATGTAATTGGGAAAAATAAAATTAAAAATAATGAAATTTTTATTAAAAAAAAATGAAGAATGGTAACTTGAACTAGATTGTCCATCTGCTCCAGCATGATGATTTTCTCTTTCCTCATGGGTCAAAGTTGCCCTATCTGACCTTATTTTGATAATATAGTAAAAAAAAAAAAAGGCTTCTAATCCCAAAGTTCTTTCTGTTTGACTCCCAATATTTCTTTGACCCTGCACTTCTTTGAAGAAGGAATAATAGAAGTGGCTCAATGGAACAACTCAGAAAGTAAGAGACAACATTCACTCCTCTCTTCAACGACCCTCAGTTTCAACTCCACCAGGCAACCAAGAGAATACAATGTTATAAACTGGGATAGTTCCCATTTGAGGACCCAAGTCCTACAGGGCAATGGATCAAGGCCTACCTATCCTATTTTCTTCCCTTCTTCATTCGCTTGTTAAGCCTGTCTCCCTCCCCAACTAGCCTTTTTGACATTATCTTTCAGAAGACATTCTTTGCTGTTTCTGACTCCCCTTTTCCTCTCCTTTCTGCGGAAATGGCTCTAATTGTGAAATCAGAGAATCTGGATTCAATCCCAGCTCTGCTACTTGTGTGACCTTGAGTCAATCACAATCTTTCTGGGTCTCTGTTTCTTCATCTGTAAAATGAGACAGTTGGAGTAGTAGATTATCTTTCAGGTCTGGTCCCTTCCACCTGTTAAATAGAATTTAGAAAACTAAATAGTATTCAATTAATTAATTAATGGAATTATTAATTAATTAATGGAATAGCAGCTTCTTGGATTATCTTTCATAAGCTGTCTTGACTAAAATCAAGATAACTCTAACAAGAATGATAGCTGGAAGCTCGCCTCAGTGAACCTCTAGTCCAGTGGTATCAAACTCAAATAGAAACACAGTTGTATGCCCACATTGACTTAGAAAACCACAAAGTAGTTATCTATGTTGTATTATATTTTTATTTGTTTGGTTAAATATTTCCCATTAACATTTTAATCAGGTTCCAGCACAGTTAGGAGTTTTACCCCAAGTTTGACATCTCTAATCTAGTCCAGCACCCTCATTTTACAGGTGAGGAAAGGAAAACGGGCTTAGAGAGCAAGGGACATTAGTCCAAGATCTCATAGGTAATACATAGCAGATTGGGAATTCAACCCAGAACTTCTGACTCTAAAAGTAGTATTCTTGCTTTGAAGGTGTTCTAAAGAATTGAGTATCAATGTGCTGGGGATACAAAAAAGAGGGAAAGACAATCCTTGCCCTCAAGGAGCTTACCTGGGGAGACAACATGCAAATAAATATATACAGAGCAAGTTATATACAGGATAAAAGGGAAATAATTATCTAAGGCTGAAGAATTGTAGAATGATAGTCTTAGATCTGGAAAGGACCTCAATAGTAGGAATCAGAACCTTCTTCCTCAATGGTCCATATGTCACACATGTGGCTTTGGATGCCCAGACTGATAAAGAATCTAGAATACGAAGGGATAAACAAATAGCTTTCCTGATAGGTAAATATTCATCTGCCATATGTTTCTTGGAAATGGATCTTGGAGTATTCCACTCTTTCCTTCTAGCTCCCCTTTTCCACTTTGGAATGTAAGATCCTTGAGGATTTGCTTATGTTTGTAGTCTCAGTGCTCAGCATAGTGATGGACACAAAGTCAGCACTTAATAAATGATTTTTCATTCATTTGTTCATTCATTCATTCATTCTCCATACAGTTTTTACTGTGCCTATGAGTTAATTTCAATTTTTTTATTCTGAACTTAACAAATATCAAATAAAATGAATATTTCCATATGCAAACTACAACAGAAAAAAAGAAGATTGTACCTAAAAATGCAAATCTCTATTACGTATAGCTTGCACTTCCTTTCAAGTATATAATAAATTCAACATGCAATTTCTATTCTATATATAT
>NW_020954723.1:21268835-21268916 GCF_900497805.2 Vombatus ursinus
TTTAAAGGCTTCAATGATCCTCTTTTCTTTCTTTTCTTTTTTGGGGGGGACCTATTATACCTCTTTTTCCCTCTTACCTCC
>NW_020954723.1:21268951-21285764 GCF_900497805.2 Vombatus ursinus
CTCCCAATTGAAAAAAAAACCTTGTAATAAATATTCAGTCTAGCAAAACAAATTCCTACATTTGCCATGTTAAAAAAAAATGCCTCATTTCTACCCCTTGAATCTATCACTTTTCTGTCAAAAAGTGAGCAGCATGCATGCTTCATTCTCTGTCCTAGAATCTATCTGGATGTTGAAGGATGTCTAAGGTCCCTTCTACTTCTAAAATTCAACAACTTCCTTGTTTCAGGTATCAGATCCCTGGACTAATCTCAAATATTTTTTCCCTAAACCTCAGCCTCACCTTCCTTGTTGTACCCTCTCTTTGCCTTGTTTTGACCTTCATTTTCTCCTTCCTATCCCTCTTAGAAACTTCTTCTCACCTTTCACCCCTTCTTTCATAGGTATGACTCTTCTCCATTTGTTCACTCCAGTAGCCATTAGCATTCAAAATCCTCCTCAATTTAGCTCCAACAGAGCAGTCCAGATTAATTTAAGATAACACAATATAGTGGCTAGAGGGCAGGTACTAGAATAAGGAGGAAATGGAATCAAATTCCATTTCTGACACTTACTAGCCTCTGATAATGGGCAAATCACCTAACACCTCTGAGCCTCAGTTTCCTCATCTGTAAAGTGCAAATAGTGATATGTACTTTATCTGCCTGATGGGGTTGGTACAAAGCTCGTACAAGATAATGAATATAAAATACTTAGCAAGGCTTAACGTGTTACATGAATATCAGTGAAAAAAGAGTGACTTTTCATTCTTTTCTCTTCATGTATTCTGATTACAGCCCAGTTGGAGCACTCTGCCACTTAATCATGTCCTGCCCTCTTCTGTCTCTGAGTCTTTGCTAACACCATTCTCTGTGCTTGGAAAAGATCTCACCCTCTCTCATCTATTGAAATTTCTTTCCCTTTTCAAAGTCCAATTCAAATGTCACTTCTTCCAAAGGAGTCCTCCCTGAGCTGGCCAAACGAGAAGTCTCTCTCACTCCTTGATATCTCACAGTACTTTGTCCCTAATGCATTTCACCTTATAACATAGTTAATTGCATACATGTCATATTCAGCCATCTCACTCCCTTGACTATAAAGTTACTGAATTGAATTAAGTGTATATATTTATTTTAACAGTTTTATTACTGCCTCTTATTTTTACTTCACAGTCCTTTCCCAGGAGCACCACCCATCCTTGAGTGGAATCTTTCCATGTAACACAGAAAAAACCAACCAACACATCGACCCAATCTACTCTGCAACATTAAGTTGGATTTCAATTAACTGCCTAAAACAGTAGCAGCAACAACATGGGAGCAAGGCTAAAATGAGAAGTTTGACATCTTTCCCTCCTGTCTCTCCTGACTTCTACATATACCTCCTTCTACTCCCCTCATCACCACTACTATCCCCATCAATTCCCTTCAGGCTTAGTGGTGCGGTGGATAGGGTGCCAGGTCTAAAGTCAGGAAGGCGCATCTTTCTGAGTTTAAATCTGGTCTCAGACACTTGTCACTTAACCCTGTTTGCCTCAGATTCCTCAACTGTCAAATGAGCTGAGGAAGCAAATGGCAAACCACTCAGCATCTTTGCCAAGAAAACCCCAAATGAGCTCACAAAGAGTCAGATATGACTGAACAGCAACAACCACCTCCCTTTTGATATTCCTCCTTATTTGTGCATATACCATTTCAAGAACATAACTTGGATGGAGTGATCAAGCCAATACCCCAGGGAGCCAAATTTTAGTGATGGCTGAAAGCACTGCACTATCTGAACAACATAGAAACTGTACCAAGAGTAATTAGTTAAAATAGGAAGCTGCTTTGAGCAAATAAGTCATTTTGACTATTACAAACATCCAAATTAATTATAAAGGACATATGAAAGATGCTATCTATATCCAGAGAAAGAATTGATAAATGGAAGTATGTATAGAATAATTTTACATATACATACCTATTTGTGTCTAATGATAGTGATCTCTGGGGTGGGGGACAGGGGGAGGAAAGAAAAAAAATTTACATGATAACTTTATTATATATTTAAAAAGAATAACAAGTTGTATGTAATAGATTTGCAGTTTCATGTGCAATCATCTTTTTTGTTATACCATGTTATGGAAATGCTTGTTTTATTCCATAGATTAAAAATAAAATAAATAAAAGTGGGGGAAAAAAGGGAAGCTGTTCTACCCAATTCTCTCTTGATGGAAGCGGTCTAAAGGTCTTATTAGTTAGGGTTGTACCTCATCCTCATCCATAAAGAGACTCTACACCCACAATTAAACTCCATATCCATTTGGATCCCTACTGATGAAAACTTCCAACAATCCATTCTCTGTTGCTGAGGCTGCTACCCCCAGCTCTTTTAAGGTCCAGTCCCAGCATGAATGTGCCCCTCACCTTTTTGAGTCTGGTTTACATTTCCCCCAAATCATGATTGGAATCTCCCAAACTCGAAATTCACTGACAAGAAGTCCCTGGTCAGTGACTGGGTAGGGCTTGTTTACTTGTAGGCTTGTTCTGCCCTGCCCAAGAGCATAAGAACATCATTAGCTTGCTCCTTTGCCTGTGGCCTCCCTCTCCTCTGGTCTGAAAGGAGGCCAGATTCCCATTCATCTGGTTTTCCTTTTTCCATCTCAGTGTAATCTGGTATATCAACTCAGATCTAAACCTTGTGCCTAGTTGAACCATTGTTTCCAGAATGCGTTTGTTTTTTTTTTTGTGAATCTTGGAAATCCTTACCCTATGTCCTTCTGCCTAGTGCTTTCCCCTTCAAAATTCCAGGGATCTTCCTTAAAGAGACCTAGATTTGAAGTCAAGAGTCCTGGTTTCAAGTTCCGGCTTTTCCACTCCATAGCTATGTGACCATGGAACAGGCATTTAATATCAATGAGCTTTAGTTTTCTTCTCTGAAAATACAGATAATATCCATACTATTGTTGTTTTTCTGTTGTTTTTCAGTCGTGTCTGACTCTTCATGACCCCATTTGGGGTTTTCTTGGTAGAGATACTATAGTGGTATGCAATTTCCTTCTCCAGCTCATTTTCAAGATGAGGAACTAAGGCAAACAGGGTTAAGTGACTTGACCAGGGTCACACAGCTAGTAAGTGTCTGCGGCCAGATTTGAACTCAGGAAGATGACTCTTCCTGATTTGAGGCCTGGCACTCTATGCTGTCGTAATATCCATAATATTTACCTTTAAAGTTTGTGGTAAGGAAGAGGGGAATACAGACTGGGACCTAGCAGAACTCTCCCAACATTATCCTTCAAACAATTTAAAAATAATGCCTGAAATAAAATTTTGGCATGGCAGAGCCAACCAAAAGTCATTGAAGTAATTTTTCCAGCCTAAGACAACTAAGGAGCTCCACAAGAGAGGTCCATAACACTGGGGTGGACACAGACCTGGAGTGTGGCCAGAGCACCAGCAGTGAGCCTTGGAGGCAATTAGGACAGCAGCAGTAATAGTAGTAGTTTCAGGAACTCAGCCCAGAGATGATAAGGAGGTCAGGAACACATGACAGGGAAGCCTTTGCTGCTACTGGGTACAGCTGGTGTTGATTAGCAACTCTCTTGCCCATAAGCAGTTCTGGGTCAGATTCCAGGACAAAGAGGAGTGCCTGTGATTGGTCACAAGGGAGCAGGGGCCCTGGTCACAGTTAACAGTGCCAAGAAGAGTGCTAGCACTTGTAGTTGCAGAGTAGCAGGGACCCTTCCTGGGTAAAAACCAGAACAGACCAGGAAAGCAGTGACCACACCTCTCCCTTGATCATACCACATTGAAAGTCCCAAAAACTTGCAGGTCCCTAGAACTAGCTCTGAAAACAGCGGCACATAAAAGCCTAAAGCTTGGCAAAGTACCTCCCCACTTTAAGGTCAGCAGAGCTCAACTTTAACATAAAATTCAAGGTCAAGAAATAGACTGGTGTGATGGACAAACAACAAAAAAAGAACTTCACCATTAAAAAAAACAAACTATTATGGTGGCAAGAAAGACCAAAACATAGAAGACAACAATGTGAAAACAACTCCAAGTAAAGCCTCAAAGAAAAATGCTAATTGTATCCAAGGCCAGAAAGAATTCCTGAAGGAGTTAAAGAAAGAGATAAGAATGATAGAGGAAATATTGGAGGGAAAATGAGAGTGATATAAGAAAATTATAAAAAGAGAATTAACATCTTGGTAAAAGAGGCACAAAAATATCGAAGAAAATATCATCTTAAAAAACAGACAGTCTCATGGTAAAAAAAGAACAAAAATTCACTAAAGAATAAGATTCCTTCAAAAGCAGAATAGGCCAAATGGAAAAAGAGGTACAAAAGATCACTGAAGAAAATAATTCCTTAAAAATTAGAATTAGGCAAGTGGAAGCTAAGACTTTAAGAAACAATAAAACAAAGTCAAAAGAATGAAAAAAAGAAAAATGTTAAATATCTTATTGGAAAAACAACTCACCTAGAAAATAGACTGAAAAGATATAATTTATATAATAACCAGAGCTGAATAGAAAATTTGACAAACAGAAGATTCAAGAGAAGTATAAAAGGTAAATATGAAAGAGTAATCATGAAGGACTCAATGGAGTTAAACTGTTTACATTCCTATATGGGAAGATGATACATGTAACTCCCAAGAACTTAATCATTATTAGGGCAGTTAGATGGAGTCAGTATAGAAAGAATACATGGGTATGAGTCGATTATGTTGGGATGATCTCCCAAAAAAAGAATATAGGGGTGAGAATGAGGGAAGCACTGGGAGAAGGGGGAAGGGAGAGTTAGAATGGGGCAAATTTTCTCACATAAAGGAGGCATGCAAGGAAGAGCAAAAATGGTGGGGAGGGGGGCAGGTTTGGCAATGCTTGATCCTCACTCTCACTGGAATTGATTCAAAGAGGGAAGACTATATATGCACACTCAGTTGGGTATAGAAATTAGTCTTACCCAATAAGAAGATAGGAGGGGAAGGGAATAAGAAATATGGAGGGAAATGATAAGGGGGAGGGCAAATTGGAAGAGGTAGTAGTTGGAAGCAAGACAGACTTTTGAGGAGGGGCAAGATCAAAAGAAAGAGAAGGATTTAAAAAAAGGGGGAAATGGAGTAGAGGGAAATGGACATTTAATGATCATAACTGTGGATGTGAATGGAATGAGCTAACCCATTGAACAGCGGCAGATAGCAGAATAGATTGGAAACCAGAATCCAACAATATGTTGTATACAAGAGACACACTTGGGACAGAAACACACACACAGAGTTGAAATGAAGAGTTGGAACAGAGACTATTATGCTTCAGCTGAAGTGAAGAGGGCAGGGGTATCAATCATGATCTCAGACAAAGCAAAAGTAAAATCAGACCTAATTGAAAGAGATAATCAAGGAATCTAAATTTTGCTAAAAGGTACCATAGACAATGAAGTAATATAAAAAATTTTAGAGCAAGTTCTCTAACAAAGGTCTCATTTCTCAAATATATAAGGTACTGAGTCAAATTAATGAACATAACAATAATTCCCCAATTGATAAATGACCAAAAGATATGAACAGGCAGTTTTTAGAAGAAGAAATCAAAGCTATTTATAGTTATATGAAAAAAAATTATCTACATCATTATTGATTAGAGAAAGGCAAATTAAAACAACTCTGAGGTACTATCTCACACCTATCAGAAATGACAAATGCTGGCAGAGATGGGAGGGAAATAGATACATTAATAAATTGTTGGTGGAGTAGGGAACTGGTCCAACTATTTCAGAAGACAATCTGGAACTATGCCCAAAAGGTTATAAAATGGTGTATATCTTTTGACCCAGCAATAGCATTACTACGTCTGTACCCCAAAGAGAGCAAAGAAAAAGGAAAAGAAGCTATAGGTACAAAACTGTTTATAGCAGTTTTTTGTGGGGGCAAAGAATTGGAAATTGAGGGAATGCTCAATTATTGGGGAATGGCTGAACAAGTTGTGGCATATGGTTGTGATGGAGCACTATTGTGCTATAAGAAATGATGAGAGGGGTTCAGAAGAAACATGCAAGACTTATTGACCTGATGCAAAGTGAAGTGAGAAGAACTGGGAGATCATTATGTACAGGAACAGCAACATTGTAATGATGATCAACCATGAAAGACCGGGCTACTCTGATCAATACAGTGATCCAAGACTGATCCAAAGGACTCATGATGAAAAAAATGTTATGCTCCCCCAGAGAGAAAACTGATGAACTCTAAATACAAATTGAAGTATAATTTTCTTCCTTTAATTTTTTTTGCTCTTTTTAAAAAAATAATATGGCTAATATAGAAATACGTTTTGCATGATTTCACATGTATAATTGATATCATATTGTTTGCCTTTTGTTGGGGAAGAGAATCTGGAATCCAAAATTTAAAAAGAAAAGAATATTTAAAATAATATTTTTTCAAATAAAATAAAATGAATAAAAAACTTTGTGGTAAGGCTCAAATTAGATTAAGAATACATAAATCTTTCTAAGTATAATTCAGTATGTAAATAAATATGAATTATAAGAGAAGCAGAATGTAAGTTCTTTGAAGGAAGGGATTTTCAAGTGTTTTATTTTGTTTGGTTTTGGGGTTTTTTGGGCCTTTGTATTACTAGTTCTTTTTTTGTTTAATACTTTATTTTCCCTCCAATTATACATAAAAACAATTTTTAACATTTGTTTTCAAAAATGTTGAATTCAAAATTCTCTCCCTTCTTTCCCTCCTTTCTCATTGAGAAGGCAAGCAATTTGATATAGGTTTGTATTACTAATTTTTAGCACTATCTCCTGAGCAGAGTAGGTGCTTAATAAATTCTCTGAAGCAGAAATCTGGGAAGACTTCTACAAACTAATATAAAGTGAAGGGGGAAAAACCAGAAAAACAGTTTATACTGTACAATATTATAAAGCAAAACAACTTTGAAAGACTTAAAACTCTCATCATTGCAATGACCAATCATGACTCCAGAAGAAATGATGATGAAGCATGCTCCCCAGCTCCTGACGGAAGGGATGAATTCAAAGGGCATAATGAGACAATTTGGGGGGATGTTGACAACAAAGGAATGCTTTGCTTGATTATGAATGTTTGTTACAAGCGTTTTATTTTTATTTTCATTTTTAATGAGATAGAGGCGGGAGGGATAGAAAATAGATTTTTATTCAGTAAGGAAAATTTCATTTAATTTCTTAAAAATCTAAATAATCTAAATTGGATTTGACTAATAGCAGTAATATTAGTATCAGAGAAAACTGGCCCCCTAAGCATACTCTGAGTTAATTGTCTTATCAGGCTCTGACTTATTCTTTTGTTCATCAGAGGACATGGCTTTAGTCATAGTATTTCCAACTAGTCCTTATTTTTGCCTTATCACTTCTGTCATAGGTATGATCCTTCTGTGAATAAGAGAAGACTGAGGTCACACAATACTTAAAATCCTAGGATTGGAAGGGACCTCAGGAAAGAAGAGCATACATTTATATGGCAATCCATATGCCATATGACCACTAAAAAGACTTCTTCATCTCTCCCCTGACCTACAGGCAACACCACATGTAAGCCAACCAAGATGGATGTTTATGAGATTTAATTGAGAAGATGCCCATCAACTGGGGGAATGGCTGGATAAGTTGTCATATACGAATATGATGGAATATTATTATGCAATAAGAAATGATGAAAGAGGTGGGTTCAGAAAAACCTGGGAAGACTTATATGAACTGATACAAAGAAAAGCGAGCAGAATCAGGAGAACAATTTCCACATTAACAGCAATATTGTAAAGATAATAAACTTTGAAAGGCTTAGTGACTCTGATCAACACAATGTTGCTGTTGTTCAGTCATTTCAGACATGCCCAACTCTTCATGACCTCCTTTGGAGTTTTCTTAGCAAAGATACTGGAGTGGTTTATCATTTCCTTCTCTAGCTCATTTTAGAGATGAGGAAACTGAGGCAAACAGGGTTAAGTGACTTGGCCAGGGTCACACAGCTATTAAGTATCTGAGGCCAGCTTTGAACTCAGGAAGATGAGTCTTCCTGAAAGATTCTTCTAACTCCAAATTTGTGGTCCTATGTGTAATTTCACTGGTAGGAGGGCAAGTTGACTGGAATGAAACCTTTGTAACCAGGACTCATGGTCTACCCCTTCTTCTTAAGCAAAGTCTAATTTTCTCTTATGAGCCGTAAAGTAAAGGTCCAAAATTCCCGTAACTCTAGTCTAATTTCTTTACTCAATAGTAGTTAATATAAGAATCCCTAGTCTCTGACCTGTTAAGGCCTAACTCAGGAATGGACACTTTTGTAATTGAAAAAATGTTTAGGTATCTTTAGTTTTCATATCACCTTCATTTTAAAAAATATATCCCTCCATTCTCCCCTACCTAGTGAATCATCCTTTGTAATAAAAAATAAAAAGTCAGTTCAACAGAACCCATCCCCACATCAACAGATTCTGATGGCATATGCAATGTTCAGCACCCACAGTCCCCCACCTCAACAGAGAAAGGAAAGTTTATTTTCTTCTCTCTCCTCCAGGGTCAAGCTTGGTCATTATAATTCAATAGCATGTATAGAAAGTGCACTTCTTAAGAAGCCTCTGCTGCCGGCCAGCAGGGGGAAGTCACACATTGTTTTCTAATTGGATTTGCTTTGGGAGGGCTTTTCAGAGTTTTCATTCCATTCAAGGGACCAAGCTTGTGTTTGTTGAGTTCTGTCAGCTAGGGAGCTCTCACTTAAATGGAATTCTTCTCCAGTAGACTGTCCTATATGATACAGCAAAGAAGACACTGAATGGGGAGTCAGGAGAGCTCCCTTCTAGCTGTGACGCCACCACTACCGAACTAGATAACCTTGTATAGTCTCTTTTGGGGTGCTTCAGTGCCCTCATCTGTAAATTGAGGGAGTGGGGTATGGCTGGGTGGAAAGTTCCCTAGATTCAAATGCAGAGAGTCTGTTTTCTTAATTAGATGTATGATCTTGAGCACATCATTAATCTTCTCTGAAACTTAGTTTTCTCCTGTGTAAAACAGAGATCACAATATCATCTAATTTTAGAGGTGGAAGACCCAAGCAGCCATTTAATCTAACTCATGTTAAAAAAAAAACCCAATAATAATCCTTACTATAGCATACCCAAAAGTAGGTCATCTAAACTTTGACTGGAAACCTCCAATGAAGAGCAACCTATTGCCTCTCAAGGTAGTTCTTCCCACTTTTGAATAGCTCTAACGGCTAGGAAGTTTGTCCTGACATCAAGCCTTACTTCGTTTCTTTGCTATTTCCATCTCCTGCTCCTCGTTTCTCCCTCTGTGCCAAACAGAACTAGTTTAGTCCCTCCTCCACACGAAAGACTTTCAGATAGCTATCATGTTCCACTTCAGTCTTTTCTTCTTTAGGCCAGAGATCCCCAGTTCCTTCCAACTATCATTTAAATCCAATTCATCGACAATTCAAGATATCACCCTTGTGATGTCATTGGTCCTCTTGGAGAATGAAGGATGAGCAACAGTAACAATATGGCATGAATTTAAGACTTATCACCATCCTTGCTTGACTTCCTCTGGATGATTTCCAGCTTATCAATATCTTTCATATCTAGAACTGAACACAATACTTCATGTAGAGGTCCGTCCAGGTCAGAGTATAGAGGGACTGTGACATCCTTGTTTTTGGAAACTATGCCTCTCAATACAATTCAAGATCAAAATAAATTTTAAAAAAAGTTTTTAAATTAATTTATTTTTAGTTTTCAATAATCACTTCCATAAGCTTTTGAGTTTTAAATTTTCTTTCCCTCCCCCACTCCCCCCTCCCCAAGATGGTGTGCAATCTGAGATAGGCTCTACATCTATATTCCTATTAAACATACAAAATAATTTTTTTGGCTCTCATATCACATTGCTGATTCAAATTGAGCATACAGCTCACTAAATCTCCTAGATTTTTTTGAAGCAAACAGCTGTCTAACCATTCCCTTCCCTCAATCCCTATCTTGTACTTATAAGTTGACTTTTTAAATCCAAGTGTAAGACTTTACATCTATCCATACTGAATTTCATCTAAGTAGATACAGCCCAATGCCCAATGAGGATCTTTGGGAATCCTAACTCTTTCATCTGGTGCTTTAGCTATCCCTCCTAGTCCTGGGTCATTTGAAAATTTGATAAGCATATCTTTATCCAAATCATCAGTAAAAATGGTAAATAGCACAAGGCACTTCTGCCAAGTTGACATTGAACTATCATTGACTACTCGTTGAGTCCGGCCATTCAACTGATTCCAGTTCCATCTAGTTCTCTTCTTTCCCATGATTTCTGTAAGAATAGCATGACAAAGCTCATCAAAGTATTCCTTTGCTAAAATCAAAGTATCAAACAATTACTCTGTTAAAATCAAGGTAACTGTGTAACGTTCTTCTCAGAGTAGCGTTCTACCCGTGAAGTAAATCTATAAAAAATAACAATGAAGTTAATTTGGCATGATGTGTTCTTGATGAAGCCATGTCGGTTCTTTGCAATCATTGCATCTTTTTCTAGATGTTCCATGACCATCTCGTAAATGATCCATTAGACAGGAATGGAAGTCAAGCTCACTGGCCTATGGTGATCAGACTCCATTTGCTTCCCTTTTTTGAAAACTAGGATGCTTGCCCTTTGTTAGTTCTCTAGGAGAGGTGGGATCTTTAAAAAAAAAATCACGGACAGTGGTTCATCTGCCAATTCTTTCGGTTCCCAAGGAGGTAGCATCTTCTGGTCTAGATAATTTGAATTTATCAAGGTAAACTTAGTGCTTTTTTGCTCCATCCTTACTCATCTTCTCCATATTAACCTTTTTTATTCTATCATTTTCAGTGCAAAAATCATTTTCCTTGTCAGAGAAGACAGAGGAAAAATCAAGACTGAACAAGTCTGCCTTCTCTCCATCATCTCTTATCAATGTTCTTTCTACTCCAAGCAGCAGACCCACACTTCTTTGAGCCTTCTCTTTCTCTCTTGATGTTGTTGTTCAGTCAGTCAACTCTTCATGACCATACTATCCATGGGGTTTTCTTGGCAAAGATCCTAGAGTGGTTAGCCATTTCCTTCTCCAGTGGATTAAGACAAACAGAGGTGAAGTGATTTACCCAGGGCCACACAGCTAGTATGCCTCTGAGGATGTATTTGAACTCAGGTTTTCCTGATTCCAAACCCAGAGCTCCATCCACTGAGCCATCTAGCTATCCTTCTTCCTAGATAGCTCCACCGTCCAAAAAAAATTCCAAACTTTTTTGTTGCCCTTTGCTTTCCTTGATAGCCTCATCTTATTCTGAAGATTAATAAACTTGACACTCTTTTTACAGGATTGTGCCATGGTCTTTTATTTGTTCAATGTTACTTGTCCTACTGTCTTTGCTATCATCTTCTGTATATCTCCAAGTAGGTTGATGAATTTCTTGTGTATTTGTATCGGACTCTTCAAACATTTTCCCTTTCACTAGAATTGTTTCCCTTTGTGTCTTTAGAATTTCATTCCTGAGAATTAACTCAGGCTGACTTTCCCTGTAGAGTTTTAATACCTGGGATGTTACCTATTCTACTTCTTTCTATTCAAAAGCACCTGGGTGCCTTTGAAATCCGCTTTCCTCCAAACTAAGGTTCGTGTCAGACTATGTCCAGCTTTCCTTTTTTTTCTCCATTACACATTCTAGTAGGTAGAAAATGGTTACTTCCCCCACAACATTTCCATTATTTCCACCCCAGCAACTTGTCCTTCCCTATACTCAGTCTCAAAATAAAATTTCTCCTTGCTGCTTCCTCCATCTTTGAAGAATGAAATGCTGATTAGGACAAGTCAAAAAGCTCTTAGTTGCTCTGCTTTTGGCTGAGAACTCCAACAGATGTCTGGATAATTGAATTATCCCATCACTGCAACAGCATACTTTTGTGCCAGGTTTTTAACCTGTTTTCTGAACTCTTGATTCATTTCCTCTTTCTGTCTGGGTGGTTTGTAGTATGTATATTCTAATGACAAAATTATTTTCGCTTCCCCCTCCATTGATCTTTACCCAAATGCTCTCTATCTTGTTTCCCCACTTTGGTTCTGGGATTTCCTTACGTGATATGCTTCCTTGATAGATACTGCTATTTCACTCTGCTTTTATGTATCCTGTTTCTTTTGAATAAGGTATACCCACTAGTATATGCCAGTAATAGGTTTCATCTCACTAAGCCTCAGTGATACCTATGAGGTCAAATTTGTTTCTATGTACCCCATAGTTCTTCTTGTTTGTTGCCTAAATTGGGAGTATTTTGAATGGACAATTGAAACTGTAAGTTTTATTTTTGACTTCTTTCTTAAATATTATCTCCTATAAATTTCTTACCTTATCTGCTATCCTTCCTCCATTGTAGCTACTCTAGATGTTATCTAGCTTCTTGTTTTTTTTCTGTTTATATAATAAATAGTGATCTAGTTTTATATAGCAGTCTAATTTTTCATACACATTTTATATATAAATATATGTGTATATATGCATACATAAATATGCAGTATTCTCCCTTTTCTGTCCTTTTCTTAAAAGTTATTTTGATTAGATTTTCACGATATCAGGCAAAATACAGTTATCCATTCCCCATTGTGACTTTCCCTACTGTGGTTTTGATATATTGTAGGTTGACATAAGAAATTAAATAGGAATTTGGGGGGACTTTTGCAGAAGCCACAGAAAACACATGAAGACCAGCAGATGACACAGAAAAAGTTTAGTAACTCAAAAATGCATTAAATACATATATAGTATTGTATAATATCAATATATTTTGTCTTCTAATAATGTAATAATTCAGACTTCTTCTCTGGTACTAAGGCAGGGCCAAAAACTTTTATGCACATTTTCCAGATCATGGGGGCACCATGCCTCTAACCCCCCCGATATGGAAGGAATACCTGTGTTCTTTTTAAATATACTTTTTTTTTCAATTAAGAAACATTTTGGGGCAGCTAGGTGGCACAGTGAATAGAGGGCCAGCCCTGAAGTCAGGAGGACCTGAGTTCAAATATGGCCTCAGACCAAACACTTGATAGTTACTAGCTGTGTGGTCCTGGGCAAGTCACTTAACTCTTACTGCCTCCATGTCCTCATTTGTAAGATGAGCTGGAGAAGAGAATGGCAGACCCCTCTAGGATCTTTGCCAAGAAATCCCCAAATGAGGTCATGAAGAGTCGGACACGACTATGACTGAACAACAATCCCTGGTCAGGAATCCATCATTCTTGCATTCTAAAAAGTTTGAAAGCTCAAAACCCACTCTCAGACACTAGCTTCTTAGCCGGATGTGTCCTCAGCCCTTGTCCTCTTCTGCTTCCCTTGTATTCACTGTTCAGCTGTTAAGAAAGCGTAACTTGTGATCTTCTGATTATTTCCCAAGATTTTAATAATACTTTTTAGGCCACTTATGAAAGCATCATTTATATCCATGTGAATCACCAGAAGTGAGTAGTACTCATCCTTTTTGACATCTCTTTTGGACATTCTCGGTTATGTTTTGGATACATGCACTAGGAACAATAGACCTCTCTATTCTTGTTCTCAAGTCAACAAATACCTGCTCATACAAATAGCTGAGTACGCCATCACCAATCACCACTACTCTTTTAAAAAAAAAATTTTTGTTTTAGACAATTGGGGTTAAGTGACTTGCCCAGGGTCACACAGCTAGTAAGTGTGAAGTGTTTGGTCTGAGGCTGGATTTGAACTCAGGTCCTCCTGACTTCAGGGCTGGTGCTCTATCCACTGCACCACCTAGCTGTCCGCAATCACCACTACTTTTGTCTTCTTCCTCTGACCTCTAATAGGTGTTCTCTTATCAGCTAGCTTCTGCAGTTCTACTTTATGATTCCTTGAGGGACAAGTAGCTGCTTCCTCCTCAAAGGATTCAGTACTCTCCATGTCAAGAGGGAGATAGGACAGGGATATAGACTAGACTTGTGGTCATTAGTACAGGGAAATCCTGGGAGAGGAAATTTCCTCTACTAAAACAAATTGGTACCTTCTCTGCAACTCACAGTCTTAAAGAGTTGCCTGCATTACTGAGAGGTTAGATGATTTGCCCAGAGTCACCCAGCCAACATGTATCAGAGGCAAGATTTGAACACAGGTCTTTCTGCTTCCAAGGTCAGTTTTTATACTACACTACTATCTCTTATCTTCAGTAGAAGCTCCAGGTCCATTTTTCTTTTTGTTCCAAGTATACAACTATTCTCTTCTTTCTCTTCCTTTTCTTCATAGCATTCTTCTACTCTCCCTCTCATAATGATTAGATTTTCTCTATGATACGTCAGATTATCTTCCCCCCGCCACACACACACACCCAGAAGCCCTACTTCTAGGTTTTTTTGCAGGAAGGGAAACGTAATTGCCCCTGATAACCTCAGTGTGGAGGGCCATTCCTCAAGTCCTTTCTCCTAATCTTCGCTAAAGGAGACTGGACTACTTTTGGAACTTGGTGACACAAAGACAAACATCTCACATACACTCAATGCAAGCAGATGCAAAGGCTTCCATGCTTTCTATGCTAATTAGTATTCTCAGTTTTTTCTTTAATCTGTTTTAAAACTCACTTCCTATGCACCTCCTTAAGATCCTAACAACCTTTCCCCACCTTTTAACAACTCGACAGTAATGCCTGTTTCTTCCTTATGTATCAATAACTTTATAGTTATGCTCTAGTTTCTTTTCCTTTTCTCATCAATTTCCTTATGTATCAATAACTTTATAGTTATGCTCTAGTTTCTTTTCCTTTTCTCATCAATTTTATTTACTTAACAATTTGTTTACCTTACCAATGTGTTTTATTTACTTTTACCTTGCCAACTACTTTCTCCTTTTCCTTCTCCTTGAGTCTTTCTCTTCATATCCTAATTCCTCTATCCTTTTCTTTCTTCATACTGAATCCTCCTTCAGAATGAGTCTTTTTCCTCCTTAAGTTCAAGTTGTCCTCCTTCAGTTTATCCTCAAGTTCTCCTAAACTTCTTCTCTCCCAAATTCAATATCTGGTCTCCTTCACAAGTCCAAACCCCTCTAAATCACCTTCATAATTTCCTTCTTGATGTCAACTCAAGTCCTTTATTTTTCCTTATATCCTTCTATCACAGTAAATTTGACCATAATTTTCTCCCACAGAATGTTGGTGGAGGAGGAAGAGAAGGAAAAGAATGAAAAAGAGGAGGAGGAGGAGGAAAAGAAGAAGAAGGAGGAGGAGGAGGAAGAGGAAGCAGAAGTAGTAGTAGTAGTGGTAATAGTAGTAGTAGTAGTAGTAGTAGTAGTAGAAAAGTCATGTATTGCAAATAAATAAATGTAAACCTAAACCTAGTAAAGTACACTAGATATTTGATGGCCATGAGGAAAATTATTTATCATTTAAAACAGGTTACCAATACAATAATGCCGAGGGCAGTTGATATAAAATATGGTAGTATCCACAGAAACAGTTTGTCTGCTATATTTCTGCCTAACCATAAACTGATTATCAACACCCCTAAATAGAATTGAGGTCCATCATCCTGTCTACAACTTTAGTTGTCTCCAAGATGTATCAGTAAGTCCACTGTGAACTTACATCCTGATATTCTTATTTAATTCCAAAAAAACAGTCATTTTATCCACCTGTGTGACAGTCTGCAGAACATTAACTATGTAAGAATAATAGCAGGATAGCAACTTGTCTTTGCATCATTTCCATCTGAATTCACATAAAAAATATAAGAATGAGGTAATAATAATTGTTGGTATTATTCTCTTTGTATTACCTATAGGGTCATTGTAAAGATCAAATAAGATAATGTAATAGAGTATTGGTAAAGCACTATAGAAAAGTGAGCTGTTGCTGATAATGATGATGATCTCTGAGGTCCTTTTCAGATCTAACATTATGTTTTAGAATCAGGAACCTTTCTCCTCATAGGTTAGGTTTGTGAGATGGTTCTTTAGAAGAGGAAATGTCTTAGATGCTGAGATCACAGAATCCAGTTTTTGAAAAGGACCTCAGAGCTCATCTAGCACAACCCATACCTAAACAACAATCTTCTCTGCAATATCTCTGAAAAGTTCTCATCCATCCTCTATCTGAAGACCTCTAGTGGTAGGGCATCCACTAAGAATCATTCTCTGAAGGAATCAATTCCACTTCTGGACAGTTTTAAAAAAAAAACATTTCCACATTAGTCATATTGTAAAGAAGAATTAGAATCAAAGGGGAAAACCATGAGAAAGAAGAGACAGAAAAAGAGAAAAAGAAAATAGCTTGCTTTGATCTGCATTCAGACTCCATAGTTCTTTCTCCGGATGTAGATAGCTTTTTCCATCATGAGTCTTTTGGAATTGTCTTAGATCCTTGCATTGCTGAGAAGAGTTAAATCTACCAAAGATGGTCATTGCACAATTTTGCCGTTACTGTGTACAATGGTCTCCTGGTTCTGCTCACATCACTCAGCTTCGGTTCATGTAAGTCTTTCCAGGTTTTTCTGAAGTTTGCCTGCTCATCATTTCTTATGGAACAATAGTATTCCATTACATTCATATATCACATCTTGTTCATCCATTCTCCAGTTGATGGGCATCCCCTCAATTTCCAACTCTTGGCCACCACAAAAAAGAGCTACTATAAATATTTTTGTACATGTGGGTCCTCTCCCCATTTTTATGATCTCTTTGGGATATAGACCTAGAAGTGGTATTGCTGGGTCAAAGGGTATGCACAATTTTATAGCCCTTTGGGCTATAAATTGCTCTCCAAAATGGTTGGATCAGTTCACAACTCCACCAATAATGCATTAGTGTTC
>NW_020954723.1:21285860-21289321 GCF_900497805.2 Vombatus ursinus
GTTTTCCTACATCTTCTCCAGCATATATCACTTCCCTGTTTTGTCATGTTAACCAATCTGATAGGTGTGATGTGGTACCTCAGAGTTGTTTTAATTTGTATTTCTCTAATCAATAATGATCTAGACAGTTCTAACTGTGATAGGTATCTCCTTAGAGAGAGATGAAATCTACTTCATTGCAAAGTCACTTATTGTTCCTAATACTGTCCTCTAGGGTCAACTATGGATTTCCTGTCTTCCAAACGACAGATACTTGAAGCCAGTTATCATACCCCCTGTAAGTCTCTTTTCTAGACTAAAGATCCCTACTTTCTTCAATTCATCCACCTTGGCAAATATGGTTCACACCTCCAGCTATTTTTGTGCCTGAGGAAACTGTCAATGAGAAACGTTTCTTTATGCCCCTGAAATGATGTATGTACTTGTCATTCCCTATAGAAACTCTCCTGAAACCCTGGACTCCCTTGAAGGGACATGCCTAGAGGTTAGGAAAATAAAGGCTATCTACTCTCTGGCTTTTCACAGGTCCCCTGCGGCAATCTCTTCCTAGCAAAAATGAAAGCTGCCCTACTTTTGGAACATCTGCTGCAAGAGTTCCTTAACTGAGTGGCATGGAGGGGGCAGGGAGGGCAAACTCTATACTTAGGGAGGATAAAAATCATAGAATTCCCAGGCTAGAGGGGATGTCACTGTGGTGTACAGGGAAAGAACACTGGACTAGAGTTAGGAATCCAGAATTTCAGTCCACTTGTTAGCTGTAGGACTTGGAACAAGTCCCCTAGGCTCTTAATTTCCTCATTTGTAAAATGAGATGGTTGGACTATATTACTTGGAGAACCCCTTTCAAAACTTTTTCAAAAGTTCTAATCCTATCTAAATTTCTTTATTTCATGGAATGCATGGGCTTATTAATGTGGTTACTCTTCAACAGACCACAGTCTTTCCATGGCTTTTTATACTGAGTAATACATGTTCTTGTTTTTTGTAAATCTTCTGCAAGGAAAGTCAGTCAATGAGCTGAAGGTCTTTCTGTTTTGTTTTCTCATATTTTTTGGGGGGGAGGTAACAGTGCAGCATATGGGTAGTCCATCTGTCATCTCTCAATCTCACTAAATAAGCTGCCTCCCTATTTCCTGACCATACATGTCCTTAGAAATTTCTTTTATATGCCATTCCTTGAGTACAAGCCATTGTTGGTGAAATAGTAAATTCTATCATATACCTTTTCCATTGCCTGTGATATCCCCTACAATTTGTATTTTTATGAAATTGCAGTATTCTGTGTTCTGTAACCATCCAACTGGGAGAACATTAAAGATGGACTTTGATGGTAAAAGGAAGCTTGAGATAATTAATGGTGCTTCATAACTTCCTAAATATGGTAAGCCTGAGCTCTTCTTACTATTCAATTCTGAGCCTCAATCATGATCCATCTTCATTCTATGTCCCGGATACATACATATGCATACACACATGTGCACGCATGCACCACATATCTACACTGAGACACTCAATGGGCTAGCTATGCAAATAAGATCATAGAATCTCAGAGCTACAAAGGGCTTCAGAGGACATCTCATCCAGTTGGACAAGACTCTTTTTATAGTATTTTTGGAAAGTAGTCATCAAGCTTTCAATAGAACATCTCTAATGAGAGGAAAACAAGTAACTCCCAAGACAGCCATTTCTACTTTTGGATAGTTCTATATGAGAAATTGTAATTATAAGATTATATTTATATGTAAATAAAAACTGATCAATAGAAGCATGTATAGAATAATTTTACATATATATTTTATATATATATATACCTATTTATGTCTAATGGTAGCCATCTCTATGGTGGGGGGGGAGGGAAGAAAGAAATTTACATGCTAATTTTGTTGTATATTTGAAAGGAATAGCAAGTTGCACATAGTAAGTTAGCAGTTTCATGTGCAATCATCTTTTTTGTTGTACTATGTTATGGAAATGCTTGTTTTATTCCATAAACTAAAAATAAAATTTAATAATAAAAAAAGATTATATATATAATATATGCAACATAAGATCATATATATCAATTATAAGACTATAAAAAAACTTTTTCTTGACATTAAACTCACATTTGCCTCTTCTACCTTCCTGCCTAAGTGTTCCTAGTTCCACCCTGAGGGGCCAAGCAGAATGAGTCTACCCTCTTCCACTTGACAATAACCCACTTGAAGGTATATTTGTCTGTCCTCCCCCTTTCTCTAAGGCTTTTCTTATATAGACTAGAGATCTACAGTTCCCTTAACTAATCATCATATAGAGCCCCATGTACAAAACCAAGTATAACAATTCCTTTTATATTAGCCCCAAACTGTTAACTAAGGGGGTGCCCACCTATGGGGGAATGGCTATGCAAAGTGTGGTATAGGAATGTAAGAGAAAATGATTGTGCTAGAAGAAATGTGAAATGAATAGTTTCAAAGGAAACTGGGAAGGCCTCTATTAACTTATGCAAAGTCAAGTAAACAGAAACAAGAAAACAACTTATATAATGACAACAATCTTATGAAGAAACATAGTTTTGAAAGACTTTAGAACTCCAATCCTTTCAATGACAAACCATTATTCTTAGAGGACTCAAGATAAAGCCTGCTACATACCTCCTGTCAGAGGGATGATAGGCTTAAAGTGCAGAATAAGACATACATTTTTGGACATGGCCAATGAGGCAATTTGCTTTGCTTGACTATTTGTATGTGTTATGAAAGTTTTCTTTTTCTTCTCTTTTTGGGGGTTGTGGTTCAATTGGGAGGGAGGGAAAATAAATATTTGTTAACTAAAAAAAGGAAATTAGGCAGGTAGGAGGCAAAGTCGATAGAGTGCTGGGCCTGGAGTCAAAAAGACTCTTGAATTCAGATCTGGCTTGACACTTCCTAACTGTGTGACTCTAGGCAAGTCACTTCACCTTGTTTGCCTCAGTTCCCTCATCTGTAAAATGAGTCATAGAAGGAAATGGCAAACCTCTCCAGTATCTTTGCCAAGAAAACCCAAAAAGAGTCAGACATGACTGAAAGAACTGATCAATTAATAATAATAATAAAATTCAATTTTAAAAATATATTTTCTGTTAAGAGGCACCGTATTATATTGTAAAGAATACAGAGTTTGCCCAGCTTCTGGGATAAGAACCCACTGTTTGACAAAAACTGCTGGGAAAACTGGAAAAGAGTATGGCAGAAACTAAGCATAGATCAAAATCTCACACCATATACCAAAATAAAGTCAAAATGGGTTCCTCATTTAGATATAAAGGTGATACTGTGAGCAAACTGGGAGAGCAAGGGATAGTTTTCCTATCAGATTTATGAAGAACAGAAGAATTCTTAACCAAACAGGAGATAGAGAACATTGCAAAAAGCAAAATGGGTAACTTTGATTATATTAAATTGAAAAGTTTTTGCACAAACAAAGCCAATGCAACCAAGATT
>NW_020954723.1:21289548-21289644 GCF_900497805.2 Vombatus ursinus
GGAGAGCAATTTGGAACTGTGGCCAAAGGGTTATAAAAATGTGTATACCCTTTGATCCAGCAATAGCATTTCTAGGGCTATATCCCAAAGAGATCA
>NW_020954723.1:21289772-21290025 GCF_900497805.2 Vombatus ursinus
AACTTGTGTGATCTGATGCTGAGTGAAGTGAGAAGAACCAGGAGAATATTGTACACAATAATAGCCACATTGCATGATGACTAATATTGATAAACTTAACCCTTCCCAGCAATATAAGGATCTAAGACATCTCCAAAGGCCTCATGATGGAAAATTCTATCCACGTCCAAAGAAAGAACTACGGAGTTTGAATGAAGATTAAAGCATACTATTTGCTATTTTTTTCTTCTGTTGAGTTTTGTTTCCTCTTTCT
>NW_020954723.1:21290168-21332170 GCF_900497805.2 Vombatus ursinus
TAAAGAAGCAAATGAGCACAGTAAAAATAAAAATACAGAGCTTGGAGTCAAGGATGAACTTGGATTTGAATCCTGCTTCCAGTATTTTACTGGCTATGTGACCACAAGCCAAGGAACATTTTCTCTGAGCTTCAGTTTTCTTGTCTTCCAGGTGGGGCTAATACTTGCAGTACTTAACTCCCGGGCTGTCCTGAGAATCACATGAGATAATGTGTGCAAAATGGTTGACACACACCTTAAGAACTGATATTAGTGTCAGCTCTTATGCACCATGCTTTCAAGGCCTTTCACCACCCCGTCTGCCTTCCAAGGAGCACTTGCTAGCTTATCAGCATCCTTCCTAAAATGTAGCATCCAGAACTGGACACAATAATCACTCCTTCTATGTTCTGTCTGGGACTGAGGACAGAAGGACTACTGCCTTCCTAGTACTGGATTGTATACCTTTCAATGCAGCCTAAGATCATATCACAAATTTTTTTTTGTTACCATCTCATAGTATTGCTTCATGTTATGCTTTATGTCCTCCACAAGTTTCAAATCTTTTTTCACTTAGAATGTTGTCTAGCCAAACCTCACCTGATTTGCATTTGTAAAATTTATTTTTTTTGAACTCACATATAAGACTTGATAGGGAGTATAGTATAGTGGTCTTGGAATTAAGAAGGCCTAGGTTTGGATTCCACCTCAGACTCTTACTTGCTGTGTAACCCTGGGCAAATCACAACCTCTCTGTGACTTAGTTTCCTTATCCATAAAATGAGGTGGCTGGACTAGAGTTTTGCAATTTTCCCAAAGGTAAATTATCCCACTTTCCTCTTTTTGCTTAATTTTGTGTCCAAATTTGCACTATCTGTCATGTACATATACACACACGCAGACACATGTATATATGTATATGTACTTATATACAGGCATGCACACACATGTACATATACACACATACATTGTAGATATAGATACGTATATCTATATATATACAGTATATGTGTGTTATCTGTGTGTGTATGAATAGCATAGTAGATAGAGTACTGGGCTTGGAATCAAGAAGACTCATCTTTATGAGTTCAAATACTACCCTAGACACTTACCAGCTGTGTGACTTTCAGGAAGTCCCTTAACCCTGTTTGCCTCAGTTTCTCATCTATAAAATGAGCTGGAGGAGGAAACGGCAAACCATTCTATCATCTTTGCCCAGAAAATCCCAAATGGGGTCACCAAGAGTCAGACACAACTGAAATTACTAAACAACAACAATGAATACATGTTGGAAAAGAACCTTTTCCATTCTGCTAGTATCTTCTCCTCCTCCAAATATGTTGTGAATCCCCTTGACGTCCTAAAGTCATGCTATTTTTAGCACTGATCTCCTTGATCCAACCTATATGCTTTTCCCATCTTTGTTCCATTTTTACCTCTTCTGTGAACACATTTGAGACTCTGATTGTCCCATGAAGTGATGTTTTTTGTTGCCTTTAGATGAATGGTAAAAACAACTTCACCAATTCCTTTATTTGCCTCTCCAAGGAGAACCTGTGAGCCATCCCTCCATTTAGCTGCCATTCCCTCATTTCTTCTGGTTTCATTAAGAGCAAGAATATATAAATTGATAAGGTTTTGTTCCTCCAATAGTTTGTCCACTGGTTTTGGACAAGGATGATACATTTATAATACTAATAGCCAAGTTAAAGTTTATAGACCACCTAAAAGCAATGTGATTCTTCATGTCCTCTACCCGCTTTTCTACCATTCTGCTGCCCTCCCTGCAGAGGGAGCCAAACAGGACTGAGAGAAATTTTGTATTTTTCTTTGTTTCATGGCTTGTCATGGTCAAAGAATTCATACTCAAGCAGGGCCCATCTACTGGGGATGATCCTTATAATATTTTTCTAGGCTAGTCTTTGGAAAACAGATTTGATCTGTTACACCTGAACCTTTTCAAGTGTGGTAAACCTGTCAGAGTCTGCGCTCTGTGGGCTTTTGAGAAACCAGTCATCTCCATGTCATAATGAGGTATTGGGTATATATGCACAATAGAAGCAGCTAGATGGAACAGTGGATAGAGTATTGGTTCTGGAGTCTGGAAACCTGAGTTCAAATCCAGCCCTAGATACTTACTAGAAGTGTGACCATGAGATAATCACTAAACCTCAGTCTGCCTCAGTTTTCTCATCTGTAAAATAAAGATGATAATAATAAAACCTACTTCCCAGGGTTGTTGTGAGGAACAAATAAGGAAATATTTGTAAAATGATTTTCACAGTGCCTGGCACAAATCAAAATCTGTCTCCTTTCTTGCTTGTTTGCTTTATCATTATCATTTCAGATTCCCTCAAGTCCTTCTCTAATGACTCATTGTGGGGTGAAGGTGATCCCAGGATAGCAAGAGCTGTGCCAGTCATGCACTAGACCTAGCAGGTCCTGTCAGATTGGAGAGGCTTTGAGCATGGACCTGGGATGAACTGATGGTTGTTATCTGAAGAATAACCCAGGTAAGTTCAGAAACTCATCACCAAGACAGCTGCAGGGTGACGTGTCTATTGGCCACTACAACTCTCAGAGACTGTCTAGCAAGTCCTAGAGAATCTGTGAGCTGCCATTTGTACAAGGAGTAACCATGCAGAAGAAATTATGGATCCCTTAAGTTTTATCATTTTGTTTCCTTTATAAGTTCTCTTCTCTAATCACCTCCTAGTTTTTAAAGTATTATTGACACTCTTTTAACATAGATTGTTGACTATAAGCAGGAATAACCTTTGCTTTGTTACCAATTGCCACATGTATGTCAACACCCTACAATATCATTTTAACTTTACCACTTGATGGAAGTTGCATATATTTTTCCTCTCTTTCATGGAATGGTTCTGTATATTCGATACATTTTTAAAAGCTGCTAGTCTGGGCAAACATAAACATGAGTCAAAAATGCAGAAATATGGACCTATAGTTTAAAAGGAAATCAAAGAAAGGAAACATGAGAAAAATAAGAATGATTTTTGGGCACTGGGAATCATCAATAAAAAATATAGCACATGACATTCCAAAGGCATACTGCACTCTGTCTTGTGGCAGGAATTTACTAGGCTACCATGTCTAGGAAGGTTTGTGAAGAAGTTGGAAAGGGTTATAGCAAAAAGAGAAGTAAACAAGCATTTATTAAGCACCTACGGTATGCTAAACACTACACAAAGCCCTCTACAAATATTATCTCATTTTTATCCTTACAACAACCCCTGTGGAGATAAGTACCATTATTATTCCCTTTTTGCAATTGAAGAAACTGAGGCAGATAGAAGTTAAGTGACTTGCTCAGGGTCATACAGCTGGTAAGTATCTAAGAGTAAATTTGAACCCAGATCTTCTAGACTCCAGGCCTAGCATTCTATCTGCTTAACTACCTTGCTACTTTAGTATGATGAATTTTAAAATCCTAGAATATTTGGGTAGTCAGGTACCTCAGAGATCATCCAGTCATTTGGCATGTAGAAAGGTATGTCATAAATGGAGACCCAAATTGCTTAAGGCCTAGTGAGAACCTTGCTCATGGAAAAAATTCACATACCACACTTCTCAGAAGCCTATACATGACCGCCACAGTATGGTGATATTAACTAGCATAAACTATTAATTGGACAGGCATGCTTCCAGAGCATAGAGTTTAAATGGCCGTGGCATGAGGCATGTGACATGGGTCTGATTCAACAGACACAAAAGAGACAGGAAAAACTGCATTCATGTCTTGATCATCAGGGTGCTAATTTGGCCAGCAATGGTAACTCCAGGAATACCTCATTTAATTGCTCTGCTTTATTGTGCTTCACTGATATTATGTTTTTCACAAATTGAAGATTTGTGGTAAACCTATGTTAAGCAAGTCTATTGATGCCATTTTTCCAATAGCACGTGCTCACATCGTGTCTCTGTGTCACACTTTGGTAATTCTTTCAATATTTCAACCTTTTTCATTATTATTACATTTGTTATGGTGATCTGTGAGATCGGTGGTTTTTGATGTTACTATTGTAATAATTTTGGGGTGCCATAAACCTTAGCCGTATAAGATGGTGAACTTAATTGATAAATGTTGTGTGTGTTCTGACTGCTCCACCAACTAACTCCTCTATCTCTCTTCCTCTCCTCAGGCCTCCCTATTCCCTGACACAAAACAATATTGAGATTAGGCCAATTAGTAACCCTACAATGGCCTCTAAGTGTTCAAGTGAAAGGAAGAGTTAATATATGCAACAAACTTCATTATTGTCTTATTTTAGGAAATTGCCACAGCTACCACAAGCTTCAGCAATTACCACCCTGATAGTCAGCAGCCAATCAATATCTAGGCAAGACCCTCTACGGGCAAAAAGATATGACTCACTGAAGGTTCAAATGATGGTTAGCATTTTTAGCAATAAAGTATTTCTTAATTAAGGCATGTACATCAGGGGTTTTTCAGACATAACACTATTGAACACTTTATTTATAGACTATAATATAGTGTAAATATAACTTTTATGTGCACTGGGAAACAAAAAAAAATAGTGTGACTTGCTTTTTGCTTTATTGCAGTGGTCTGGAACTGAATCCACAATATCTCTGAGGTATGCCTATATAGGATCAAGAAGTCAGTACTCCCCAGGTTGCAGCACCGAGAATGATCAGCACAGCCTAGACTGCAACTGCTGCATCAAGACAGGTCAAAAGTGATCTCTACAAAACTCTCCACTTGCTGCGGCAAGAAGCCAGTTCTTCAAGGTCTGCTGCTGCAGTGAGTTTTCCTAGCATCATTTTGTAAGTGAGCTAACGTGTCCTTCTGTTACTCTGTTACAGATATTGAAAAGTTAAAGAGGAACTAGGGTGAGAGCTTCAAATGACATGTGTGTGTGTGCTTTAAATCTCTATGTTGTGATAGTTTGATATATGGAGATACATCAGTGGGGGGCTCCGAGCTGTGAACGTGAATAGACAATTACCCCGATGATACTATGAATCAAGCTTTAGTTGATCTCTCTGCCTCCAGACTTCTTCCCTCTCCAATCCATCCTCCATACATCTGCAAAAATAATCTTTGTAATGCACTTATCTGACCATGTCATGTCCCTGCTCCGAATCTCAAGGATAAAGCTCTCTACAATCTTTCTCCAGCCTTCCTTTTCAATCTTATTTCATGTTATTCCTCTCCAAGTATTCTAACTTCCAGAAAAACTGAACCCATTTCCTGATCTTAACTTGGATTGTTCTACCACCCTGAAGGTATCTCTAACACACTCCTCCCAAGTGGGCCCCACATCAAGTGTCACCTCCTCCAGTAGTCCTCTTATCTCCCTAGCTGAGGTGATCTCTCCTTCATATTTTCTTATAGCTTTCTGTCTCATATCATACCTGTATATATGTAAATATACACATATACATATATGTACACACACATATACATACATATATCTACATCTATATAGATGAAGAGAGAAATGGGGAGAGATGGAGAGAGAGAGAGAATATCCCCCTCCCCCTCCCCACCTCATCATATGGCAAACTCATTGATATACCAGTTTTTTTTTTAATCTTTATATTTCCAGTCCTTGGCATGGTGCTTTGCACATAACATGTCCTTAATAAATATTTATTGAATTGGCGTGGTGGTGACAGTGAGTTCTGAGAAGGGAGTACAGGTGCCAAAGCTGATCTAGGGAAAGGAAGATTTATGCATTCCAAAAAGGACAAACTGCTGATCCTCCTTTCTAATATTATCCCTTCTCCCAAGGTCCCTCAAATGCAATTTTTAAAATGTTTTATTGATGTTTGTTTTTGTGTCACAATCATTTCCCAACATCCCCCAACCTCATGGACTCTTCATTCAGGACAAAGCTTAACCAAATCAACCCTCAGAATTACACTGTCTGACTGCGTATGAAACATCCTACAGCCATAACTTGTCACCTCTTTGCCAAGAGGAAGAAGGAGCAGATCAACATCCATCCTTTGGCACCAATGCTGGTCACCCTAATGGTCACCCCTGGATGGAATAGGGACCTCGGAGATTCCTTGATCTTCCAGTCTAACATAGCTATGCAGGTTCTGGGAAAGAACCATAGAAAGCTAGAACAGTAGAAATGGAAGTCAAATTAATTCGCTGTAGGAACTTTGACAACTGCTACCATTGATGCCCATACATATTGGTAAGACCAAGAGGCTGGGGACCAGTTCCTCCTCATTTCCACTACTGCATGAGGTCCCTTCTCACTCCTTGGATTCTTTCTTGTTTCCTTCTCTCCACAACAATCCCTGAATCACAGGAGCTACAACAGCAGCAGGTTCCAGGGGAAAGCCTTCTCTCTGTTAGAGACTAGGGTGGGTACCCCAGCTCAGCAACTTGGCAAAGTTGCAGAGTCTGCTGCTGCACCACCGACTGATGCAGTAGTTTTGTGAGGCTTTTCATGAGAGCCTGCCTGGATTTCTTTGTATTGTTAGGGCGAGGGTGGGGAGCCAGGCCTTTGTGAGGCTAGAAAAGCTCTCTGCCTTTATGTTATAGAGCTGGGTATAGAAGTGGGCATTCCCATGAATCTCTCTGTGGTTTTGCTATGCATGTACGTTCGTGCATTTCTTTATGTGGATGTCTTTGTGTGTGTGCACGCTTTGCATTCATATCTATATCTCTACATCTATCCCTATCCTAATCTCTAAATGCTGGCTTGCCCATTCCGTGATCTTCTGTAGGCTTCAGTGCCCTGCTGTGAGCTGGGACTGGAAGGAGGTTGCCCAAGCTAAAACAGACCTCTGCCCTGGCTACCCAAGAATATTTGTCCCTCCCAAGCGATGCTCCTGCTTCTTTCGGTGTTTCCTCGCACTTCCAGATCAAATTCCTGAGGAATTATTTATGCAAAAACTATGAATGCTCCCAGCTTGCAAATGAAGTTCAAATCCTTGTTACTGTTTACAGTCAAACAGCTGTTCTCAGCATTTCTCCTGGAGTCTTGGATACCTCAGCTCCTCCGTACTCAGCCTTACATCATACCAGCTGCAATAATAAGAAACTGGAAGAAGTCAAGAGCATGCAGGCCTGCTAAACCACACCTTTGTTTCAAATAGCTTTTGGATGGTAAAAGCTCTCCTAGGCACTGTTCCCCCCACCCCCACTTCCCGGCCTCTTGCACAGTTCCTGGCTCTGCCCCAGCCCCAGTGTGCTGAAAAACATGCTCAGGCCCCTTCAATGTAACTCAAAACACAGACTCTCCTTATGCATTTTCCCTGGAAACATTCTATAGACACAGTCTGGGAAACTTTCCAAAAGTTTCCTGAACCAAAGATAATAATAATAAAAGAAAGAACTTGGGTAAAAGCTCTTGTTGATTTATGTTCAGGAGCACAGGCGTGGATTGTAGGGAAGGGGAAAAAGTGAGGGTTTTCCAGGTCAATTTAAACATTTGTCCTTTAAAAAAAAAAAAAAAGGCAGCTAAATTATATTCAGTCTCCTCAGAGCTGTTTATTGAAACCCACCCAGAGGGCAAGATACTCACCCTTCCTTCCCTTCTTCCCCCCTCCTCCCCAGCCCCAATCTGGATCTCTCTCATACCAAAAATCCTGCCCATTCCGAAGCCCATGGAACAGGGATTTTTAAAAACAAAACAACCAAAAACTCCCCCAATTTCCATCCCTCCCACCATGTTGGTAAGGAGTGATGTTTTTACTAGTCAATTCCATCCTAGAAGCATCTGGATTCTAGTAATGAAACTATTGGAGTAAGCACTTTGCAAACCTTAAAAGCACCACACAAAAATTTGTTGTTGTTGTTGTTGTTGAAGCTTTAACTTGAAAGGTGAAAGAAAGGCTAAGCTCTGTAATATTCAAGTGAAGGAACTGTGATTTCATCTGGCAGTAAACTCCTTCTCACCATGCCCAGGGTCACACAGCTTAGGGAGTGTCAGGAACAGAGTTGGAATCTTCCTTTTTCCAATCCCAATGCTCTTCCAGGGTGCCTTGACTGCAGTGGTTCCAAACCACTTTCAGTTCCCACACTCCTTGGCTTTCAGCAGTCTTCCTAATACCACCTATTCGGTATGAAAGATAATAAAACTGTAGAGTTTACCATATTCATATAGGAAATGCAATAGAATTCAATAGGATAATATGATTATTTACCAAACGCTTCCTTTGACAAGCTTTTTGGTACTCTTGGGCTACATGTACCCCAAACTGGGAACCTTTGCAATGAATCACTGTATACAGAAATACGAATGAACAATGAACAAATTCAGCAATAATTAGTGCCTGTCTTTACCTTTCTATTATAAAAGATAACCACTTTTCAATTCATAAAATACTTTTATGGGTTGATTAGAGGCAAAAATGTTGATAGAAAACAGTTCCCTTGCTCTAAACCACAAGGCCTAAGACGTTTAAAAATGCTTTCACTTACTTATAGGCACAGATCATTATAATGAAAGCAGAACATTTTTTTTAAAGGCAATTGGGGTTAAGTGACTTGCCCAGGGTCACGAAGCTAGTAAGTGACAAGTGTTTGGTCTGTGGCTGGATTTGAACTCAGGTCCTCTTGACTTCAGGGCTGGTGTTCTATCCTCTGCACCACCTAGCTGTCCCAGAACATCTTACTAAAAACAAGAAAATTATTTGTTTCCATGATATACATGTAAATAATAATAGCTCACATTTATTTAGCACCTGCTTTGTTCTAGGCACTTTGCAAAGCTCTTTATAATTGTTAACTCATTTGATCCTCACAACAATGCTGGGAGGTAGATGCTATTATTATCCCCATTTCACAGATGAAGAAATTGAGACAGACTTGCCCAGGGTCACACAGCCAGTGTCAGATGCCAGATTTTGAACTCAGGTCTTCCTGACTGCAGGATACATTGTGCCCCAAACAGAACGTAAGTTCACGTTGTTGCTACTGCCTGGTTGCAGTTCTTAGGGTCAGAATACCTGTGATCAGGAAGTGTGTCCTAACTTCAGAGGAGAATGAAGATCTAGGTCCTGAGTCATTTAGGGAATTCCAATTTTTTTCTAAGCCATCCTGTCTGTCAAGAGATGGCACTCTGCAGGAATAAAAAGAGAGTAAAAGTACTTGGTGAGAGATTAACGAATAACCTTGAAAACCTCAGAGGAGTTAACCAGGTAAAGCAGGGCTGAGCAGGGAATTTAAAAGCATCGGAAGCCCCCACAGAGCTGTCAAAACAACTCCTTCTACAGGCCTCTCCTGGTGACTAAGCCAGTCTCCAGGAGTTCTGCTGTATTCACCCTCAGGCTAAAGCCCTGATGCTTCCCTTTTTCAATCTTCTCAGACCTAGGACCCTCAGACCATGCCCATTCACTCCTCTTGGGTTACCTGGCTTAACAGTGATCAACTTAACCCAATGGGCCACATCCTTGACCATATGGCTTTATAACCCCTCTTGATTTGGTCCAGCTACATTTAGACTATAGAACCCTCAGCTGGTAATCACTGGCTGGCAGGCCCAGCAATGACAATTAGCTACGATAGGAGAATGAGAGACATGATAGGGTAAAGAAAAGAAGAGATTGCTCTGGGAGTTGGCAGGTATGGTCCTAGTTCGATTGGCTGTGGTTTGGGCTGTCTCATACCCTTTGAGGACCTCTGTCTTTTCAGCTACAAAATAAAGGGATTGCATTAAATTATAACTAAGGTCCCTTCTAGCTTTAAAAACCTAGGAACATATATACAGTGATTATGGAGGGTGTATTTTATTGGGAATAGGATTGAGAAGAAGGCAGAGAGAGTAGGTCAGGTCTTTAAAAATTTTGAGTCCAGGGTGAGAAGATGATTAAAGGGGTCCCAGACATTTGATGACATTAGCTTTCAAAATAATTTTTTCCCTACGTTTTCTCCAACCCTGTGAAGGAGGCATAATTAATAATCCTCTTTCCCATTTTATGGATGATCACAAATCATAAATCATCATGGATGACCCCCAAACTGGGGCTCAGAAGAGATAACCTCCAGGCCAAATGGTTAATGTGTCATGAGCAATATTCAAACCCAGGTCAAACTGACAACAAGTCTAGTACCCTATTCACTATGCTATCCTGACTCTTGGGCCCTTCGAGGAGCATATGCATAAAAATGTGTGGGTGTGAATATGAAAGGCCCGCCACTGGTTATGGGATTACAGAATTGGAGTTATGAAACCTTAGAATCATCTAATCCAACACCCTCATTTTATAGAGAAGGAAACTGAGTCCCAAAGAAGTTAAATTATTTTCCCTACACAATAATACCTATTTTTACAAGATTATCCTTCCATGCTAAGGTCCAGCCAACCTGACTTCTTTTTTTCGTCATCTCCCTCTCTATGGTTTTGTCCTCATCACCTCTAACTCTTAGAATACCTGGTTTCCTTTCAAGCTAGTCTCAATTAGCACCCTCTTTCATAAGGTCTTTGCTGATCCCCTTAGTTAGTATTTCCCTTTGCCTTTTCCACTACCTGATAATGACTTTGTATAAATTTATGTACGTACCTTCTTTCTCCTTGTAGTCAGGGACAACTTTACTTTTGCCTTTATATCCCCAGCCTCTTAAAATAGCTTCAGTCACATAGTAATTTCCTCAATAAATCATTATTGATTGATTGTCCAAAGTCACTCTGGGAAAGTTAAGCAGCAGGGCTGGAATTTGAACCCACGTCCAATGATTCAAATCTCATGCTTTGCTCGCTGTACCAAGAACATTCTAGCTCTTTAAATGTTCACAGGCTACAAATATCATAGCACCAAGCCCGTCTTACCTCCCCACAACCCTACCCCAAATAATAAAACATTACAAACATCACTGCTCTGGTATCTTTAGCCTGCTCATCTTCCCACCAGACCCAGAGCACCTTCATTATTTGGTGGTAAGGTAAGGATAGCTAGCTAGCTTCTAGATCTCCACTGATACCCTCAGGTTCCCTCCCAGGGCTATGATCAGACTAGTCTTGTTAGAGTGTTTTAGGTGGTTTGAGATCCCAGAAAGCCAGCACCAGAAATCCAAAGCATTCACATTACCCAAAACAATAGCCTCCAGGTAATGAGCCAGACGCATACCACCTAAAATAGACTCATTGTTGTTCTGTAGAACATCCAGGAATTTGGTGAAACTCATCATTTTTTCAGGTTACTGATTAATGCAAGTTTGGAAACTGAAACAGGAAGGAGCACAAGGCTGAAAAAGCTTTTCATCCAGCCCACAGTTACTCTCCCTCCAGATGCAAGTTGTTGGCTTTTTTTTCCTTTCCCAGAAGCACTTTAGTGGGGTTAAAATTAGCTTTAAAAAAAAAAAAAAAACATTCTGGGTCACATGCTAAGAAACAAACAAAATTTTTTTGTTGTCCACCCCACCCCCATCTCTCTGGCCTAACAACAGACCTTCCTAATCATAGATTTCTGGGAAACCTGGAAGAATAACAGGCTTTTCAGGCCTTGGGCACAAACGGGCCATGCCATGGCCTCTTCTGATGTTATCAGGCCTTTTCCAATAGTATAAAAAAAAAAAGAGAGAATGTCAAGGTTGTTTGGAATTACTATGCTTGCCACAGATTTGATGGTCACTCAATCACACTGAAATGGTTACTTGTACATCTCCAGATTTCCCTGCTTGACTCGGGAGAGGGAGGCATAGGAAAGATTTTTTTTTTGTCCAGATCGACCTAGAAAAAAACACAGCCAAGGACATTCAAAGAAGGGGAAGGTTAGGGATTGAAATGTGAAAGTTGGCTGCAGATGGGGAGGGGGGTGCGGTTAAAGGAAGCACAGGGAGGAGTTGACTGCTCATGGTTACCCCAAGCATTAAAATATAAAAATACATCCAGGCTGTCCACATACTGCTGTGCAGGGCTCTTTATCTCCGGTTTCTGGCGATATGTGCATGTCATGGTCTGCTTTGTTCTTCCAGCTGAAAATTGTCACCAGAAACCCTTGATAAAAATATAGCCTCCTACTCAGAGCATACAGTCAGGTAGTGTTTAAAGCTCTGTCTCCCTGGCGCTCAATAAAGATACTCGCCTGTCATCTTGGGAAAAGAAACAACCAATGCTAAATATACTTTCTGCTATCAAAAGCTTAGCAGCAGTGAAAAGCCTTCCCTTTTCTCCAGCTCCCCCCCCCCCCACCTCAAAGCCCTCGTTTAGCCTGGAAGGTTTCAGGTTTGAGTGAAATGGGCCTTTTGGAATTACAGAATAAAATAATTGCTATTTTCTAAGATTTGCCTGATAGCCCCCTTCCCTTTTATTTCAGCCAGCGAGAGAAATTTAAATCATTAGCCCTACTACTCCCAAAGCATCTCTCCATTTTCCCCCATTTCCCCCTTTTTCCAGGTGAGACTCATGTACCCAGTAGCAGAGTTTAAGTACTGATGGATCTAGTTCTTCAGCCTGCTGGAAGGATGGAAAGCAGATGGTATTTATTTATTTATTTGGAAGGGGTTACTGAAGAATCAGGAAATTCCAAGGAGACAAACAGAATGCATAGAGCAACCAGAAATTGCCATGACAACTGGAGGCAGAAACCCAGAGAAAGGCAGGTAAAGAAATTCCAGTTAAAAATGATAGTGAAGCCTCACAAACTTTGAGCTCTTTTTCTCCCCCTTAAAGCAAAATATATTTTGGCTCCAACATGATGCAGTGCATGATGGTTTGTGGAAGTATTGTCCTGACTGTTTATCATGTGCAAAGTGCTCCAGAAATCTGGACAAATGGGTTCTGGAGCTCTCATTATCCAGGGGAACTAGCTACTAAAAATGACAGTCCCAAATAAAAATCCCCACTGCCCTCATGTCCTCAAACAAGTCTAAAGTACTCTTTAAAGTGCATGCACATAATCTTTTTGTAGAATAGCCTTGGGTGTTGAGAGTAGACCGAGGTCTGTAGGCCAAAGCCCCAAAGTAAACAGTTTGGAGCAATATATTTAGCAGATAATATTGAAAACCACAGGAAAATATGAATGGAAAATGCATGCCTTCACTGGTATGTTAAAGAACATTTAAGTCCAGGAAACAGTAAGCTCAGTAGAGGATATATTTTGCTCCCCATTCTTGCCTCAATACAAATAAATCACCAGCCCTTTTTGGTTTCCAAAGAGTAGAAATTCTCCTTCTCTCCTCTCCATACCCCATTATAAAAGGCCACCCATAAAGCTGGAAGCATAGATGTTACCATATACCCAATGGTTAGTGTCATTATTCTGTGTCTGTATATTGAATTGGACTAGACGTGTGCAAAATGTGTTGCTTAAGATCTAGATTTTTACACACACACACACACACACACACACCCTACTCACACTGACTGATCAAGTTGAAATAGTCTAAGAGTAGCCTTATTTCACCTCTGCTTTCCCAGAGTGAGGTCCTGAATCAGCGCTATGAACTAGGAGATCATTGACATGGGAATGTCGTGTTCACCATGGCCCTGGTTCTGAAGGGATTCGAGGTATAGTTCTGTAGAGAGAGAGCTTCAGAAAGAATCCCAATTTTAGGCAAAATCACAGTCCCCAGCCCCAGAGCAAGGGAAATGTGGGAAAGGCAAAACAGCACAGCAAGATGGATGCTGAATGACGTCAGCCGCTGGCTAAAATATCTGGCATACATGCTGGGGGAGGTTGCCAGCTAAATATTGTTTAAAAAAGATAAAATACACTCAAACTGTGCAGAATGTGGGGCTGTTATGTTTACATCCGGGTTTTAATGACTCCAAGCCGGCTCTTGGGGTTTTTCTCTTTTGCTGAAATGCTGTATGAAAAACACAGCTTTGTATAAGCCTTAGAGCCAGGGTAAAGGAAGGACTAAGGGGAAGAAGGGGAGGGAGGGAGAGGAGAGAACGGAGAAGAGGCTCCCCTCACAGGCACGGAAAAAGGACGAAGGGGTGACTGACAGGCAGGGTTGGAGCTGTGCTCAAACTTCAAACCACCTTCTTTTCATCCCATTCCAGCTTTGTCTGGTTGAATCATCAGAACTATAGCTGGGAAGGGTTAAGCTTTTCCAGAACATTTATTTCACCATCTTACAGAAAGAGGGGAGGGGGGAAGATGTGTGTGTGTGTGCGCGCGCGTGCATGAGAGAGAGAAAGAGACAGAAAAACAGGGAGAGGGAGGGAGACAGAGAGAGAGAGACAGAGACAGAGACAGAGAGAGAGACACAGAGAGAGAGAGAAACCCTGCAGAGCTGAGAGGCTGTAGATCACAGGGCCATTCTGATAGCCTCCTGTCCCCATGGCAACTGTACGGCATTTATCAGTTCCTTATGAGAGCAGGCACCGCAAATCTGCATTGCACATGGCAGGCTTCCAGAATTTCAAATGAAAGAGCACTTTGAACTGCTGCCAAGTTTGGAAGGAGCAGGACTGTCAGGGCTGCTTAAAACTGGCAGTTTGTACTTGGGAGGCGTTCAGTTCCCACAATCCTTCAGTGCTGGCAAGCTGCCAAGGCCTTAGCGGAAGCTAAAAAGTAACTCCCTCCCTCCCCCTTTTCCCTCCACACTCACCCCCCTCCTCCCTCTCCTCACGCTCCTTCTCCTTCTCCCTCCCCATACCATTCACTGCAGTGCACTCAAAATTTTCCACATGTCCTGTGTCACAAGTGCAGATTGTACAGTGAAAGCAAACACCCAGCCGGCTGCCTGGGATTCTGTTTTTATTAATAATCCAGGGAGAAGGGGGGAGAAAAGGAAAAGGAAAAGCAGTTTCAGGTTAACTGGCTAGCTGAAGGCGGCACAGTGGATTCCCTGTACCTGTAAAATGCTGCTGCTGCTGGTGTCTCTGTGTGTGTGTGTGTGTGTGTGTGTGTGTGTGCGAGCGCGCCCCCGCGCACGCAGGGGGAGGCAAATGAGATGTGTGTTTGCATCCTACAGAAACGGCTGCCTAGATCTGCAGATAGCCCGGCAGCGGAGGAAAGGCGGCAAGGAGGAAAAAAACCAGCTTTGGCTCTGTCGTTTACAGTATCATTTAAGCATCATTCATTACAAATTATTACCAAGTGGTGATACTTTCCTGAGACAAGTGGACAATGTCTTAGTGGTTGCCACTTTTTCTCCCCTTGTCCCTCCCTCCCCAGTATTTTGCTAAGATGGGGAGAATCTCTGAGACCAATCCCTGGGTGAATGCTGTAGAAAAGGAAGTGGGGAGTTGGGGGTGGAGGAGAATGAAGGCTGGCTTTTAAATGGAGAGTTTTCATGAGAATTTCTGACAACCACATATTGCCCAGAACACTAGGACTTCTGCTGGCAGAATCCATGAATTGGCACAGTACTCTCCCTGTTCTTAATTTTTAAAATATATAATTAAAAATGTTTTTAATGTACAGGGAGATCAAGGGCCCAGGCTTTATTTTCCAGCACTAGTCATAAGCCTTTAGTACAAATAGAATGAAAATTGTCTGTCGCTCAGGCAGTTGGATAGAGTTCAGGAAAACTATGTCTGGCATTAATTCCAAAGTGGAGGTTTTGGTTCAAGCCAGGCCCATTAATTTCAGTAAACTGTTTTCACTAGTCTGGATCCCACTGTGCAAAGACTATTTATTACCTTTTGCTAACCTGATGTCTGCAGAGTTGTAAAGCAAATGAGGGAAAAAAAACCCAGGGTGGAGATATCTCCATCTCTGGCTCAAATGGATTTTGCACCTTTCCTTTGGGGACCATGTTTTATAGCTGCTTTCCTGTTTTGTTTTGTTTTTTCTTTGCTGTATTCCCTATTCTTTCCTCTCCCCCAGGCCCAGCATGTCTTGCAATGAATGGGGGGGAGGCAGATCCTGAGGGTGATTGGATGGGTTAGCACTGGAGCAAACACACACCCCTCCTGCCTTTCTGGAGGGTTACCTCCCAACCTCAAAGATGTTTCGTGCTCTTCTTCATGACTCCCAGTCTCTCTAGGGTACAGCTTGAAACCCTGACATGATTCACCCAAGCAATCTGGTCTAAAATATACCAAGACAGTCAATTTTGGCATTTGATCTCCCTTAGGAATTTTACTAGCTGCCTTAGAAAAGAAAGTAAATTGCTTTTTTTGTTGTTGTTATTTCCTTCCTCCACCCCCTCCTCCCTTCTGTCTTTATTCTACCTTTTCTCTCCTCGTCTCTGCCCAACTTAATGTCATTTCAAAGGGATGGGGAAAAGGGAAGTAAAGAAAATTCTCCAGATATCTATGTATTTGTTGGACAGTACAGTCTGTGTGTGTCCTTCTAGCATCTCCCTCCTGACAGCTGAGAGTGTTAATCAGAATTAAAAGCCAGTCAATACTATTAAGTCATCAGATGGGAAGCTTGGTAGAGAAAGATGGGGGAGGGGGAAGAAGAAGGGATGAGTGTTAATGAAACATTCAATTCTCTTCTCAATCTCACCAAAAGGGAAACCTGGGGAAAAGAAACTCTTTATATTATAGTCTTGTCAAATAACCAAAATTATTGGTCTTTTTAAACTTGATTTTTTTCACTCCAAATGCAGTAAAGTTTTCCATTCTCAGTGGTAGCATCTAGAAATGGGACTATGTTGCTTGGCTGCTGGTTTTGACCAAAAAAAAAAAAAATCTGTCAGATAAAAATAGATAACTGATTAAGGATAGTAAAGGGATTGGGAGGGGGAGTTCCTATGTTAGGAGAGCAGGGCCTGAGGAAAATGACGTTGCTTCCAACTAATCTAACCTTTGACAGGCTATACAAAAAACACGCAGCTCTAATTTGGCGGAGATATATTTGAGGGTGACTCCTACTTCTTTCCTTTAAGTATGTACCCAGACAGTCATTTCATAATTTCTGCATGTCATGTTCACTTCATTCAGGACTTTCGATGAACATTATTAACTTGGGAAAGGATATGGAGGTGGGTAACAACCTCAAATACACCTGTGAAGTTTCCAGCTCAGAGAGTGGATGCCCAAAACAGAATAGGGAGGCCTGACTCATTTTGAAGGTCCTGAAATCTAAGGTTCTTTCTCTATAAAGTCTATGAAATGAGTCGGGATCCACAGGGAGTTGGCTCAGCAGAAAGAGGACCCAGGCAGCCTTGAAAGTGTAAGAATGGGATGGAGGTAGAAGTTCTGTAAGGCATAAGAGGAAAAACCAGAGCTCTGTAGAAACCAGAGCTCTGTAGAAAGGAATGGGGAAAAAAATAAAAGAATGGGAACTGTTCTGTGGTGGTAGATGTAGGCTACTGGTAACAGAACTTGTTAGGCAAGGAAGTTGGATTTTGCTTTATTGAAGGTTATTGTGTGGGCATCGAGGCAGAAAACTAGTAATATGAAAAAGGGGGAGGGGGAGAAAACTGGTAATAAAAAAATGTGCAGAGTGACAGATTGGAAAATGTCACTGAGGAGACTGCAATGCCACAGAATAAAAGGATAACTAATTGATTACCATATACAAAAGGAATAAAAAATAAAATAAAATAAAGTAGAGAAACCAGCCTAATAGCCAAAAAGGAAAATCCTCTTCCCAAATCCAATCAGCACCCTCCCTCACATCTCTATTTACCCACACCGTTCGACCCCAAGGACTTCTTTACTGCCCTGGGCCCAAGAAATTCTGAAGTGCTCTCTGCTGAATTTAATTAAATCGAGAATGATAAATATAATACACATAATTACATTCTTTTTCTTTGCTACTCACTGTTTTGACACTTCCTGTCAGTTCTGTTTTTAAAGAAGAGGTCGATGACTATTCATCTTTAAATTGACCAAAGCAAAAAGCAGCAACCCCAAGCAAACTCATCAATCCCTAAATTCACTTCCAGTAGGTTTGTGGAAAAGAAAAAGCCTCACCCAATCTGGGGACACACAAAATAGGAGAGCAAAAGACAGGTCTCAGGTCTTGTAATGTTGCCGTTTTCTCTCTCTAAAGCCCCGAGGTTAAGGGACAAGGCTTTCTTATTTGGCCTCAATACAGCAAGCCCACAAAAGATGTTAGACTAGCCTCCAGATACTTAACTCCCTGGTTTCCCCTCCACAAACCCGTAGCTGTCAGTCTTCCTCGGAGGGAAATGCCCTTTCTGCAGGTGCCTAACCCTAAGAAAGTGTTTTTGAAAAATACTATTCCCTGGTTAGTGCCTACGGAATACTTCTGCGCAACAATTTTACCTAGCTGTTTGTGGAACTGAAAAGGTAATTAACACCTTGCGTTTTATAACGCTTTAAACTTTGCAAAGTGCTTCCGCCGACATTTATTATATCTTTTGATCTTCGAGGTGGCTAGAACAGGTAACATTATCTCCATTTAACTTACGGGGAAACTGAGGGTCAGAAAGGTCACTATGGGATTTCTCCAAGCATAATCAAGAAACAAACACAAAATAGATCACAGAACTAGACTGCTGCTCTTTTTGCTAGGGGATTTAGTAGGGAAGAGAAGTAAATCTAGAGACAGATTACTCAATCCCAAATCTCCAGATCAAGCCGGGCCATCTAAAGATCACCAAATAAAGATCCTCAGCCCAAGATATAGATCTGGAAAGAACTTCAGAAGGTAACCTCATGGCTAAAGGGGTGGCGCGATCTGAGGGTCTGGCGATCAAGCCCACGAACATAGTAGGGACTGCAAAAGGTGCTGGACAGGTTCAAGATCTCCAACTGTTGGGCAAATATTCCAGTTGTACAAAAGCTGCTTAAGCCTTGAATGGAAAGTCTCTGTTTCTCTCTAGTCTTAAATTTAAGGTGGGGAATCTGCAGGAAGAATGTGTGGTGGGATTAGATGACTAGCTGGGCTGGAATGGAAACAGGAAGCCAATTTTCCTTCCCATTCTCATTAATCATTATTTCTCACAATTTCTAGCTCAACCCGAGATTTATTTCCTTTTATCATTCAAAACCAGCGGGTAAGTTCAAGTTAAAGAAAGCGTTGGGCAGAGGTTGCCGGAGACTTACGGCAGGAGACTGGTGCTCCTCCCCAAAATAAGCGTCCTCCCCCGCCCCCCCGAAATTCCACCATTAGGATTCATTCCTTTGCTAAGTATCTTTCTCACCCCGGGGTCCCCTTTTAAAATGCAAAAAACGAGGTGGAGGAGTGTAACACAAAAAGTCCCTAACACTTCAGTGTGAACAAATTCTTCAGAACACTCCGCCCGAGGGAAGAATATGCAGGATGGCGCTGGGTTGGAAAGGGATGCTCTTTACAAACGTTAACGCGCTATATAAATGTGAAATTATTGCTTCACTGTTTTGCCTAGAGCCAGCCATCCGAGTGTGGTTAACGACTCAAAAATAGTAGGTGATTAGACCCCCTCTTTGGATCTAATTTGCATGGTGTTAATTTAAAATAATGGAGATCCTAAATCTTTGCTCCATCTCCCCCTCCCCCCGACCCCATCCCGTTAAGTCCCTGACGTCACCTTATGGTAGCCTTGGTCTGGTCAAAAAAACTGGTGCCTTTTTTGCTGCCCCTGGGGCTTTCGTGAGGGGAGACCGCACAAGTTATCTTGGGACAGATTCCCTGTTTCCGAGTCACCCTATCAGTTGGGGCTATTTGAATATTTAATGCACCTACCTGGATTGCAGCACTAGTTAGCTGCTGCTTCGAGATTTTTAAGTAAAAAGGGGATGGAGAGCACGCAGGGAGATGAGCGCCTGGGCTTCCCAGTTTGAGGTCACTCTCTTCGCCCCAGATTGAAAGACTCGGAGAAGGGTCTCTGACACAGTAACCCTGGAAATCCCCCGCCACAGTGAAGCTTATTTAGCTCCAAGGCTGTTGGGGAGTTCTTGCATCTTCGCCGCCTCTCCTCCCCAAGTTCCCGGTAGTCATTCGGGGTTCAGACCCAGAAGGCACGTGGATCGACTGCTACTCAGCCTATACCCCTCCACCGCTCTCCTCTTCAAAAGTCGACCCCAGTGTTGTTTTTTCCCCCTCCCCATCTCACTATTCCCCTCCACCCTCGCCCCTCTGCTAGTGTATTTGTTTTAACTCAACCAAGCGTCTGAATAGTATCATTGTCTAGTGCTTCCCTTTTCTCCCTGCTCCTCCCTCATCGCCCCCCCCCGACCCCATCCCGTTAGGCTCATTCCAGGATTTCTTTATTTCCAGATCTAAGTAAACACACCAGCTTTTGCTGAGGACAACTCTGGTTTCCCCTGATGCCCTGGCAAAGTGGCAAGGGGAGGAAGCTGGGAAGGGAGGACCGAGAGGCAGGAACCAGACACGACACCCCTTTCTTTCCCCCTCCCTCACTTGGCCCCCTCCCCCGGAAGAATGTAGTCAGAGATTTGATCTTCTCTTGCAGCTGCACGGCCAGCGCCACCATCAAGATTTCATTTTCTCCTTCCAGCCGACTTTACCCCCCGAGAGCCCCCGCTCCGCTAGCACGCAGCCTGGCTTGGCAGATTTCGGAGGCACAGGCTCCTCTCTTCCTGATTTTCAGATCGCAGGTCCTGCTGCGAGCCCGTGTTAGTGCTGGGATTTCACGCTCGAGTGGCTCTTGCGTAACCCCAGCCCTGGCCGAAGTAAAAAAAAAAAATCCAAGATTAATCATTACGGAAAAGCAAACACACTTCCGCCCCACAACACGTCCTGTTAGCAAAAGTAAATCATGGTTCGGTCTCGTCCCAGTTGCTGATTTCACACGTGTGCTAATCCCCAACCCCTTCCTCCCCTCCCCCAACCTATATGTCCATGGATGTACAGGCTCCTGCATTCACTTGCCGGGCCACTAGGAGCTGACACAGCCCGTGAGGGATCGGCGAGGCCTGATCCTATCTAAGGTGCTTATTATTTACATCCACTATAAAGGCGGCCCTTGTGAGTCTAGTCGGCCTCGTTTACAGAGGGGTGAGTGTTTCCAAAAAAGGCCTTTCTCGGAAGAGCTCTCAGCGGAGTGAATAGCCCAGGGGTGACGGGAGGTTCAGGAAGAGAGAGAGAGAGAGGGAGAGCCTTTTTTTTTTTTAACGTATTTTTATTAGTGCCAGCCGGATAAAGCAGTGGCGCCGCGTGGAGAAGTCGGCAGGAGAACAGGAGAGTGGAGGGCAAGAAGAGATGACAAGATCCAGTGTGTGCCCAAAGTCGGGAAAGAGGATGAGGAGCTACCTGGACGCGTGGGCAACTGGGCTGAGAAGGGGCTTTTTCAGAGTGTTTACATCTCTATACCAAACATTAGCCCGTTCCCTCCTCTGAAAATCAACCAATCAGCCACCCGAACTCTGGGGAAACCTTTTGCCCCGATTCTGGGCCCAAAACACAGTGGTTTAGTCGAGTGAGCTCTCCCAAGTGTCCCATGGAAGCCCCGCCCGCAGAGAGCTCAGTCATTGCGCCCTCAGCTTTCTCCCTAGCCGAAACAACCCACTCGTTAAGTAAGGAGGATGGAAAAGGGAGTCGAGGCTGTTGGTTCAGAAGTGTTTGAAATAATGCTTCTGATGGGGTCCACCTCACCTAGGGTGAGGGCTGCCGTAGGATTTATGCCCTAAGACGTAAGGGGCACTTCACTTGGTATCCCCGGTGACTAAGCTACCTAATTTTGTTAATAAGATGCACTACTGCTGTTTAAAGTCTGGGACCCACTCCCTCTTACCCTTCTTTCCACCCGCTTCTGCGGCAAGATTCTCGGAGTATTCCCTTTTGTCCAAAAACCCGACACTGAAATACGCTGTTGATGTACCTACTCCTGTTCCTGTACGAATTATATGTCCCTATCCCCCTGGTTCTAGCACACCACACCACCTCCACCCCCCAAGCTGAGGACGCCTCAGACAGTCAATTAAGATGCAGGAATGATAAATGGTGGTAATTCCTAAGGGGGGGGGAAGCTTCATCTGGAGAAATAACACTTTTTTAAATTAAAAGATTATGAGAACACAATGGAAGTATGATTTATTTCCACCTCCTACTGATGTGCATACGATATGTCTATGTCTGCATATGAGTACATATATGATACATATATGTCCCCAAAGTTATTATATAGACACAGACATGTATTCACATAGCAAACATCACTGTGAGATAAAATGAGCTCCTCACATAAATCTTGGCAAAGAGAAGGTAAATTGTCATTTTCTAACGTTTTGGTTAAATATAAGGATGGGCTGAATACCTACTAAGATACAGAAGTGGGTTAAACAAGTAACTAATGTCCTCCAGGTTCATGGGAATGTCACACAATCCTCCCCCTTCACACACCCTCATATATTTTGACTCACCCTGGGGTAACCGGTTACATTGCAAAGACTGAAGTATGTGTGAGTGATGCAATACTCTGTTTGCAGCCCTTTGTAGAAAAATAATTGCCATGATCCAGGCAGGCCTGGCAGTGAAAGTTTATTTTTGTTGGGGAGTGGACAGCAATTTCATTGTTTTGCAAAAACAGAAACCGAGTGCAGAGGGAATAAAAGGCAGGGGTCCCCAGAGCCATCTTTACCCTTACTGCTCCTTCCCTTATAAAATTTTTCCCCTAGGAGCTGAAGCTCCAAGGTGGTGCAATAAGGCTGAGGTTCTGAGAAGGTAGTCCTGAGAGTGGCATAAGGGGGGAGGGCAGGATGAGACTGCCATATGTTCTAAAGAATCCCTACCAAAAGAGTATTTTCTTGTTTTCAATAGTGCATTTTCAAGAGAAGTTCCTCCTTCCTGTCCATGATTTGACTGGAACCTCTTAAACACATTAACATAGGCTGATTTGAGCAAAGTGTTTGTTGTGCTATAAGGTAAGTGTCTTGAGCAAAGGACATTCTCAGCAAGGAGGCAGAATGGCCATGTTTTGCCTTTCTCACGGCACTATCAAATGAGCTTGAGTTCTAAAAATACAATGTATTATTGTTATTAAAAGGAGGGAATCCTGTTTTCCTTTCCATTAGCAAACACATAAATTACTCACCTGTTTGGCCTCTCCAGCACCCTTCAACTATACAAAAAGCCCAGGTGACACAGCTCCCTGGTTTCACGACTCAGCATCTGCTGGGCCACTCTGTGCCAGAAAAGAAAAATGAGATAGCTCAGTCTGTCTCCACCACCATCATTCATTGAAACTCCAGTTCCTATGGTCCCTTGATCAAGAATGGAAACCATCAAACAGGAAACACAGAATGACACTGCTAAATAGCTAATTTTGTTGGTGCTGTGCATTTTGGCATTAACAGTGTACAACTATATAAAATACCCGCACGGAAAATGGCTTGATCCCTGTTAGAAAACTCTAAATGTGATGGGCAATGTCTCTTATGAAATTTACAGCTAAAATTCTGAAATGAGACGTTTGAACTCACGAGGCGGGGGGGAATGATGCATGTTTCCTGAATGCATTTTCACATTGGAAAGCCGGGCATCGGCTGGGGAAGGGAGGGGAGAGAAAGATCATCTTCTGTTTAATTTCCAAACATAGCCCTGGGTATTTCTTCACTTGATTTCCAGCATTAACTTGCATTGCTTCAGCTGTTATACACACAAGAGTCCGGGGAGGGCGGGGAAAAGGGGGAGGAGGGGAAAAGGCTGAGAGGAATCTGGGCTGCATGCCGGGCATGCGCGTTCTCTATGCAACAAGTGGGCTCTACAGACAGAGGAAGTGTAAAGGGGAGGAGGGGGACTGGTGCAGAGCATGGCGGTGACGTCACCGCTCCGCCCGGGCGGCATCCCGCGCGGCTGAGCCGGGGACAGCGCGAGCTGCAGCCCGAGCGGGAGCGCGAGACGCGCCTCTGGAACGTAGAGTAACAATCACAATCCCCACATTCCAATTCCGAACGGGATGTGACAAGAGGCAGAACCGACGGAGAGCCATGCACCCTACGTGAGCTACGGCAGCCGCGGCAGCCGGGGACGGGGCCAGGGGCTGTTGAACCCCAGGCTGCTCCTTTCATCTGGTGTGCGTCCGGGAAGCAGCGGCGGCGGCTCAGCGTGTGCAAAAGCTTACAGCCACCAGGCGGAACATCCAGTGCTGCAGGAGGGCCAGGACGGCTGCCAGCGGCTCCCCCTAAACCCTTTCTCCTGTTGCCCTCTCTCTTCCCTTCCTCTTACTCTTTCCGTTCCTCTTGTTCCTCTTCCCTCCGGAGAAGCAGCGGCAGCCAGCGAGAACGGACACAAGCCGAGGGTAGAGTACGGTAGCCCTTAACGCCTCTCTGCCCCTTGCCCAGGGACGAGGACAGAAACCGTAGGAAGGAAAGGCAGCAGTGACAGTAACAGCGGGGCACTACGTTCTTACCCTACCCCACCCCCTACCTCGTTCCCAGCACCCCTGTCCCAGGGGCAACACCACCAGGAAGAAGTCGACAGATTTCCCCTCCTCGACCACAAAGCTGCAATAGGAGGCGGGGGCAAGGAGGCAGCTATTCTGCCACCCAGGTGGTGGAGCAACCGCCGAGAGGCGCAGCGGCAGCGAGTGGCAGGAGGCAGAATCTTCTCCCCTTTCCTTCTCTACTCCTCCCCCGCCCGCCAGCCCTCCCCGGAGGAGAAAGAGCAACAGCAGCCTGGGCGAGTAGGGACCAATCTGCCCTTCCCCCCTCCCCTCCCCCTCCCTCCCTCCCCCGGGCCGGCATCATGTCCTCGGCGCAGGTGGCTTCCTCTCGGAGACAGTCCTGTTACCTGTGCGACCTGCCCCGCATGCCCTGGGCCATGATTTGGGACTTCACAGAGCCAGTGTGTCGAGGCTGTGTCAACTATGAGGGTGCAGACCGCATCGAGTTTGTGATCGAGACAGCCCGGCAGCTGAAGCGAGCCCACGGCTGCTTCCAAGACGGCAGATCCCCCGGGCCGCCGCCGCCGGTCGGGGTCAAAACCGTGGCCCTTTCCGCTAAGGAGGCGGCGCAGCAACAGCAGCAGCAGCAGCAACAGCAGCAGCAGCAGCAGCAACAGCAGCAGCAGCTTAACCACGTTGACGGCTCTACAAAAGCCGCCGTCTTGGCCGCGCCGTCTGGCCTAGAGCGCTACGGTCTGAGTGCGGCCGCCGCGGCGGCGGCTGCGGCGGCAGCTGCGGTCGATCAGCGAAGCCGCTTCGAGTACCCTCCGCCCCCGGGAAACCTAGGGGGCAGCGGGGGTAGCGGCCACGCCGCCAGGCTCCCTAACGGGCTGGGCGGCCCCAATGGCTTTCCCAAACCGTCCCCTGAGGACGGGCCCCCGGAGCTGAACCGCCAAAGCCCCAACTCCTCGTCCTCCCGCCGAGGGGCACACGGGGGGCTGGTGACAGGGCTACCCCCTGGGAGTGGGAGTGGTGGAGGCGGCGGGGGTCCCCTGAACGTGCCCCCCAACCTGCTTCCTCAGACGCTGCTCAATGGGCCGGGAGCAGCTGTGCTGCCCCCTCCCCACGGGCTAGGCAGCCGCCCTCCTCCGCAGGGCTCCGGGGTGGGCGGAGGCGGGGGTCCCTCCTGCCTTGGGGGGACCACCGTGGCCGCTGGCTCTTCGTCCTCTTCCTCATCTTCGTCGTCTTCGACTTCTTCTTCATCTTCAGAGGCCTGCGGTGGGGGCAAGCGGCCTGGCTCGGTGTCCAGTACCGACCAGGAACGGGAGTTAAAAGAGAAGCAGCGGAACGCGGAGGCCCTGGCAGAACTGAGCGAGAGCCTCCGCAACCGGGCGGAAGACTGGGCCAGCAAGCCCAAGATGGTACGAGAGACCCTGCTGACTTTGGCCGGCTGCACCCCATACGAGGTCCGCTTCAAGAAGGACCACTCGCTGCTGGGCCGCGTCTTTGCTTTCGACGCGGTCTCCAAACCGGGTCTGGACTACGAACTCAAGCTCTTTATTGAATATCCCACAGGCTCGGGCAACGTGTTCTCCAGCGCATCCGGAGTGGCCAAGCAGATGTATCAAGACTGCATGAAGGACTTCGGCCGCGGCCTGTCTTCAGGTTTCAAGTACCTGGAGTACGAAAAGAAACATGGCTCGGGAGACTGGCGGCTACTGGGGGACCTGCTGCCCGAATCTGTGCGCTTCTTCAAGGAGGGAGTCCCCGGGGCAGACATGCTCCCTCAACCTTACCTGGACGCCAGCTGTCCCATGCTGCCCACAGCCCTGGTCACCCATCCTCGAGGCACAGGTGGGACCGGGGGAGTCGTTGGGGTGCTCCCTCCTGCCAGCGCCTCCAACCGTGGGGGAACGGCTGGATTGCGTAAGAGGAAAGCGTCCCCGGAGCCGCCGGACTCGGCCGAGGGGGCGCTGAAGCTGAGCGAGGAGCAGCAGCGCCAGCAGTGGATGGCCAGCCAAAGCGAGGCCCTGAAGCTCACCATGTCGGCTGGGGGGTTCGGGGCAGTGCATGGAGCTGGGGGCCCGCCTCCGCCCCCACCCCCTCCCTTGGGGCCCCTCTCCAACCGGACCACCCCACCCGAATCAGCCCCCCAGAATGGCCAGTCCCCCATGGCGGCCCTCATGTCTGTGGCCGACACGCTGGGTAATGCTCACTCGCCCAAGGACGGCAGCTCAGTGCATTCCACTACGGCCACTCGAAGGAACAGCAGCAGCCCTGTGTCACCGGCCTCGGTGCCAGCCCAACGCCGCTTGGCATCTCGAAATGGGGATATAAACTTACAAGTGGCACCCCCACCACCCAGTACCCACCCGGGCATGGACCAAGTTCACCCCCAAAACATTCCTGATTCCCCCATGGCCAACAGCGGCCCCCTGTGCTGTACCATTTGTCACGAACGTTTGGAGGACACACACTTTGTGCAATGCCCTTCCGTGCCCAGCCACAAGTTCTGTTTCCCCTGTTCTAGGGAGAGCATCAAGGCCCAGGGGGCTACCGGCGAGGTATACTGCCCCAGTGGCGAGAAATGCCCCTTGGTCGGTTCTAACGTACCGTGGGCTTTCATGCAGGGGGAAATCGCGACTATCTTAGCTGGGGACGTTAAAGTGAAAAAAGAGAGAGACCCTTAAAACCCAGCAAAATCCCCTTTTGGCCTCAACCTTACCCCCAGTCTCCTCCAAGCCAGATCCCCCCCACTCCCTCCTAGTCTACAACCCTTCCTCCCCTTACCACGAAGATGTAGAATTGTGAATATAACAAAACTGCAAAAAGTTAGTCTTATGTATAGACATTATTTTCGTCGTATGTTTCTATATTTTGAAACAAAGGTATGTAACTCTTCTTCATTTGAAGGATAGAGCTGGTTTTTGTTAAACAGAATATAATATTGTTTGGTTACTTACACAATACCTGTTTTTTCTCATTTATTTGGTGGCAGTGTGTTTGCCTAGGTACAACATTTACTAGCCCTTAGCAATTACCTGCTGCTGCTGTGTATTTTTGTAAATGTTATGCACTTCTCTAAAAGGAAAAAAAAGAAAAAAAAAGAAAAACACCTTTTACTTCTTGCCAAGGCCAGTGTTGATGCCTAAAAAAAAAAATTGCTACAAAAATGGTGATCAGCTTCTGTTTTACCAAGCCCTGAGTGTTTAGTCTTCACTTAATTTTGTTTTGTTTTGTTTTGTTTGCAAAACAGTGAGGGAGGGGGAGTCTGGGGGTGGGGCTGGGGAGGGGGGGAGGGTGTTTTTTGTTGCAAGTTTGTAAGGGAAAAAAACTGTTTCAGTTTGTTTCTATTGATCTGAACGTTTTTAATCTTCATGTGTTTTTGTTTTTGCTTTATTGATGCACGGATGCTTTTGAGCAGTAGAGCAAAATGCTGTACATGGAAAACATGCTCTGTTTGTCCTTTATACATTTCTGTAGTTAACAGAACACTGTAATGTGCCTTGGAGCTTAGTAACTTGTAATAAATTCAATTGATATTAATACTTCCTGAGTAGCAAGTTTATTTTTCTCAGTGCTAAGGCGACTGCTCCAAAACATGGGCCGCCCCCTCCCTTCGTTATTTAAAAGCCTCCAAAGTATGCAACAAAAACATGTCTGCCTTTGAGAAGTCCTTAATTGTGGCATCTACGAAAAGCTGCGCTCGTGTTATCTAAACTTATCTACATCTTGGCACCATGCCTATTTACATTTCACCTTTTAATGCAGCGGTAGCAATTGCTGACTAAGCATTTTCTGTTTACTGATTTCTCCACTTTGTTTTCTCCTGAAGCTCTCCAGTTGCAACTGGCGTTGTTACTAGAGCTGTAGGGATTTCTCAATCTGTGGTTATGATGGTTATCATCATCATCATCATCATTATTATTAGTATTCTACAAGATCTGTCTAGGACTGGGGAGCTCTAACAAATCTGGGGACAACCAGGGTGGGTCTAACTTTGGATATATCGGTAGGTATGATTGGAACAAATTTATACTCTGCTTTTAACAACAAAAGGATTTCAGAGCTGAAAATTGACAAGGAGTAGTGGGGAGGAGGGTGGCGGAGAGGGAGGAATGCAGACTACTGAGAAGCATGTAATTGTGCTAAGCCCAAGAGGGGGCTTATGGCAGCTTCCAGCTGATAGTTTGTTCCTTGGGAAGGAGCAGTTTTCACCTAATTTATTAAACTTTTGTTCCCTTGCTTTGATAAGCATTTCTAAAGGTGGAAAACTTAACTGACCAGGAAGTGGGAGTTTGGGGGGGTTGGAGAGCACTTAAGGTGGAGAAAGGTCAATAAATTCCATTCGTCCTGTCAGTGAACAAATGTGATTATTCATCTAATTAACTTTTTAGTGACAGTTTCTTGGTGTTGGCTGGGGGTGGGGGAGGGGGACCTTTTAGGAGGACTGAGATCCGTAGACAGAGTCTACCCTGGGGCTCGTCTACCTTCATGCTCCAGGGTAAAGAAAGCAAATCTAGTTTGAAACTTTCTATTTTTCCTGGGAAGAAGGGTAGAAAACCACAGCTAGGGAAACAAAATAAAGCCCTGAGATACTATCTGAAATGGATCACTCAGCACTCCTTTCCTCATTCCCCATTCCTGGGGATGGGGGTTGGGGAGTAGGGAAGACCAAAGTATCCCCAACTTTGCCAATTGGAATAAGTGGAGCCTTGAATTAAAGGGGGGAGGGGAGAGGGAGAAACTCTTGGCGGGTGGCAGGGGGGGTGGAATCTGTGGGCCTTCCAGATGCTTCAGGGAAGGGTCTGGGTTAGCCTTAAGGATCATTTTTAGTTCCTGTTCCCTGTAACCTTTATACTGGAAAGGATGGCAATCTTGAACACAGAGCTTGATGACTGTGCATACCCCTTATATATCTGGGCTAGGCACTGTAGCTCCAGTATTATAATTTGATTTCTTTTTTGTAAGTACCGTTTTCATCTCTTCCACCAATAGAAATAGATGTATGTGTGTGTGTGTGCCCTGAGACTTAATGTCCTTGCATTTTTTTTAATGCCAAGTGTTTTATTGTTGCTTATGAGTCACAAAACCTATTTTCATCCTTTGAGATAATTAACTTGGAGTGACAGTGCATAGCACACAGTTAATTCTGAAAACCCATTTGCTTGACTATCATTTGCACCTTTTATTTTACTAAGACCTGAACTGATTTTTCTTAAAAGTTCATTAATAAAAAAATAAAGTCCATTTGGCCTAATAATCTTGGAAGATGACACTCCCCTCCCATATTAATATGCTTGTATCTAAAACTGAGTGACCTGCTGCAATGAGAAGCCCAATAATGTTGGCATAGTTTACCCACCATGAATTGGAATTACTAGCTGCCCTCACAGTTTTTAACCATGCATATTAGCTGAAATTTACAGGCTCCACGTTTACACATCAAGTGTGTTTGTAGGCATGCTTGGAAGCAAAGATCTACGGATATATGTATAATTCTGACTGCATAACCAGCCTCTTCAGTGTGAGCTCTGCAGTCTGCAAAGCATTCCTAAAAGCCATGCTTTAGTGCCAGTCGGTAGTAAAAGGGAGCAGTAATTAAGGGCCCTTTAAGAACTTCATTGGTTTTTTCCATTATTGGTATTAATCATGATTGAAAAACAAAATATTCCAAGGAGGAAGCTGGTTTGATCAGACCTAGGAAAGAACGGGGAGCGAAAGAGGGTGGAACCTGAGTTGAAAGTGAATTATAATACTGCAGTTAATTAAAGTTAACCATAGCTAGAGGGCAGTTGTTGTAGGAAGGTTTTTTTCCCCCCTTCCTTTTTTGTAACCATGTGACCTTTCGCTTTGCTCTGATCCATTCAGCAGCCGGTCTGGGCATATTAACCAGCCTTTCTTTTATCCCTTTGACATAGTTTTTTTTTTTTTTCTTCTTCTTCTTCCTTTCCGCCTCTTATAAACAGCTGACAAACAAACAGTGTGTTCTTGCCCCTTCTGACACAAGGAGAATGTTCTTGGTTACAGAGGTTTAGCAAAATGAACAGGATCAGCCTTGGCCTCATTCAGCTTCACTTCTTCCTTCTATCCAATTTCATTCAACAAACATTTATTATGCATTTACTAGATGCAAAGCAGAGATAGGCACTGGGGCCAAATTTCTCTACCCATGCTTCTCTCTCATGCTCCCAGCAGCCCTGTCAGTCCTTCCTTATCAATATTCAAAATTCCTTAGAGAGGCATCTGAAAGTGATATATAAATGTGTCATTAATCAAAGCCTTTTTTAAAAAAATCCATATTAAATTGATTTTAATAAATTGTGCAGCTGCTCCAGATGGGGTTATTTCTTTCAATAAAGAGAGAAAGAAGGTGGGATCATTGTAAGCATTTAACTAAGTGATTTTTCAGAAATCTTTTTTGGCTGTTTCTTTTAAGTGACTTTGGACCAGTTAAATGAGTAGATATAGCAGTCAGAAAAATACTTTGTACACATAGACGTAGTATATTTTTTAATAATATGTTTTATAATTTGTGTTTTGCATGTGTACAAACATAAACACATGTTTATGTATGTTTAAGGATATAGTTCATTGAATTAGAGCTGGAAAGGGCCTCAGAGACCATCTATTTCAAACCCCTAATTTCACAGATGAGGAAAGAAACTGAGCCTCTGTGATATGGGATAACATCAGACAGATAATGAGCAGTGAAGCTGGCACTCAAACAAAGGTCCTCTGCCTTCAAATTCTGCTCTCTTCGGATTTGCTCTAAGAAATGTAATCAAGTCAACTTCATCATTGATCCTAGAAAGGATATGTCAATTGACTGCCCAGTTGTTCGGCTCACCATCTTTGTGCTCTGACCATAATTTCCTTCCTTGGTCATCACTTGCCATATATGTAGTCTCTCCCATTAAAATATACACTCCTTGAAGTCAGGGATATTTTGCATCCTCATCATATTTAACATAGTGTTGGGCAGTCAAAAAGCATTTATTAAGCACCTATTATATGCCAGGTAGTGTGCTAAATGCTGGGGACAGGAAGAAAGGCAAAAGACAATCCTTGATCTGAAGGAGCTCACAATCTAATTAATGGAGGAGACAACTTGCAAACAACTATGTACAAACAAGATATATAATTGGAGATTATCAACAGAGGGAATTAGGCATTAAGAGAAGAGGGGAAAGGCTTCCTATCAATTGTTATTGTTCAGACATTCAATCATGTCCTAGTCTTCCTGTGAAGAACTTCCAAGCCTGTCCATGGGGTTTTCTTGGCAAAGATACTAGAGTGGTTTGCTATTTCCTTCTCCAGGCTTTTTGTAGAAGGTGGGATTTTAGCTGGGACTTGAAGGAAGCCAGGGAATGAGGACGAAAAGAATTCCAGGCATCAGGGACAGCCAGTAAAAATGTCCACAGTTGGGAGATGGACTGTTTTGTTTGAGAAATAGAAAGGAGTCCAGTGTCAATAAATCCCAGAGTTTGTGGGAGGTGGAGGGGTGGAGAATAAGGTGTAAGAAGACTGGAAAGGGGTGCAGGGTTATGAAGGTCTTTGAATGACAAATATACATGGTCAGTGATTAATAAATGTTTTTCATTCATTCGTTCTCCAGGTAATGTTTCCTAATTGCTGGCACTATAATGGTAAGTATAACATGGATGAATGTTTTTCAGTTGTGTTTATCTTTATACATTAAAGAATTCTAAAGCTGGAAAGGGTTTTGGAGCTCACTAATCCAAACTCCTTCATGTTTTCAATGAGGAAACTGAGGTCTAGTGAAGTGAGTCACAGTAGAGTTGAAACTAGAATTCAATTGCGTAGGGACATATGTGGACATAACTAATAGGAATTTTATTAACCAGAGCTTCATAAGGGAAAGGCTGCTGCTGAGGATAGTAAGGGGAGATGGGGCCTAGGAGGTATTTGTTGCAATTCAACAAACATCAAGAATGTGGCTTCATAAGGTGAAAGGAAGCTGCAAGGTTGATCTTTCTGTAGTTGCCTTTCTCTTTTCAGTATAAGGTGGCAAAGTAGATAGAATGGTCAGAAAGACTCATCTTCCTGAGTTCAAATTTGACACTAACTATGTGACCCTGGACAAGTCATTTAACCCTGTTTGCCTCAGTTTCCTCATCTGTAAAATGAGCTGGAGAAGGAAATGGCAAACCACTCCAGTGTCTTTGCCAAGAAAACCACAACTGGGGTCACAGAGAGTTGAATATGACTGAAATGACTAAACAGCAAACAATGACAAATCTCAATATATTGTGTACCTTTTTTATCCCTTTTGGGTTCATTCCCTTTTGGGTAGAATATTTGTTCTTTAAGCCAGTGTGCTGTGATGGAAAGAACACTGTAGTACACTGATTTGGCGTCAAAGAGCCTAATTTCCAATCTTGGTTTTGTCATTTAAAACCTTTATCACCTGTGTGACCTTGGGAAAATCATAGCCTCACACTAGGCTGTTACAGTGTGGCATCTGGGCCTCAGTTTCCCTATCTGTAAAATGAGAGGATTAGACTAGATGAGATCTCTAAGGTTAGAGAGATATCACCCCAGCTCTAAATCTTGTGGTCCTAACTTAAATTCCATGAATGAGTATAAAGGTAGCTTGGGCTATAGCTATGGGGCACCTTTCCTCTGGGGCATGTTGGTGAATGTTTAACAATCAGCTGTGGGTGGGAGTGGGAGAAGGAATGTATACACTAAACGCTTTTAAGTTTAATCTGCATTATTAACATTTTCTCCAGCACTTTCTTAAGTCTGAATAATCAATAAAACCATAAATCAAGCACAATCTGCATTTGCAGATTTCTGAGGTGTCAATGTTCACACTGAAGATTTAACCATCTGCTGGGTGGATTGAGAAGCGGGTTCCAGTACACCTCTGACTTTCCTAAACCCTAAACTTTGCCATCAGTCTCACCTCCAGTCCAGCCCTTGACTGGTTGGAAACATCTCACGTTAAACTCAGGCATGTTGCAAACTTTTTCTAAAAACCTGGCTGATACTCTGGGTCCAGAAGGAGAGATGGCAAGGGAGATTTCTCCTCAAAGTCCCTTCTTGGATTTTCTTCTGCTAGGAGGAAAGTGTTAAGTTTTTTCCTTCAGAAGACTCATCCAGGTAGTACCCTGAGCCCTGCCTGACACTATACTTCTTGCCTTATTTCTTCTTCTTCTTCTTCTTCTTCTTCTTCTTCTTCTTCTTCTTCTTCTTCTTCGTCTGCTTCTTCTTCTTCTTCTTCTTCGTCTGCTTCTTCTTCTTCTTCTTCTTCGTCTGCTTCTTCTTCTTCTTCTTCTTCGTCTGCTTCTTCTTCTTCTTCTTCTTCGTCTGCTTCTTCTTCTTCTTCTTCTTCTCCTCCTCCTCCTCCTCCTTCTTCTTCCTTCTCTTCAAACTGTCTCTATTATAACAGGCCTAAGGGTGGGTATTAGTTTCTTTCTTCCAGCCAAACGGACATGTCAAGCAGGACATCTATCACTGTAGTGCTGACCTAGTCAGGATACTTCTTTTCCCCTTCTTCCTTTAAAAAAAAAAAAAAACTTTTCAATGAACAAAAATCTATTTCCGCTCCCTCCTATCTCTCCCCTCCAAATTGAAAAAAGAGAACAGAAAAACCTAATTCTTGTAACAAAGATGCATAGTCAACCAAAACAAGAATAACAATAATTAGCATTTATATAGTGCCTACTATGTACCAGGGCAGCTAGGTGGTATAGTGGATGGAGTGCTGGGCACAGAGTCAGGAAGATTCATCTTCCTGAGTTCAAATCTGCCATCAGACAGTTAATAGCTGTGTGACCTTGGGCAAGTCACTTAACCCTGTTTACCTCAGTTTCTCATCTGTAAAATGAGCTGCAGAAGGAAATGACAAACCACTCCAGTATCTTTGCCAAGAAAACCCATAATGGGGTCTTGAAGAATCGAACATGAGGGGCAGCTAGGTGGCACAGTGGATAGAGCACTGGCCCAGAAGTCAGGAGGACCTGAATTAAAATTCGGCCTCAGACCCAGCACTTGACACTTACTAGCTGTGTGACCCTGGGCAAGTCACTTAACCCCAATTGCCTTAAAAAAAAAAACCAAACATGACTGAAAAAAGACTGAACAATGACAAAAATATATGACAAGAGTTTTTCCATATTTGGAAAATATGATCCTCACAGCAACTCTGAGGTGCCATTATTATTATTATTCCCATTTTACTGCTGAGGAAACTGAAGCCAAAAGAGGTTAAGTGACATGCCCAGACTCATACAACTAGTAAGTGTCTGAGAGCATATTTGAACTCGTCTTTCTAATTCCAGACCCAGTGTCCTACCTACTGCACTACTTGGCTGCCCCAGAAAACAAATTCCCACATTGACCATGTTCAAATATATATACATACATATACAAACACACATATATGTTCTTCTGTGCCCCAAGTCTGTTACCTCTTCCAGGAGGTGGGTAACATACTTCAATATCAGTCTTCTGGAGTAATAGTTGTTCATGGCATTAATTAGAGTTATTAATCTTTCAAAATTATTTGTCTTTACAATTTTGGTATTACTGTATAAACTGGTTCTGCTCGCTTCACCCTGGATCAGTTGATGTAAATCTCCCCAGATTTCTATGAAACCATTACTTTTATAACTTCTATTGACACAATAAAACTCCATTACATTAGTATACCATTATTTTTTCATCCATTACCCAGTTATGGGAACTCCTTTAGCTTCCAGTTCTTGCCAAAAGAAATGCTATGAAAGCACTTTACATGGAAATCATGTAAATGACTTGCCCAGGGTCATGGAGCTAGGAAGTGTCTAAGGCATGATTTGAATTCAGGTCTTCCTGACTCTAAGATAATCCTCTATTCATGGTACCACACAGCCACACCAGACATTTAATGTGTAGCTCCCACCCTTAGTTGTAGACCTGCTTTTTGCTTTGAGTCCCTCTTCTCCTCTTCCGGAAAGATCGAGAGAAAAGAGATATTACAAAAAAGCTCCCTCCCACACTAGATAGGAGGGAGCTAAGGGAGGGCTAAGGCAAGAGGGAAATGATGGCAGGCAGTCTTAGGGAAAAAAACTTAGAACGAAAATACACACAAAGTTACTGGCTCAGCATTCTTGGGGGCATTGGGCCTTGTTGGTGAATTGTATCTACAGGCTGGGTATTCTCAGCAAAAGACTTTTCCACATTTGGTTTTGTTTGTTTGTTTAGAGATTGGTTCTCCCTATCTTGCCCAGGCTGGAAATGCAACCACTGCATCCCAGTACTAATTGGCATAGAGACTTTGACCTGCTGTATTTTCAACCTGGACCATTTCATCCCTCCCTTCAGCTTCCTACCCCCAGGGGTTCACCACATTGATGCTAGACTTACTACTTGGTAGTAGCAGTTACAGGTATATACCACCACATCTACCCCCAAAGGCGATTTGTGGAAGGTGGTTTCTCCTCTTCCCATTTCCTTCCACTGCTCCCTATTATCAATAAAAGAGCCAATAACTGTTCTCTCAGAAATGTAGGCAGGACCCTGATCCCTTGTGCTTGGGGAAGCCAATCATTCTTGTTACATGAATGGAGAAAAGCTTCAGCAAGTCAAACGTGGACAATATTAGGATGGAGTGAAGGGCCTTATTCATTGTGCTTGAACAGAGAATCTCATCTATGGTCCATGAAGAGAACACTAGATAGGGAATTGGTGGAGCTGAGTTTTAACACATGGCTCTCCCAATGATGTCAGTGTAGCAAATGAAGTTGGACTCAACGGGGTCTAAGGTTCCATCTGACACTAAAGCTAACATCTTGTTTCCTGGATTGTTCTTTCTGAAGGCCTGGGGATATGGAGCAAAGAAAGAATGTAAAGTGTACCTATGCACTTGCAGTACCTGTACATTTATAACTGCCCATGGCAACTGATCTTTGGCTCAGGAACCACTCTGGAGGCTCCCAGGATAGACCAGGCAACAACAGACAGCTAGAATCTGGTCAGAATTGTAGAGTAAAAACCACATTGAACTAGTGGTGAGGAAACCTGCTTTCTTTAAAATAATTTTAATAGTATTTTATTTTTTTCTAATTACATATGAAGACAATTTTCAACATTCATTTTTATAAGATTTTGAGTTCCAAATTTATCTCCCTCCCTCTCCTCTCCAAGATGGCAGGCAATCTGATATGGACTATACATGAAATCTGCTTTCTTTTTTTTTTTAACTTTTTTATTTGGTTAGGCAATGGGGTTAAGTGACTTGCCCAGGGTCACACAGCTAGTAAGTGCTATGTGTCTGAGGTCAGATTTAAAGGCAGGTCCTTCTGAATCCAGAGCCAGTGCTCTATCCACTGTGCCACCTAGCTGCCCCCAAAACCTGCTTTCTGGTATGGATTCTGACATTAAATAATAGTGTGACCTTGGCCAATGAAGGGTTGGATTGGATCATCTGTGATGCCTTTGCAAGTCAGAGATTCTGAGTCTAGCATGCAGTTAGCTAGCCTACCTTGCCTCCATATTGAAAGGCCAGAGTCTTGAAGGGTGGTGACAATTTAAAGAGGATGCTGCCTTAAAGGTATTTCTGTCCTCTTCCTTCCTCCTCCCCCCATCCTCTTCCCCCTCCCCTGGCCCCCACCTCACTCACAGTCTCTGTTTCCCAAGGTAGCCTAGGGAGAGTAGCAGCTGAAGTATCTTTCACATTCCTGCCTCTGTGTGTGTGTGTGTGTGTGTGTGTGTGTGTAAACTCATGCACATACATACATTGTATACCCTCCTGTAGCCTCTTGCACTGATCCATCTTTCTGTCTCCTCTATAAGTGCTCTGGAGCCCCATAATTGAAGAGGAGGACAATAAGGATGTGCAGCAACTTGGAGACTATGTTACAGGAGGTTAGGTTGAAGGAACTAGGGTCATTTAGCTTACAGAAGAGTAGATTGGAGAAGAGGTTGTAAAGTCACATATTGGAGAGTGTGCTTTACTTAAAGTTCTGAAACCCACTTACTAGCTGTTGTCTGTTAACCTTCCTTAGCCTCAGTTTCTTCATCAAGAAAAGGGGATAATAATGGCATTTATATCACAGTATGGTGGTGGGGATCAAATGAGTTTTCCTTGCAAACCTTCAAGAACTATAAAACTATTAGCTACCATTATCACTCCAGGGGAACATGTTAGCTACCCTCCAATATTTGAAGTGCTGCTATGTGGAAAAGGGATTACGTTTATTCTGTTTGGAACCAAAGGGCAGAACCAGGAGCAATGGTAGAAGTTGAAAAGAGGCAGATTTAGGCTGGAGGTCAAGGAAGAACTTCCTAAGAATTAAAGCTGTCCAAAAATGGAAATGGCATGCTTTTGGAGATCTTAATGGGTCTTCTGCCCTCCATTCCACACCAAACACATACATTGCAGGTTTTCTAGCAGAGGTGGAATAGGCACTGCTTTTAGGCATGAGACAGCTAGGTTAAAACTACTTGGTACTGGCTAAGAAATAGAGTGGTAGATCAGTGGAATAGGTTAAGGATGTAAGATACAGTAGTCAATGACTATAGTAATTTACTATTTGAGACAGCTAGGTGGTACAGTGGTACATTGTTGGACCTCTGTCTGCCTCAGTTTCCCTATCTTTAAAATGGTCATAAAAAAAGCAACTCTCAGGGTTGTTGTGGGGATTAAATGATATATTTGTAAAGTGCTTTGCAAATCTTAAAAGTATCATGTAAATGTTAGCTAATAATAATAATTTGGGCTCTATGGATTGGGCTAGGGAAGGCATTCAGGTCCTTGATGTTGTCAGGGCTAAAGGAGGTGCACTTTCTCTGGGATTCTAATTTGTTGTGCTGCAGAAGTGCATTTTCCATAGCTGTCTCCCCCTTTGAACAAGTCCTTACCCCTTGAAAATTCTCCCCTATCAAAAATTATTCAGACACGAAGGGAGTATGGGGAAGAAGGAAGTATATAGACTTTGGGAAAGAGGTCCCTAGGAAGCTGATAAAAGTGTAAGGTTTGCCTGATAGTGTTTTCTTGCTTTGTTTTTGTTTTTCTTTGAGGAAAGTTGGGAGGCTGCAAACCCCACCCTAAGTTTCTGGCTCGGGTGGGGGTGGGGGGAAGTAGAGGTGGTTGGCCAATGGTGGTGGCAGCGGCAGCGGCAGCGGCAGCAGCAGCAGCAGCGGCAGGGGCTGTGTTGCTGAGCCAAAACTCTGGGAGAGGCCGCTCTGGAATGCTGGGGCATGTGAACACAGATGGAATTAACTCCATTTGACTGGGTCCCAGCCTAGACAGTCATGTGATGCTCCGGAACCGCCCCTCCCTTCCTTACTTGCCCTGGATCTGGTCCCCTCTGCCTTAGGCCCCCTTTGCCTGGGCGGCCAAAGCTCCAGAACGGGGACAGCATGGAACTTGTCTGCACAGATCCCAGTCACACCACTCTCCCCTCCTTGTACCTCCCTTACCCTCGCCCCTCCTCCCTCGTGCTAGGCTCAGGGAATGGTGGCAGCCGACCAATTCCTGGTCCTGTGATCTGTGTAATGGGACCCTGGACAGGGTGGGGAGGGTGGTGGTGGTTGTGCATGGATCTGGGTGGGGGGAGACATGGGGGAAGAGGCTAAAGGGGAGGGGGTGGTAGTGGAGAAAATTGGTTCCCCAAAGTCAAAGATAGTCCCGGTGACTCAGAAATGGAGCAGTTTGGAATCACAGTGATTTCTGAGAAGAGGGCAAGGAGCAGCTGGTTAAGTAGGTGAAAGGGAGAAAGGCCTCCAGCCTACCAGAGTGAGGGAGAGGAACCAGTGAAGATGCCTCTCTGCAGGGGGGGAGGGGGGGACTCCTTGTTTTGGGTTAAATAGTAACTGTCTGTGCCACCTGGAGAGAAAGGGTCAGGCTAGCTGTGGGCTCCCACTGCATGCCAGTGAGTCAGAGCAATCTTCACCAGCTTCCCTGGCCTCCTTCAAGATCAGCCCAAATCCTAGCTTCTGTCGTAGCCCCTCATCCCTTCCCTCAGAGATGACCTCCCACAAATGCTATTTTTCTATGAGGAAAGTTGGAGTTTCTAGTTGGGGTGGAGGGGAGAGGAAGCTCTGGTAGTTGACTATTGGCGGTAGCAGCACCTTGTACATACACAGTTGTTTGCATATTGTTCTCCTGTTAGAATATGAGCTTAGGACAGGGAGGGTCTTTTTTGCCTTTCTTTGTCTTCCCAACACTTAGCATTGTGTCTGACATACAGTAAGCATTTAATAAATGATTGTTAACTGACTAAGTGGAAGTAACCAGTGTGAAGTCCAGTGTGCCAGGAGATGCTTCGAGACAGCGCTAGACTAGACTTCTGGGGTCCCAGGGAGGGGCTGGCTGGGAAGGGAGTCAGCAGCGTTCTTGGAATCTGCTGCCTCACACTTTATCAGGTCCAGTGCTCTTGTTTAAAGAGTCTGAGGTGTAGGGCATCAATTAGGTTGTTATCAATCAAGACATCAATCAATTAGATCCTAATGACCTGAGTATGGCTAACAGGCAGAGGTTTGTGAGGCCCCAGCACTAAGGCAGGCTATTAAAGCAGGGATGGTTTTATCTCTTCCTAGACGGCTAGGTTTTTGTTCAGGAATGTCTAGACCAAGAAGGTTTGGGCCTACAGTGTAAAGTCATGGGAATGGGTTGAACTGGAGGGTCTGAAACCCAGCTCCATCACTTACTAGTTTTGTGACCAAGGACACTTAATCTCTCTGAGTTTTGGTTTTCACATTTGTAAAATGGGGTTAATGTTATGTGATCACTACCTAGTCTTAGTGTTGTGAGGAAAACAATGGCTTTGCAAACCTTTAAATGGGATATCCTGTATGTACAATTTTTACCATGATATCTCCACTGTTAGAGTATGAGTTCCTTGAGGATAGGGACCATATTTTTTGCCTTTATTTGTATTCCCATTGCTTTGCATGGTGTTTGGAATTTAGTAGGCACTTAAAAAAAAAATGTGTGTCTGGTTTTTATTACTTGGGATCCAAATGAAGCTAATGGCTGTCGATTTATCTGTCCTCCCTACCTCCCCCCAAACTCCTAGGGTTAGAGGCTACCCTAAGCCCTAAGCCTAAGAGAAAAGGCAAGGATCCTTCTTGAAAAGTCCTGTTTCCTCCAGAAATGAAGACAGCAGAGACAGAAGTTTAGAGAAGAGCTCTACTCTTTCTACCCACTAAATGAGAATAGAGGGAAAAGGAATGGAGTGGGGTGTACCATATGTGGGGAGGAAAGAAAAGCTTAAGGAGAAAATGACGATATTGGTCTCTTAGGATGGTAAACTGGTAGATATAGAGGGGTAAAAAAAAACCCCCCAAAAACCTCTTTCCAGATCAGCATTCCTTATCATCCATTATGATTGTTATCTTCAACAGTCATCCAATGTTCACTCAGGCCTACCTCTGTTTGTGACTAGAAAGCCCTGTTTCCTAGTCCCTAAATACAATAGCTTTTCTGGGCCAGGGCCAGAGCCCTACCCCATCCTGATTTATAGTTGCCTCAGTCACCAACTAAGCTAGGCAATCTAGGTGGTGCAATGGGTAGAGCACTAGGTCTAGAATCAGGAAGACTCATTTTCCTGAGACACTTCCTAGCTGTATGACCCTGGCCGAGTCACTTCACCCTGTTTGCCTCATTTTCCTCATCTGTAAAATGAGCTGGAGAAGGAAATGGCAAACCACTCCTGTATCTTTGCCAAGAAAGCCCCAAAAAGGGGTCACAAACAGGACTGAAGCTGAAGTGTCTCAGCAACAAACAACAAAAAAATAGTCATCAACTTCATCTAAACCCAAGCTCCATCCCCTGCAATTATAGCTTTCTGCCTCCACATCTACAAGGCTATGAAAATACATAGGGCTGCTACCATCTGAACTTGAACCATGAAGAAACTGACACTTTACCTTTTCTAGGCCTAGTTGAACTAGATGGTCTGGGAAGTCTCTACTAGGTCCTTGGTCTGTGACTGCCCCAGGTTCATGTGAACTTCTTTTTATTTTATTTTTAAAATTTATTTTTTTTACTTTATTTTATTTTTCACGTGGACTTCTTAGAGAGACAGCCAACAGGAGGCCCCAGGTGTCCAGATCCCTACTTTAGCATCTTTTCCACTGAGACATACTGAGCCTAGGTGCAGGGAACCTATGGGGTCATCTGGCTTTGAGAAGGATGAGAAAACACTGCCCAGAATTCATCCCAAAGGAAGAGTCTTGGGGTGAGCTTAAGGGATGAGTGATTTCTTCAGTTTCACTGAAGGTTCAGGTCAGAAACATATATACATGTGTGTGTATATATATGTGTGTGTGTATATATATATGTATGTATGTAGTATATCAGGTCTTGTAAAGCCCATAACACTGTTGCTGGCACATAGTAGGCATTTAACAAATGCTATTCTCTTCTGCCTTGGAGGTTATGGAAGATTTTTTTCAGAAAGAACTCTATAAAGACCTTCATTATGACCTTTTGTTTTTTTAAAGTAAGAAGCTCTGGTTCTCTTGTTATCCCTCTATCACTTCTTTTATTTGGACTTATTTCTTTTTTTATTCTTTAAATTGTTCTTACAATTCTTAACTTAAGGAATACATACACATATACACAAAGAATATTTCTATATAAAAAGTAGATCAGAAAAGAAAAAGGATTATATTTGAACCTGCAAATCTATTATGGGCAATTTGCTTTGAAAAAATATGTTTATAAACATACAAATGTTTATATGTACTGTATATGTATGTGTGTATATATGTATATATACTGTATATTTATGCATACACTATTTCTATAGATGGATACTACATATATGTACTAAATTCAATATGTTACTTTAAAGGCTGCCCTGCTAGTCCATGTATCTGAACTTTGTTCTGTTTTCCTCTGTGCATTTTAAAAATTCTTCAATGACCCTTCCTTTCTTTTCTTTCTTTCTTTCTTTCTTTCTTTCTTTCTTTCTTT
>NW_020954723.1:21332180-21343392 GCF_900497805.2 Vombatus ursinus
TTTCTTTCTTTCTTTCTTTCTTTCTTTCTTTCTTTCCTTTCCTTCCTTCCTTCCTTCCTTCTGGCAAAACTATTGCTAGCTCCTCATTCTCAGCCAAACCAGCTCCCCTCAAATCCCAATGGAAAAATTCTTGTAATAGATACGTATAGTTAAGGAAAACAAATCCTCACATTTGCCATGTCCAAAAATTTATGTCTCATTCTGCATCTTGAGTCCATCACCCCCTCTTTCAGGAGGTTGACAGCATGCCTTTATCCCTGGAGTTGTGATTGGCCCTTGCATTGTTCAGAGTTCTTAAATTTTTCAGAGTTATTTGTTTTTATAACAAACAGCCTCCTTGCTGTTCCTCAAACAGGACACTCCATCTCTTGACTCCAAGTGTTTTCATTGACTGTCCCTTATGCCAAGAACACTTTCTCTCTTCGTCTTTGCCTCCTGGCTTCCTTCGGGTGTTAGCCAAACTACCACCTTTTGTAAGAAGCTTTTCCCAATCCTCTTTAATTTTAGTGCCTTCCCTCTGAAACTACCCTTAATACATTATCTTTTTTTGTAAATACTTGTTTACATCTTGTCTCCCCCATTCAATTGTGAGGGCAGGGGCTGTTTTTGCTTTTCTTTATATCCTGAATGATTAACACAATGCCTGGCACATTGTAGGTGCTTAATAAATATTACTAGAATTGACTTTACAATGTTGTCAATACTGTATACAGTGTTCTCCTGGTTCTATTCAGTTCACTCTGCATTAGTTGATATAAGTTGGACTCATTTCTAATGGGCAAAAAAAGTTCCAGATCAGGTGCCTTGGCAAGAGTTCAGATCCAGTCACAAGGGATCAGAGACTGAAGTTGGCTTAGTCAGTGTTACCTGAAGGCAGGGCAAAGGGAAAGGACAAAGTTTTCATTATTGACTTTTGGATACATCCATTAGTGCAATGGAAAGGGCTTTGGACTAGAACTCAGGAGACTCATTTGAGATTCAAAGTGAGAATCAGCCTTTGAAAAACTGTGAACTGACCAGATAGATACTTATTGACCTAGACAAGGGCTTCATATTCTGATAACACCAGAGCTATTGGTTTAAACTTCACTTCCATGGAACAAGGATTGTTAAATTCATCTGATACACATAAATTAGGCCACCAGTCAGCCAATCAATATTTGTGGGACCCCCACTGTAGGATGACAAGATAAAGAGATGGTCCAGTCCCTGCCTTTTATTCTGCTGGGAGGGCAGGTACTAAACCCTCACTCTCTTCTTGATGACCGCATACCATTTTCTACCAAACGGCTGCCAACTCCACCCTCCAAACTGGCATGATGCCAACATTTTCACCCACATCTTGCCAAAGGCTTTGCCAGCTTAAAAGGGAGACAACGTAATATGAAGGGCAAAGTAGGGGTGGAATTTCCAGACTTCTGGGCTCTGTTCCCACTTTGGGTGACTCATTTCCCCCTCTTTGTGCCTCAGTTTCCCTCCACTTTTACTATTGCTGGCTTCATAGCTCCTTCCTGTGGAGACTAGTGGTAGGGGAGAGATATGTCAAATGTAAGAGGAAGCCTACCTGGGAGGTAGTGTAGTATTGTGGGGAAAAAGAAACAAAAAAAACAATTGGACTTGAAATCAGAAGAGATTTTAGTTCCAATCCCATATCTGACACTATTTGTGTCATGGAGAGCAAACCAACCAACCTCCCACAGCCTCAGTTTCCTTATCTATAAAATGGGGATAATAATATCTTAGGTATCTAATTCATTGGGTCATCAAATCATCTAAGTAAACCTTGAAACTTCCTTCTCCCTCTCTAGATGGGACTAGTCCCTAGTGATTTCTGGGTATCATAAGGAGCTCCAGCCCAGTGCTACTGCCTTTCCCCTACCTATCCATTCTTCTTACGTCTTATACCCTAACAACCCCCCACCCCCAAACATATTCTTTGATCCAGTGACCCTAGTCTCCTTGTTGTTTATTGAATAAGAGTGCTCAGTCTCCCCACTCTGGGCCTTTTCACTGTCTGTCCTCCATGACTGCAAACCTCTCCCTCCTCGTCTCCACCCCCTGGTTTCCCTGGCTTCCTTCAAGTCCTAGCTAAAATCTCATCCTTCCCCAACCCCTCTTCATCCTAGCACCATCCCTTCATTGACTATTTCCTATTTATTCTATATATAGTTGTTTGCATATTGTCTCCCCCATTAATAATAACTAACATTCATATAGCATTTACTGTGTGGCCAGATACTATGCTAAGTGTTTAACAATTATTATTTCATTTGATCCTCATAATAACCCTAGGAGGTAGGTGCTACTTTACAGTTGTGGATACTAAGGCAGACTGAGTTTAAGTCACTAGCTCAGGGTCATACATCTAGTAAGTATCTGAGGTCTGATTTGAACTCAGGTCTTCCTAGATCCAGGCCCCACACTCTATGCCCTGCATGTCTAGGTGCCTATCCTTAGATTGTGAGCTTGAGAGCAGAGACTGACTGTCTTTTACCTTTCTTTGTATTCCCAGCATTTGACAGTACCTGGCACATAGTAGGCCCTTAATAAATGCTTTCGGACTAATTGTCTCCATTTTCCTTTCTTATCCTTGCACTGCCCTTCAATTCCTTGAGACCTCATGAGTATCATTATTACGCGTAGCAAAGCTGCCTGGTGACTCTCTCAGTAAGTGGATTGGGATCCAGGCCTGGGAGCTGGCCTGATCTGAGGCAATCAGCTTTCAGCAGGGAAACTTTCCCAGGAAAGAGGAAGTGGGGGTGGGGTGGGGAGAAGACGGGTGATTCGGTGTCGGGGGTCCAATGGCCCTGGAGATTAGAAAGTATTCCCTCTGCCCTTGCATTGAGGGTGGGGGTGGGGATAGTCCTCTCTTCCCCTCCAGCAAGCCTGAGTCAACAACAGAATGCAGGCCCTGGCCCCCTTCCAGCCAGCAAGAAGCACGAGGTGTGTGATTCACCCAGCCTGATTGACACCCTTCACCCTGCACCTGGTGGGCATGTCCCAGCATAGCCTGGGATTGCCCCTGCAGAAGGGGTGAAGAAGGGAGGAGCCCTGTCCCTTGGGATGGAATCTGCTTCTGCAGAGTAGTTTTTCTAGCTCCCACTTGTAAACCCTTGAGTTAAAAATAAAACCATGAGCCCCAGCAATGAGAGGGGAAGGGAGGGGGAAGAGAGGAGGGCTGGCAAGAGAGAAGGAAGAAGGATCCTAGGAAGCCTTGTAACAGTGAGACAGCACTGTCCATTATCAAAACAGTACTAGATGGTCTTTTGGCCAGACAACCCAAACATCATGGACTTTAGACCTTAAAGGAACTTTACAAATCATTTAATCCAAAACTCTCATTTTACGGTTGAGGAAACTGAGGCCAGAGAGGTGAAGACTTGAACACAGATAATGAATGGTAGAGATGTTAACTTGAACTCAGGCCTTCTGATGCCCCTGAAGATTTTGATTTCCACATTGCCACAGTTCCTCTCCTACTTTTTCCTCTCTACCTAGGATTTAAATTTAAGGCTGGAATAATTTTTAGAGGTCATCAAGACTACCCCCTCTCATTTTACAGATGAAGAAACTGAAGCCCAGAGAGGTTTTTTTTTAAGTGATTTGGCTGTAGCCACACAGCTAATAATTATCTCAGGTAGGATTTGAACTCAGGTTTTCCTAATTCTAAGTCCTGTGCTTGTAGCCATCATGCCACCTAGTTGCCTACCTTTTTAAAAATAGGGATAAACATTTTTCCAAGAGGGATAACTAACTTCATAGAGAAGGAAAGAAAATTTTAATTCATTAAACTTTCACAAAAAGCCTACTATGTGCCAGGTACTATATTAGGCACTGGGGAATATAAACATAAAATAATGAAAGAGTTCATGCCTTTAAGAAACTTGCATCGTATTTGGTTGGAAGGGGGATAACCCGTTTATAAGTACGAAAATCCAAAGTATATGCTCTGTAATGCAAATTTCATTTCAATAGGGAGAGAGTGTCAAAAACAGGAGGAAATCACTAAAGGCCTCATTAGCTTTGCTCCTTGTTAGCCTGCCTATTGGCCCAGTCTTCTTTTCTCAAATTCCCTAGCCTGTGCCCTCTGCTCATTACGTCTGCCTCGTCATGATCCCACAGACAAGTTGTACTCTTTCCCATGCCTTTAGAAGATCAGAACTATAGAGTTAGGAGGGACCTTGGAGGCCATTCCAGTATACCCTCCACCCAAAGCATGAGTTCCTTCTCCAAAACTTCCTCAATAAATGCTCATGTAATATCTACTAGAAGACCTCTAGTGACAGTCACTGTGTACAGTATGGCACCTGGTACTTTGAATAGTTCTAATTGTTAGGAAGTTTTTCCTTAGATGAAGCCAAAATATTAGACGTTGGAAATAGCCTCTCTGCATCTTTTATCTCTGGGTCCTAGCCCTGCCCCACCGAGGCCAAGCAAAACAAGTCTAATACCTCTTCCATGTGATAGCCTTTGAAAGTAGTTATTAACTTTGTTTCTCCTCTTCCTTCCCCTTCCCCCCTCTAGACTTTCCTTTTTTCTCCAAGCCAAGTATCTCTAGTTTATTTAACCAATTCTCAGGTGGCATGATTTCTTCTTATTTTTAAATGATATTTTATTTTTTCCCAATTTCATGTAAAGACAATTTTAACATTCATTTAAAATTTTTTTTAGTTCCAAATTTTCTCCCTCCCTCCCTCCTTAAGGAGGGTAAACAATTTGATATAGATTATATATGTACAATCATGTAAAACATATTTCCATATTAGTCATGTTCTGAAAGAAGAAACAGACAAAAAGAAAAAAAATAAAGTGAAAAATAATATGCCTCAATCTGCATTCAGACTCCATCACTTGTTTCTCTGAATGTGGATAGCATTTTTCATCATGAGTCCTTTGGAATTGTCTTGGATCATTGTATTGCTGAGAAGAGCTAAGTCAATCATAGTTGATTATCGTATAGTGTTGCTGTTACTATGTACAATGTTCTCCTGGTTCTTTGCACTTCACTTTGCATCAGTTCATGTAAGTCTTTCCAAGTTTTTCTGAAATTAGCCTGCTCATCATTTCTTATAGCATAACAGTATTCCATTATTATCATATACCACAATTTATTCAGCTATTCCCCTATTGACGAGCATCTCCTCGATTTCCAATTCTTTGCCTGATGGCATGATTTCCCTTATACTCTCTTATCCTCCCCAATGCCACCATGCATGCATGCGTGCATCAGCACACAAATGTAGACACACACACATACACATAGACACATAGACACACACACACACACACACACACACACACACACAGAGCCAGGAATCTAGAGTTCTTTCTCCTTCCCTCTCTACCTATCCAAAATCCTACCCATTCTCTCAGGCCCAGTTCAAGCCCCACCTTCTCCATAAAGTTTTTCCTTACTATACCTGCTTGATTGATTGAACAAACGTTTATCAAGTCCCTACGATGTGTGAAGCAATGGGCTAGGCATTGGCCAGATAGAGACATAGCTGAGGAATAGATGGTTCTTGCCTGCAACATCTTCCTGACCTCTGAACTTCCATAACTTACAGCCCAAAAGAAAAGACTGAAAATATTGATTCATAAACACAGGTGCAACTGACTCTCAAGCAATCACCTGCACTAGCACCAGCACAAAAGGAGGAGGGACACAGGGGAAAAGATGAAAGAGGAGGGTATTTCTGGAGGTGATGGATTGGAGGTTAGGCTGTGGGAGTAGTTGACAGAATTTTGCAAAGTTTTGCTTGAGAGGCTGGGGTTTAAAGCTATGCTTCTGAATTATGAGAGAAAACAAAAGGAAGTCAACCTTAAGGGTACTTGAGCAAGTCCAGACCTGGCTGTAGGCTATTTGTCCTTTTCCTCAAAGTAAAGTAGTTTCCCCAAGCCTCTTGAGGTCCCCATCTGTGTGTGCCCTTTTTTGCCTTGTTCCAACAACAGAGATCAAGGACCTAAGTGTTTAACACTGGGCTTGAGCAATAAAATACTGTGTCCTGGTGACAGTCCATGGGAAGTGCTATCATCCCATTGGGATAGGGACTGGTAGAGGGAATTCTGGGTTGAAGAGACTCCCTTTGTGAATATGTCAGCACTTTCTCTGCAACTAATTGTCCTCTCTTTGAGAAATCTAGCTGTATCAATGTAGATTGGCACATGTTCTGTAATTGGCAGTCTTAGAGAATTTCCTAGAGATGTGAAATGACTTGCTAGAGTTACCCTACCCGTATGTGTAGTAGGAGGGACTAGAACTCTGGATTTCCTGGACTTGTAGAAATAGCTGCTGGTACAGTATATAGAGCACTGGCCCTGCAGTCATGAAGACCTGAGTTCCAATCTGCCCTTAGATACTGACTAGCTGTGTGACCCTAGGTAAGTCACTTAACCTGTGTTTATGTCAGATTCTTCAGTTGTAAAATGAGGATAATAATAGCACCTACTTCAAAGAGAACAATCCAAAGTGACCTTATTTGCTTCCAACAATGCAGTTCAGCAGAATAATAATAGCTAACATTTATATAACATTTACTATGTGATAGGCACTGTGCTAAGTACTTTACAATTATTATTTCATTTTATCCTCATAACAGTGCTGGGAAGTAGGTGGAAACTGAGGCAAACAGACATCAAGTGATTTGTCCAGGGTCACAACAGCCCTGGAATGTGGGTGCTAGTATTAGTGTTCTCAGTTTACAGCTGAAGAAACTAATGTAACAGAGGTTAAGTGACTTACCCAGGGTCACACAGCTAGTATAGGAAGGGAATGAATAGAACTTGGATGTAAGGGTAGAATTTCTTTCTTTGCCCAATAGCCACAAGTCTGGGAGTAGAAGAATCAACAGGGAAGGAGGACTGTAGCATCCCTGGCTACAACTTTAACAAAGAATTTGCTCCTCAGATTAACTGTGGTGGTGAGGGAGGGCATCAAAGGAACCCCCTTCACCTGTTCCCTTTGACTTCTTGGGGCTGGGTTGATGGGGACTTCTTTCCCACTTAGGTAAGTATACTGGGAAATCAGTCAGTCCACCAATGAGCATTTATTAGGCACCAAGCATAAGACAGATACTGGAGATAACAAAGGCAAAAACAAAAACAAAAATGAAACAATTCCTGCCCTCAAGGGACTTCTGTTCTTTCAAGACATACAAGATTATAGATACTTAAAACAACCAATAGCAGCAGCAACGACAGGCCAGAGATCTCTTGAGGAAACCCCACCTTCCAAAGCAGCTCTGCCGAGGTTTTGTGATTTATGGTCTTAGGGGGTTGCCTGGGGGGCACTGAGAGGTCAGGGTCACAAAATCAGTATTTGTCAGAGGTGAAGCATGAACCCAAGTCTTCCTAACTCTGAGGAAGGTCTGATATCCATGAGGAGATGTGGTCTTTCAGATGAAATATCAGGTTATTGGCCGAGGATAGGCATTAGCAACTTGGAGAGGGGACAATAAGGAAATGCTTCATGTAGGAAGCAGAATTTGAAGGAAATTAGGATTTCTAAGATGTGGAAGTGAAGAGAGAGTTCATTCCAAGTACAGGGGAATAGTTCAGAATGTTTGACAGATTGAGTGTGGAAAGTAGAATGATTGGAGCCAAGTTGTGAAGAACTCTAAAGGTATTTTTATTTGATCTGAGAGCAGGGGTAGGGGAACCCAGGGCCTCAAGCCACACATGGCTGTTTAGGTCCTTGGGTGGGGCCTTTTGACTGAGTCCAGGTTTTACAGAACAAATCCTTTAATTAAGGGGATTTGTTCTGTAAAGTTTAGATTTAGTCAAAGGGTTGAACTTGAGGACCTAGAGGGCCACATGTGGCCTCAAGGCCGTAGGTTCCCCACCCCTGTCTAGAGGCAATGGGGAGTCACTGGAGTTTATGGAGCAGGGTAATGACACAGTCAGACCCATGCTTGAGGGGTGGGACAAGTCCTAGGCCTTAAACAATGAAAAAACTTTGAAACATTTGGAATGACCTGTGTACTTCTATCTTACCTACTTGACTTACACGTGGTGATAAGACAGCTAATATATTTCATTGTGTGTGTGTGTATGTGTGTGTGTGTGTGTGTGTGTGTGTATTCCCTTTGCCCTTGAATAAAACATGTCTAGAAAATTTCTTAGGACAGAAATTTACCTGGTTGAGGTCATAAAAAAATGGAACTGTCCGAGTCAAACTGGTAAATTTGATCATCTTAGCCTCATGGCTACTTAAGTTATGGGGAAGAGAGAAGAGAGAATAATTAGGGCCCAGGAGTAAGGATATCTGAGTGCTGCCCTTTCTTGACTGGATAATTCTGGGAAAGTGACATGCCACCTCCAGATATAATTTTCTTATTAAGCAAAGGTAAAGAGAAAATACTTGTACACAGTAGAATCAATATGTTTTGGTAAGATACTTTGAAACCCTGGGATATCATGGGTCATCTAAGAGAAAAGGTTCACTGCAGCCTGAGGAGAAACCTTGTTGATACCATATTGCTGACTGGTACCATTTTAGTCATAGCTTTACAGGACCTTTACTGGACTCAGAGGTGAACTTGGGACTAAAGGGTCAGTGGCCCCAGAGCCTATACCATAGAAAACCTACTGAATGATCCAACTTCCTCATAGTAAGAAGAACAGAGTTCGGAGGGGGGGGAGTGGTATCATAGCAGCATTGCAGAGATTTCATTGATGGACCTAAGCCCTTGCCTCAGGAATAAGAAATCTCTCCCATGACCAGATCAGGAATTTTTTAAAATAATATTTTATCTTTTCCACCAGTTACACATAAACACAATTTTTAACATTCATTTAAAAAAATTTTTTGAGTTCCAAATTTTCTCCTTCCCTCAGCTCCCCCCTTCCTGAGATAGTAAGCAATTTGATATATTTTATACATTTTCAATCATGCAAAACATGTTGCCATATTAGTTGCGTTGTGAAAGAAAACACAGACCCAAAGGGGAAAAAACACTAAAAAAAAAAAAGTGAAAAATAGTATGCTTCGATCTGCAGCAATCAGACTTCCTCAGTTCTTTCTCTGGAGATGGATAGCATTTTTCATCATGAGTGCTTTGGAATTGTCTTGGATCATTGTCTTGCTGAGAATAGCTAAGTCATTCCTAGTTGATCACTATACAGAATTGCTATTACTATGTACAATGTTCTTCAGGTTCTGCTCACTTCACTTTGCATCAGTTCATATAAGTCTTTTCGGGTTTTTTTTGAAATCCACAGACCAGGAGTTCTTGATGCCAACTTGATTAGGCTTAGTTTGATCTTTCTGAGAGGAAAAATTTCTTGCCTCACAGCTCAGACATTCCTGGTGGATATATGAGAATGGGAAGTTACCTTTCCTCAAGGGTCTTAGCTATTATGATCCCTCACCTAGAATAAACAGAGCATTAAGAAGTGAGATCAATCTCTGAGGGAGAGCCAAGGTCAGGAGAGAAAACCTGAAGAGAAAGAATTTGGGAAAGAACTGTGATCAGAGCAATGACCAATCCCAATTCTATGATGATGAAGTATGCTACCCACCTCCTGACAGGTGATAGACTCAAGGTGCAGAATGATGCATACACTTTTTGGACATGGCCAATGTGGGAATTTGTTTTGCTTGACTATACATATTTGCTACAAGTTCTGGTTTTGATTTTTCTTTTTTTTTTTTCAATGGTGAGAGGAGAGGGGAATGTGAGGAGGCAAAAATCAACTTTTTGTTGATTGAAAAAAATAAAATGTAATGAAAAAAGATAACATTTCAATGAGCAACATAACCCAGTTCTAATTGTTCTTCACTATTTCAGAATTCCTTAATTTAGATTCTTCATCTTTTGTGTGATGGGGAGGGAGGAAGAGACAATATCAGCGAGTGGGCTTTGTGTGTTTAATATGGATAGGATAGATAGAATTACAGAATTTAGAACAAGAAGAACCTGAGAAATCACCTAGTTCAAGCCTCTCATTTTACATGTAAGGAAACTGAGGTTCAAACAAGTTTTCTGAAATGTACAAAGCCACCCAAATAGTAAGTAGAGCCTGAGAGTTGTGTAGTGAATAGAGTACTGGACCTATAGTCAGAAAGACCTGAGTTCAAATCTTAACACAGATACTTACTAGCTGTGTGACACTGGGCAAGTCACTTAACCTCTGCTGTATTTTCCTTATCTGTACAATGAGCTGAAGAAGGAAATGGCAAACTGCCCCCCTCGATCTCGAAAATCTGCATAAAATTTTTTGGCCCTCTCTTTGTACCAGAGAAGAATTATTAGGGTAATAAAAGATAAACTATATTGATGTTATATAATACTATACATATATTTTATGCATTTCTGAGTTTCTAAACTTTTTCTGTGTTGTCTGCAGGCCTTTGTGTATTGTCTGTGGCTTCCACAAAACTCCCCCCAAATTTCCATTTAATTTCTTATGCCAAAAATAAATAAATAATTTCTTATGCCGACCCCTGATACAGTGAAACCTTAATGGGGAAAGTCACAATGTGGAAGGGATAACTGTAGTAAGACTGAGATTTGAACCCAACTCCCCTCACTTCAAATTCCACTTGGTTTTAACTATAGCAACAGCTTTCATATTAAGACAAATGGTACAGAATGGTGAATGCACTTTACTCCAAGGACCCTTGTAAGAACACCCTGTCACCCATCCTGCCTCTCCTATTGCAACCTGATTTACATGCAAAGTATATCCAAAGTGATCTGCTCATTACAATCCACATTCAGTAGCAGCTATAGAAAAAAGCAGGATGACAAACTACCCTTGGCCAATGGTCAAGCTTATTCCTGTCTTCTAAGCCCTGGTCATTGCCTTGCTCTAGCTAACCTCTTAGATTCTAGACCCTTCTCTATCTGGATTATTAAGACCTCCTTTCATCTGTGGGTTGCCAGACAAATGATACCTTGAATTCTCTTACCCCTGCCCTTGACCTTTTGATGCCCAGATCTTTGACTTGTCCTCAATAATAAATGACACAGACTCCCTGGCTTCAATTTTGATCTCCTTGATTCCAGAAACAACTTTTTTTTTAAAGTTCTAGCCTGGGACACAGACCTCTGCATAGCTTTTCCTCAACCCTAACATGGGTAATTCGATTCTATTTCTGCTGAGATCCTGGTGTGTCAACTCTGGAGTCCAAATGTAATATCTTGTACAGGGAATGCTCCCCAGACACAATGAGATTGGAGTGGTGCAACAAAAGGGTCTAAGGTTGAGA
>NW_020954723.1:21343398-21344439 GCF_900497805.2 Vombatus ursinus
GAGAGAGAGAGAGAGAGAGAGAGAGAGAGAGAGAGAGCGCAAAACTAACTGTTGCTACAGTTATCCCTTTCACGTCACCTGAAGGGGTTTAGAGGCATGGCACCCCCAGATCTGGAAAATTGGTTTAAATTTTTTTGGCCCTCCCTTCATGCCAGAGAAAAAGTCTTAATTTTTTTTTCTTTTTCTTTTATGGGGTATTTCAATACTTTACTGTAAGATTTGGTTTGATATTATGCAATATTATACATATATTTTATGTCTTTCTGAGTTTCTAAACATTTTTTATGTTATCTGTGACTTCTGCAAAACTCCTCCCCAATTCCCATTTCATTTCTTATGCCTACCCCTGGTATATTGAAATCAGGAGGGGGAAAGTCTTGATGTGGAAGGGATAACTATATTGTATTGTCCTGGATAATAGAATATTGTCAAATATTCCAAGTAAGTAACATGTTAACATCATACCTGGGGGGTGTTATTGGACATTCATATACATTTAAGGTACACCAGTCACATGGTACAGGCTTCTTCAGGGCATAGGTGTATAATGTTAAAGGGATACATTCTCATTTGGGGGGGGCGGGGGTGGGAGTAGGAGAGAGAGAGAGAATAAAGATCTGAAAATAAAATAAAATTTGTTTTAAAAAACCCATAAAGGGATACAGAGTCTCTGTGAGACTTCCCATCCTTGTCACACACAGTCACATGTGCCTTCCTAGCCATATGTCAAAGCAGAGAATCACATTTGCGCTCACCCACCAAATGGGTCCTCCTATGTAGACAGTGTATGTGATGTTTTAGAAGGAGCCAGATGAATGTAAATTGACACTCACACCCACCATGGAAAAGAAGCCAAAAGAGCCTCAGTGGAGAACGAGTTTGATAATTAATGCTGAACCATCTTCATTGACAAAGCAAAAAAACCCCAATGGACCCAAGTATTCCACTGCCAGAATGACTCATGAGGAGAGAAGGTGTTGGGAGAAAAGGGACAGTGTGAGGTTCTTTGTTGTGCTGAGGAGACAGAGAGAACTCAGGCTT
>NW_020954723.1:21344479-21354618 GCF_900497805.2 Vombatus ursinus
AGAGAGAGAGAGAGAGAGAGAGAGAGAGAGAGAGAGAGAGAGAAAATTAGAGGAAACAGGACAGGAGGGGAAAATATTCTAAACTCATTGCATTGCTAATGCATATGCAGACACAAGAACTGGTTTGTGCCTATGCATATATGTATATGTAAATTAGAGGTGACAGGAAAGGGAGAATATGGTACCACCAGTGCGAGGTTGACGTATGGTGACCCAAGAAGAGTTGGGGTGTGTGTGTGTAAATTAGGGGTGACAGAAAAGCGGTTTATAAACCCATTGCCAGTTTGATGTATATTGACACAAGAAGAGTTGGGGTGTATCTGTATGTTTGTAAATTAGAGATGACAGAAAAGAGGGAATTTTATAAACCCATTGCCGGTTTGATATATATAGGGACAAGAAGAGTTGGGGTATGTATGTTTGTGTGTGTGCTTATGTAAATTAGAGGCACCAGGAAAGCGGGTGCAATAGTGCTAATGGTGCAGTGCCAGTAGATATGGGGGGGGGACCAGAAATGAGCAGGAACAAGAACTAATTGCTTTGTCTGTGTGTATCTGAGAGAGGGTGTGTGCCCCAGAAATTGTATATGTGAGAAAGCATGAACATGTGTGTATTCCAGAGAGACAATATAAGTGTGAGCATCCGCATCTGGGAGAGATGGTTTGAGTGAGTCTGTGAGAGAAAATTTATTTGTGAAAATGCTGTCTTTCCTAGGTACTTTCCCTCCCTAGGGAGGGAGGGAGGAAGGGGGGGAGAGACAGACAGACAGACAGAGAGAGGGAGGGAGGGAGAGAGAAAGAGACTGTATGTGTGAATGTGCATGTATATGAGCAAGTATGTAAAATGTGTGAGAGAAAGACAGAGGGGGATTGGGGCGGGGAGGGGGGGTGCGGAGAGGAGACAGAGAGTGAGCCTGTTTCTTCCATCCTTCTTTCAGTCAGGTTGGCTCCTGGAAAGGCTCTGCAGATTAGAGAGAGGGAGATGGCAGGAGAGGTCGAGATTTCATTACCTTTCTCTTTGTGTGATGTTTTCAAGTTGGAAATGTAAGACCAGAGCTATAAATAATCCAGTCACAGCTGCAGCATCCTGGAGATTTATGGCGCATGCTAATGCCAGGGAACTTGGGGGGGGGGGGGGTAGGTTTGCTTTGCAAAGCAAGATGAAAAACAAATGCACTCATACCCAGCACCCCAAACCAAAGCCTGGCTTCCAAGGTTGTTTCTCATTGGCCAGCTCCGAAAGTAAAGAAGGGGGAGGAAAAGACTTTGAACCTCTGCCCTGGCATGGCCTTGGACAGCTAGGGGCAGTCAGAGAATGAGTCATAAACCAAATCTCAGGCCATTTGAATGGGGAAATTTAAGGGAACCAGTCCCAGGGGATGGTGGGAGCAGACCCTGAGGCTATCATTGGCTTTGGAAATAGCCAAGGCCTTCTATTCTATGATCTGGGATCCTCTTGACTGCTTGGCAAATCCCACTTGGCCCTTCCATGTTTCAGATAAAGATTACTCTGCTGAAAATGAACCTGGAGTGACTGAGTTGTTTAAGCTGTAGGGAAAAAAAATTCTGGTTTTCTCTCACTCTTATATGAGGAGGTGAAGTTGAATACTTAATTTATCTGTTCATTCATTCATCTATCGTTGATTATCTATTATGTGCAAAGAAAGCACTTTGAGCACTAGATTTGGAAACAACACTAGGTTCAAATCCCAGTTGTCACTTATGTTATGATCTCTGTGACCTTGGACAATTCATTTGATCTCTAAAGGCCTCAGTTTCCCTACCAGTAAAATGAAGGGATGTTTCAGATAACCTCTGAGCTCTCTTCCAGTTCTGAATCTCTTCACTTGGTAGTGGGTCAAAACCTCAGAGAGGAATATCTTCCCCACTGTTATTGTAAGTAGGCTGCTGGGAGCCTGTATTGCTCAGTTACAGATAGCAGAGTATCTGGCCAGCAGTTGTAGAATGCTTGATATGTCAGAACAGGGACATAATTACTGGTAGATGCTAGCACCATCAGTATCTGTTCTTTGGTTTCCTTTACATACAGGAGTCAAGAAACCATCAGGTCTATCCTGAAGGGCATGGTAATAGAGATACAAAGACTGAAAAAGAAAGCATTTCAATATGATATTTTGGGGGGTGTTGGGGAGACCCTAGCAGATTGGACAGGATCAAGAAAGGTCCACTCACATGAAACACATAGGGAGTGACATTTGAGCTGGGCTTTTAAAGTATGAGACTGAAGAATGAATTCCAGAATTCAGGGGTGGGGTGGGGATATGAGGGGTGGGAGAGATCACCTGGAAAGGCAGGCTGGAACCAGATTGTGACAGGTTTTTTGTTTGTTTGCTTGCTTGCATGGGTGACCATGGATAATTCACTTTCCCTCTGGATCTCAGTTTCCTCATCTGTAAAATGTAGGAGTTAAACTAAATGCCAAACAGAGGAGTCTGTGTTTGATCCCAGATCGGTGCTGATCCAGTAGAACTTACTGAGAAGTGGAATAATGTGGCCAGATCAGTGGTATAGGAATATCATTTTGTCAGACAGGTGGATGATAAATTGGAGACTTAAGGGAGGGAGACCAATTAGGATGGTGTGGATAATTAATGAATCCTGTGAAGTGGTCCCATGTATTTGAAATCAGACTATTTGAAGTTATAATGGTATAAAATATGGTAATTGGTTCCAGCCCAATGGAAATGCAAATTCATATAATGTGGCCACTTTGAAGTTCATTATTCCGAACTGATCAGGACCTAGCTGTAATCTAGGCAGTGAGGGCCTGCACTAAGGTGGTGGCTCTGGGAAGAAAGGAGAGAGATAGGAATGAGATTGTTGAGGTAGAATCAATAGGATTCAGAAACTTACTGGACACTGGGGATGAGGGAGAATAATTTGGGGTGACTCTGAGGTTTTGAACCTTGAGTGACTGGGATCATTTGACGGTGCCCTTGACAAAAATAGAGAATTTCAAAAGGATGGGTTTGAGGAGAAACTGGTTGAATTTGAGACACTAAGGAACATTTAGTTCCAAATATAAACAGAGCCGGTAAGTAGCAGGGGAAGCTAGGTGGTTCAGTGGATAGAGTGCTAGGCTTGGAGTCAGGCAAACTCATCTCCCTGAGTTCAAATCCAGCCTCAGACACTTACTAGCTGTGTGACCCTGGGCAAATCACTTAAACCTGTTTGCCTCAGTTTTCTCGCCTCTGTAAAATGAGGCGGAGAAGGAAATGGCAAACCACTCCAGTATCTTTGCCAAGAAACCCCTAAATGGGGTCACAAAGTGTCAGATTCAGGATATGTATGAATCAGACACAGAAATGATCAAACAACCCAAGTAAGTAGCAGAACTGATTGGAACTCAGCAATTCAGACTCCAAATTGAATGCTAGCCCTCAGATCCCTTGGATCTTTCCAGTGCTCCTTCACAAAAAGTTCCCAGCATTCTCACTCCCTACAGGACAGGTCGTACCTAGATATCCCTCAGGCTCAGCCGCGTTACCTCATGCACTAACTTGGCATCTCGGCTTGGCTGTTCCTCCTCCAATTTGCTGAGCAAATATTGAAAAAGAAAATGGAGGCTGGGAGCCCAAAGAACCCTAACCAATATTCCCAACACGAAGCCCAGCCAAGATAAATAGGACTCTAGGACACAGGGCCCTAGTAGGCTGGGGCCAAGGATGGGGTAGCCCAGGGTGGAGTTAGGGGAGTTTGCTAATAGGTTGGAGGGAGGGACTCCTCTGAGTGCCAGGACTCCCTGTACTGCTCCATCCCTAAGAGCCCACCATTCAATCTGTCCTCAAAGGGCTGTCCTGTCCTGAAAGGACAGGATCTTCCTCTCCCTTCTAGCTTCTTACAACCCTGTGTCTCCTTGGGCCCCATCCTCCCACTGCTTCTCTCATCAGTCCCTGGGCCACTGCCAGGCAGCTCTATCCCTTTCCTAGCCAAACAGATTCAGGAATTCAGATTCTTTAACTTCCTCCTTCAACCAGAAGGGGAGCTCCCCTTTCTCAGTCCAAACCTTCTCTCTACACACAATGAAGAGCTCACAGCTCACCTCACCCCACTTCCTTCAACACACATCCTCATGACACAGCCATTCACATACACACCTTGGCAGAAATGCAAAAACAACACAAATCCAAGCCCACAGTCCTCCTCTCTTAGAAAGGAGCTGCAAATCTCCCACCTGACCATTCCCTCCTCCCCCACTCATTTCTCTGCTCCATATTCTTCCATCTCACTGAACCTGCCTACACCAGTGTACCCATCTACATGTATCTATAACTGAAGCCAGGCTAGGAAAGAAATAACATGGCTATAGACGAAGAACCTGCCTGATGCATGAGCCAGGTTAATCCTATGACCAGTCTCTAGTAAACTGGGGGTGCAGAAAAACATAATAGGGAAGGGAGGGATGAAAATTCACCAGATTTCCTAACCATCCCCACCCCCAACTGCACACACAAATAATTAATTTCTTTCAGTATACTGGAAAGAGTATGGAATCAGGAATGAGGAGACCTGGACTGTGGTGGCAGCTCTGTTTTAGCTGACTGTCTCTAGCTGTGTGACTGGGTGAGTCAGTTCTCTCTGGGCATATCATTTCTTCTCCCTGGTGTCCTCATATAGAAATGAAAGGTTAATCTAGGTGACCTACAAGGTCTTTAATCCTTATCCAAAATCCTTTGATTCAATGGATTTTCCCAGGATGCTCCTGTTTTCTCCACCTGCTTTGGCAGGGCCAGCATGAGAAAATATATTGACCCCATGGTCACCTTTCCTTTCCTCCTGCAATATGTCCTTGAACCTGTCCTGTGGCTGGCAGTACCCACTCCCCACCCCGGGACTAAAGCAAAGTAGAGGGGGCATTTGTTTTCAGGCAGCAATCCCTTGCCCTCCCCCTGGGCTGCCAACACCTGTGCCAATAGCCTCAGCTCTCTACTCCTCGCCCTTCAAGGAAGGGAGGGGAAGAAAAGTCATTAAGTGCCGCATAAGAGCTGATTCAGGCCACTGGCGTGGAGCGCTCTCAGGAAATGGGGCCGGGCGGCAGTGTCTGGCTGGATGATGGAGGAGCGATTGCCTAGCGCGCTCGCCCCCGACCCGCTGAATTATGGCTTTAATGCAGTCGCTTTAATAACTTGCCGGTGCCCAAATCACCAGATGCAATTTATGGCGGAGCAGGAGCCCCGGCATTTTTCTTCCTCTGAAGACTAAGCACATCTCGGATTACTCTCCTTCCTTCCCTCCTCCCTCCTCCCTCCAAGCCAGTTCACTTCTCCCCCTCCTTTCCCCACCTCCAACGAGAGAGAGAGAGAGAGACAGAGACAGACAGGCACAGAGACAGACAGACACAGAGACAAACACAGAGACAGAGACAGAGGCAAAGAGACAGAGACAGAGAAAGAGAGACACAGTCAGATAGAAATAGTGAGAAACAGAGAGAGACTCAGAGGCAGAGAGGGAGAGACAGGAGACACAGTGAGAAACATAAAGGGGCAGAGAGACACACAGAGACAGAGAGATAGACAGAGAGAGTGTATCCTGGCTTGTGTGAGTGCCTGACTCTATGCGTGCACGTTTCCTTCTCTTGGATGTCTTTACAGGAAACTGCGGAGAATGAGAAACTACTAATAAACGATGCTTAGGGAATCCCGCTTCGATGCTTTATTCTTCCAGACGCCTCCCTATGCCGACAGCCCATTTCTCCCTCTGAGAAGGCCCTGTGAGTCTCAGCCCGCCTTTTCTTTTCTTAAGGAAAGCCAAGGAATTCTTTCCCCGTCTCCTCTTTTCTTCTCGTTGTCTCCCCTGACTCCCCTCCTCCCCACCCAACAGTCTTTCTTCCTGCTTTTCAAATGTTCCATAACTTTCCCCCTGGGGAATGCATTTGCTCTACCTCCTCTACCTCCTCCCTCTCCCTGTCTTTTTCAGCAGTTTATATGACAACTTCCTGGGCTGTTTACATCGTGCTCTATTTTCATCCCTGCCTCCAGTCCTTTTTCCTCGGCTGCCCCTCCTCTCAGTTACGCCCCTCCCCCTTTCCTTGATCTCACTCCACCTCCCAGCCCACTGACCTTCTGGAGGAATTTCACAAATGAATCACAGCAGTGACCTGGTCAGTAAACCCTGTCTCAGTGTAAATATCTCCGCCTCTGGGTCTCCTCACTCCACCAAAGTAAGAGGGAGGAAATGAGAAAGAGGAAAGAAAAATAAAACAGAATCCTTCACCTCTGCTCCCAAAACAATGTTTTCTCTTCGTGATGTTGCCCCCAGCCTGGGGGGAAAATTCCTGTGTCAACTTCTTCCACCCAAGTGGAATCCCCATTGTCATCATTATGCCAGAGTTTGTTGTTGTTTGTCCTTTGTTCTGGAAGAAGGCCATGACATCAGGAAGGTGACGCCATGACTTGCAAGTGAATTGGATTTAAGCGAGGCAGGGCTGTGCAAAGTCACCAGCTCCATTCTGTCCTCTGGAGCCATCTGGGTTCAGTGGCAAGACATAGATCAGGACGCCTGGAGATGGCCCGCATGCCAGAGCATTGTCTTGAGTGGTACCCTGCTAATTAGAGCCACTGCTTCCATTTAGTCTCCTCTGCTATGGAGGCACCCCCAATCCCTCTTTGTCTCTCTGAAATCCTCTTTACTCTAGGCCTGAGCTCCCAATCTTTACCTTTCATTTCAGTACAACAGGACTGAAGGGATTGGGTGCCTGGGGAGAACATGGTGAGAGGTGGTTGAGCTTTATTTATTTATTTTTTTCATCAAAGCTAGACATCCAGCTGTGCTCTGGCTTTGGGGAATCATAGGATATTAGAGCCAGAAGAGATAATAGTAGACCTGGAGTGACCTATTTAGGGCTGGGGATTTGAGAAAAGAACCCATCTTTCTTCTGGGGACCTAAAATCCCTACCATCAATAATGTGGGCCCAAGTAGGCAAAATAAAAATCAAATCAACAAAAATTTATTGAGCATCTACTTTGGCATAAGCTTTCTAAGACCTGTCTTTTTGATCTGCCTGATGGGCTAGATAAAGTGAGGGCTGGAGAACTATTATCAAAGACCTATTCACCCAAGGCTCCTTTGGCTGCCAGAGTAGGTGGAAGTGGTGTGGGGCCAATGCCAGCAAGCCCTGTGACTGTGGAGCCAGTTTCAGACAAGGAAGCTTGAGACAAGTTGGGTGAGGGGTGGCCCAAAGTCACCTTGTCTGGAGCAGTGTGAGTGGGCAGGGCTCATGACTCTCTGAGGACAGATTCCAGCCAGGGCAGGTCCACTAAGTCCTGGATTAGGACATGCACTGAATCTCCCCTCCTCTAGTAGAGCCAGGCTTATATATTCAGAACTGTTCCATTTGCTAGAGAGATGATCTCACACGCAGGAGCTCAAGTCTGGGCCTTTGCTTTTGCTCTGTTGATTATTCCCAATTTATCCTGTCTATATTTTGTTTGCATGCTGTCTCTTTTATTAGACTGTGAGCAGTTTAGAGCAGGGACTGTCTTTTTTCTTTCTTTGTTTTCCTCTCCCTTTGCACAGTGCCAGGCACATAGTGGGCACTTAATAAATGCTTATTCATGATAGCACGTGTATAATCTCTATCAGATTGCTTGCCATCTTAGGGAGGGGAGATGAGGAGGGAGAAAAATTTGGAACTCAAAATCTCATAAAAAATGAGTGTTGAAAACTATCTTTACATGTCATTGGAAAAAATAAAATACTATTTACTAAAAAATAAAGGCTTATTGACTTGACTGGATATCATTATTATTAAGAATCTGGAATCTTTCAGGATAGGACAGGAGAGGAGTCTGGAAAACTCCCTACTGGATGGCATGCATCCGGTTTTTTCCTTGGTAAGCTGGTACAGAAACTGGTTTGGCACACTCTGGGGAGACCCTCGGTGAGTCTGTGTGTATTAGGTACGATGCAGGGTAGGTGTGGGGGAGGAAGCCGTCAGTAGCTCTACTGGCTTCTCTGCCAGGCTTTAGATTAGAAATGGTTTTTAAATGGCTCTGAAAACCCTTCTCTCCACTAGCTGGGCTCACATCAGAGACGGGGAACTTGAAGTGTTTGACTGCAGAATAAACATATGGACTGTAAATCCTGTGATTCAGAAGATTCAGCTGCAATATTCCCTTCTGCGGTTGCTATTGGTAACCAGGCTCTGCAAAAACACCATTTCCCCTGGAATACGAGGAGACCTGGAGCTCAGCAAGGGCATTCCAATTAACCCCTTCCTGCCACAGTAAACTTGAGCTGCCTTTTCTGATTCAGCAAGGACCAAATGAGCTGTGCTGGGAGGGAACAAATCACACCAGTTGGACATAGCACAAAACAACACATAAATAACACATCTGCTCAGTGCACAAAGAAGCATCGCAGATCATTCTCCCACAGGCATGCAGGAACACACAGGCATTCCCTGCTTGCGTTACATGCCTACACACACAGTCTGCCTATACAAACTGTTATCAGTGCTTCAGGAATACAGGCTTGTGGGTGCCCAGGATGCAGGCAGACTCACACCTCTGATTCCGTGAAAACTCAGCTCAAGTAACTACTCCAGCCAAAGTGATTTCGCCTTCTGAACGCTGTCATATGATGTTTTTCCTGTACCTTTCATTTGGCATTTCTCACATGCTGCCTACTGCTATTGATTACCTTTCTGTGTGTCACGTCTCCTTGACTAGACTAAGTTCCTTGATGTAGGTCAGAGAGAAGTATCTGATATTCCTTCGTACCTTCCTCAATGCCTAGCACTTAATAAGAATCCAATATACATCTTTTGATTGAAGTATATTCATATGTGTGTATGTGTATATGAACATGCATATATATGTGTATGTGTATATATGTATGTAGAAACATACATACACACTCATATTATATTAATACACACATACACATATATATGTGTATATATGTACACACAAACATTATTGTTGTTGTCATTCAGTTGTTTTCAGTTGTGTCCAATTCTTTATGATCCCATTTGGGGTTTTCTCAGCAAAGATACTTGCAATTTCCTTTTCCAGTTCACTTTATAGGTGAGGAAACTGAAGTAAACAGGGTTAAGTGACTTGCCCAGGGTCACACAGCTAGTAAATGTCTAAGGGCAGATTTGAACTAAGGAAGAGATGCATCTTGAGGCTTGACACTCTATCCACTGTGCCATATAGCTCCCTTCAAAATATATATTAAAGTATATATATATATGATATATAAAATATACATTGAAGTATAATATAACTATATGTATATATATGTACATATGTGTAAATAGATATAGATATAGATATGGATTGACTCATCTTCTTCTCCTGTTCAGTTCTTGTCCTCATCTTCCTGCAAGCCATCTGTATAGGATTCATCTCTGTGTCTTTCTTGGGATTTTTCAGTATTTTGTGGCTAGCAGGGCAGCACCTAGACTGTCTCTTTGTGTCTTGTTCTCCCCTATTAGACTAATTTCCATGAGAGTAGAGAAGTGGATTATATTTCTTCATACTTCACTTTGTTCTGAATCCTCTTTCAACACGACCAACTCACCTCCTTTTCTGGTCGTCTGCATCTTCTTGATTATACTTTATTATTTATTTTATTTATATATTTTATACATCTGGGCATCAGTTTCCTCCCTTTATCTATAAAATGATGGGGTTGGATTAGATCTCTAAATGCCTTCTAACCATGAAAACTATGACCCTATCACCCTTCTCATACTTTATTGGTTATATGTTGCTACCAATTTGCACCCACCACAAGTCCTTCCCTCACCCTTTCAGCTACCTGTAATTTGAATTCTTTTGAGATGGAGATGTTCAGTGATTTGACCATATGTTAACATCACAGGGTTTAAAAGATGAACTTAAAGTTTACAATGGCACCAAGATTTTTGGGACACCCTCCAAGTATACATTTGTTGTTGTTGAGTCATTTTTGCCCTGTTCTACTTTTCTTGACCCCATTTGAGGTTTTCTTGGCAAAGATATTGGAGATTTGATCTTTCCTTTTCCAGTTCATTTTCCAGATGAGGAAACTGAGGCAAACAGGGTTAAGTGACTTGTCCAGGGTCACACAGCTAGTAAGTGTCTGAGGCCAGATTTGAACTCAGGAAGCTAAGTCTTCCTGACTCAAGTATC
>NW_020954723.1:21354641-21357411 GCF_900497805.2 Vombatus ursinus
CACACACACACACACACACACACACACACACACACACACACACACACACACCCTTGTATCTAATATACAGATATGCTCTGTTATAGGACCCCACAGAGCCCTGACCACCAGTGTGTGGGCACATAAGCATACATGCACAAAGAACCAGTGACTAATATAGAAGAACCCAAACACACCTTCGTTCATTTAGAAGATACCAAGCCCCTCTGGCTGCTCTGTGAGACAGGGAGTGGAACAGGGCACTCATTCTGCCTCCAGAATGAGCTATGTTCCTGAGCTGCCTGTGGCCTGTGTGTGTAATGTCTGACCAGGAGCCAAGGGAACACAGAAGCTGAAACTCATGAAGAAATGTGTAAGTCTGTGTGTGGAAGTTGTATGGATGCATCTGTGTTGGGTGGATTTGGGGAGTTAGGGGTGGGGTGGAGGAAAGGAAATCTAGGAATAGAAATGAATGTCTCTGAGTTGGCCTTGCCATCAATCTGAGAAATGTCTTAGTATTCCAGGCACCTCCCTTTGGAGGAACCGGAAAACAGGACACCAGAGGCAGGGAGGGAATTGTGAGATTTAGATTTGGAAGGGACTATAGAGGTCAGAGAGTCCAACTTCCTCATTTACTGACATTTAGGCCCAGAGAAACCTAAGTGACTACTCCAGAATGCTCTTCCTCCTTTGTTTTCAAAGAGGACCAGTGACATCACCCAGTTTATGTCTTCACTTGCCAGTGAATTGGATTTAAGTGAGGTAGAGTTGCACAAAGTCATCAGCCTCACTCTGTCCTCCAGAGTCATAGAAGTCCAGTGGCAGGACAAAAGTCAGGATGACTGGTGACGGCCAGGTTGCAGTGGATGACCTTACTACCTCCCACAAGCTTTTACTAAGGACTTACTATGTTCAAGGCACTGTGCTAAGGTCAGAACAAAGAAATGCAGTTTCAGAGTCCAGGATTTGAATGTCATTTCTCTGACTCCAAATACAAATCCAATTCCAATGTGCTCTTCCCACAATGATCATTTTATATATGAATTAGTTTAGACCGACTTTTTATTCCTTGATCATAATTCACCTTTTGTTAGGATAGGTTTTTTTACTTTGTTTTTAAAGCACTAGAAGGGGCCCTAGTGATTAAGTCCAAAATCAAGTCCTTTATTTTGCAGATGAGAAAACTTGAATTCTGTTAGTCAACAGCATTTATTAAGCACCTACTATGTTCTAAGTGCTGTGCTAAATGCTGAGGATATAAAGAAAAGTTAAAAGACCATCCCTTCTCTTAAGGGACTGACAGTCTGAAGGAGGAGACAATATGCATACGATCAAGCTCTATACAAAATAAACTGGAAATATTCAACTGAGAAAAGGGATTATCATTAAGGGGGATCTGGAAAGGCATTCCGTAGAAGAGGGGATTTTAGCTGGAACTTGAAAGGCAGGGAAGCTAAGAGGCAGAAGCTAAGAGGTATCCAGACATGGGACATAGCTAGAGAAAATACCAGGAGTCAGGAGATGGAGATCTCATTTTAGGAACAGCAAGGAGGCTTTGGTCATAAAGTACATAAATGGTGTAAGAAGACTGGAAAGGTGTGTATCTGTGTTGGGGGGCAAGTTATGAGGGGCTTTGAACACCAAACAGACGATTTCACCTATTTTATTTATTTTATATTATATTTTATTTGATCCTGGAGATAACAGAGCCACTGGAATTTGCTGAGTGGGGAGTAGGAGCAACACGGACTTTAGGAAATCCCATTGACAGTTGAGTGGAGGGTGGCCTGGACTAGGGAGAGGCTTGAGGGAGGAAGAGGAACCAGCAGGCTAATTTCCAGGACCTGCCATGATGTCTACTGATAGGTACTTTACAGAATCAGGATTTGACCCCAAGTCCTGTGTTCTTTTCATTATACCTTGCTGCTTTCTTATTTTAAGGAATCCATAAGTAAATTCAAGAAACACAAAAACAAGGAGTATAACAGGACGACTAGGCATTTGCCCCATTCTCATTTCTGGGTCTTTCCGGGTTCTACCTGGCCTCTTCTCTGGAAGAGCAAGAGTTTGTTCTTGTAAATAGCATGATATAGTGGAAAAAGTACTGGATTCAGGGTCAGAAAATCCAGATCCTAATCTTGGCTCTATCACTAACCCCATGAGGTCAAGTTACTTTCCTTCTTAACTGTAAAATGAGGGAGTAGATGGATCACAGTGGTGTGTGCACATTGCTTGAGACAAGCCCTAATTCTGATAGGATTTCATTTTGTGATATCAATAGTCACTTGTGTCAGTCAGTCCATAAACATTTATTAAATGCCTAGTATGTGCCAGGAACCATGGGAAGGGCTGGGAAATACAAAGAAAGGCAAAAGACAGTTCTCGTTGGGGTTCTGCTGAGACTACACCAATTTGGAATATCTTACTTTGACCAGACGAAATTGACTTAAGCTGATTGATTATTCAATCAGCTTCCCCACCTTTTAGTTCTGTCAACTGAGTGCCTCACACACAAGCTTCTTGGTTCACTTTTGTTGTATCTGTTTTTTCCTGTGGCTTTAAAGGAGGAATATTGTTCCAAGGAAATATGCAAAAGTTGTAGCTCTTAAAGAGCACACTTAAATGTCTATTAGAGATATTGTAGTGGTTGCTGGTATGGGAAAATCAAGCATTTCAAGTATCATTCAAACTCACAACAAAACAGAATCAGTCACATTGAAGCACAAAGGAAAATTAGGTTGGGAATAAAAGATAAGGCCAAGAACTGACAAACTATTTTCTTTCAAAATAG
>NW_020954723.1:21357458-21373956 GCF_900497805.2 Vombatus ursinus
TCTCCCTCCCTCCCTTCCTCTCTTTCTTTCTTTTTTTCTTCCTTCCTTCCTTCCTTTCAGCAAAGACCTTTAGAAGGACCTAGAAGTTGGAGTTGTTACTGATGTCTCTGTAATGAGGCACTGACTTCTTGAAGTTGGAAGAACAGTAAGAAGACCAGTTTTTGTTTTTTTTTTAATCTGCTAAACATTGCTAAGAATGTTTTTTTAATTGGCATGGACAAGACAATACAAAGAATAGAGTGCCAAAGATTGACACCAGATTATTTTTCCTGATAAAGTTTACTTTTTCATTCAATGATATATCAAAAAACACTGATAGAAAAAGTCCATAAAATCTAGACCTCCAATCAAATGATAACATATCTACTCAAAAATGTTTTGGAATTTTTTATTTCTAGTCAGCCTGGAACTCTTGTGTCCATTGAAAGAATGATGAACTTTGAAAAATATATTGATATATTTAGAAGCAGAATTGTTCCAGAGTTATAGAAATGAACAAATTCAGATGTAATACTGCCATGTTGCCTTGCATCATGCCACATGTTGTGAAAAGTTAAAAGATTTATCTAAAATATAGAGATAAGTATGTTTCAAAGGCCTGGGAACTCACCTGATTCAAGCCCCATTGAAAGTCTTTGGGCTTACTTTTTGAAAGCAATTTGAAACTGTGCCCCAAAAGTCACTAAATTATGCATACCCTTTGACCCAGTGATACCACAAAAAGATCTTTTTTTAAGAAATGAAAAGGACCTATATGTATAAAAATGTTTATAATAAATATTTATAAATTTATAAGAACTTAGAAATATAATATTTATAATGTTATAGCAAAGAAGTAGAAACTAAAGAAATACCCATCAATGATATGATAACTGAACAAATTAGAATGTTTGAATATATGGAATATTATTGTACCTGAGAAATAACTAAAAGGATGGTTTTAGACAAACACAAGAAGACTTGCATGAAGATGAAAAAGCAAGCAGAACCAGGAAAACAATTTATGTTATAACAATGTTGTTAAAAAAAAAAAACCAACCCAGACTTTGGAGAACTTAAAAACTCTAATCAATGCAATTACCAACCATGGGTCTAAACCAGAGGACTAATGATGAAGCATGCTGTTCACCTTGTGATGGACTCAAGGTGAAGAAGGCAATATGAACTTTCAGACATGGATAATGTGGTGATATGTTTTGCTTGACGATGCATATTTGTTTTTGTTTTTCATTTGGGAGGCAGGTGAGGAGGAGAGGAAGATTGGTGTAGGGTTGCAAAAAAAAAAGAGAAAAGAGGATAATGAAGCATTAAATATATAAGAGAACAGAAGGAAGGCTAGATGGAAACATAGACAAGTAGGAAAGATTGAAAGTTACATATTAAATTTATTATGTATTTAAAAGGAAAAGCAAGCCATGTATAAGAGAGGTTTGCAGTTTCCTATAAAATCCACTTATGTTTTAGTTTTTGTAAGAGGAAATGTTACCTTTAAGTTGTGTTTTTGCTAAGTTTAGAAAAGAAGGAAAATTCTTAAAACTATTGGCTAGACTTAGAAAAATATGTACTTTGATAATCAAAGGTATACTTTGATGATATCCGATGTTCTGTGTGGTTTCATGATGAAAAGCTAAAGAATATGTTTCCAAATCTTGTTAACTCAATTTCAAATCATGTGAAACAAATGATTGCAGTAAAATAAGGCCATATAAAAGTTATAAAAATCATTGCTATACAAGTCAATAAATTTAATTAATTTACTTTGTTCAAGTAATTCATATATCACTGTAGGTGGGCAAAGGTCACAGAATTATTCAAAATAAATTCAGACTTGGAAGGCACCTCAGAGACCATCTAACTCTGATAGTCTATGTCACATAGTCAACATTTTATTTTAAAAATAAACATATTGCTGTGTAAGGGCTTCTTCCTTCCTTCCTTCCTAGCAGTGCCTTCCATCTCTAGGACTATCTTAGTCTCCTCTTTCCAAGCACTTTTAAGTCTGCCTCTGGGCCTGGTGCATTTCCAAATGATTCCCATTTGAAATGTTCCATTCCAGTTGCTATCTGAAAAATCTTTTCCCACATTTCATGGGTCATCTTTCTAGCCCGGTGGCTACCTAGTAACCAATGTTAGTGGATAGACCAGCTGCACTCTTCACATGACCCTGGGACCTCTTCTTCCCCAATATCCTTCACAAAAGTTAGACTTTGGAGACAACAATATGTAGGACTGGACATGTATTTATAGGGATCATTCATGAAGATATGATTTGAGGGGCTAATGATGGGGAAATCTGTCTGACTCACAGTGCCCAAGATTTTACTATTAGTAAATTTCTTTAAGTTTCATTTGACCTCCTCTTTTTTTAAGCTGTAAATGTCTGTGGGCATTGTTATTAACACCTCATTATAATTAAGATGTCCAGGGCCTTGAGGAGCAGAGGCACTATTGAGTGATGATGCAGAGACAAATTTCATTAAATAATAATAATAATAATAATAACAATAACAATAATGATAACAATGATAATATAACAATAATGATAGCTTATATGTACTTATCTCTGCTTTCGGTTTCCATGTATTATTTCATTTACTCCTCACAACCTCTTTGTCATGAGTAGACAGTGCAAGTATTGTTGTACCTCAAAGAACAGGGAACTGAAATTTCAATGAGTTCGATGACTTGCTTAAAGTTATCTAGCTGGGAAGTAAGACTAGAATTAGGTCTTCTGAAGTAAAAAATCAGTGCTCTTTCCACCACAATGCCTCAACTTTACTATAATTTTGCTTCTCTCTGGCTTTTGCTGTCTAGCTATGCTATACTGGTCCTACAAGAGGTAGTCATGCTGGAGGGGAGGGCCGAGGCTGACCTACAGAGAAACCTAAACTCTAGGAACCTAAAACCCCACCCAGGAATGAGATTTGTACAATCTGAAAGTGATGAAGGAATGACCAGAATTCAGATTCATGCTCTGCCACTTACTATGTGATCTAAGGCAAGTCATTTATGGGCCTGAGTTTCCTTATCTGTAAAATAAAAGGTTTGGATTAGATGGCTTCTGAGTTTTCTTCCATCTCTGATTCATTTATTTTTTTAATGAACTTGACTAACATAATCATTTCCTTGTATAAAGAACAGAATAAGATTGTGTCTGAAACTGTGAAACTTTATCATGTACATTTTATTTTAAAAATTTTAATATAAATGTTTTATTGATTTAAATATCATTGTCACTTTTCAGTGACTCTCTCCCTCCCCTGTAACAAAGAAATACTTTTTTCTTTTTACAAAGACTCATAGATTAGCAAACCAAATCAACAAATGACTGGTAAATCCAACCTATTAAACCAATGTTTAATAGGTTAAAAAAAATTTACTGGCATGCTTTTAGGTGAGCTAACCAGAATAGATTTTAGCCATCTTTTCTTTTAAAAAAATATTTTTTCAATCAAGAAAATTCTGCTTTCATTCCCTTTCACTTGTTCTTCCACACCACCCACTGGAAATGAAAAGAAAAATCCTTATTATAAATATATAGTCAAGCAAAACAATTTCCTCCATTGGCCATGTCAAAAAAAGAACATTCCTCAATCTGCACTCTGAGTCAATTACTTCTCTGTCAGGAGATGGGTAGCATGTTTCATCACAAATCCTCTGGAATCATAGTTTGTCATTATACTGATAAGAGTTTCTAAGTCTTTCAAAGTTGTTTATTTCTACAATGTAATCATTGTATAAATTGTTCTCCTGGTTCTGTTCATTTCACTTTCTATCAGTTGATACAAGTCTTCCCAGGTTTCTCTGAAACCATCTCTTTCCTAATTTGTTGCACACAACATGACATTTATATGTTGATAACTTGTTTAATCATTCCTTAGTTGATGAGCCCCCCCTCAGTTTCCAATTCTTTGTCATCACGAAAAGAGCTGCTATAAATATTTTTTGTACATTCTTAGAGTTTGTTTGGTTTAGGATTAATTTCTCCCTTAACCTACCCTCCCTCTTATGCCATTCCCTCTCAACTCTCCCCTTTCCTTCCTGTTTTCCCTGTTTAGTGAAATATATTTCTGTACCCAACTGTCTATGCATATATTCTTCCCTCCTTTGACCAGTTCAGATAAGAGTGAGGTTCAAGGTCATCTGCTCCTCCCACCCTTTCTTTCTTGTTTATAGATTTCTACTTGATTATGACAATGATGTGATATCACTTTCCTCATTCTTTGTCTCCATTCCTCTTCCTCCCTATCCTCCCCTCCTCCTACAGCGTATTCCTCTTCCCTTCCCTTTTCTTTCTTCTCTTAAAATTATTAACTATAACAGAACCACTTCCAGGCCCTCAGTCTAATTAGACTTCCATTCATGACCTCTGATGATAACAAGGTTCTAAAGGGACACACACATCATATCCCTATATTAGAATATAAATAATTTATTCTTAATTAGTCCTTTATGATTGTTCATTCATGTTTACCCTTTTATGCTTCTCTTGACTTTTTTATTTTCACTACATATTTTCTATTCAACTTTTGTCTTTTTATCAAGAGTGCTTACATTTCATTAATCGTCCATTCTCCCCCAGGTAGGATTATACTTAATTTTGCTGGGTAAGTTATTTTTGGTTGTAAGCCTATATCCTTTGCCTTCTGAAATATTATATTCCAAGCTCTCTGATTCTTTATAGTGGAGGCAACTAAATTGTTGTGAGGATCAAATGAGAATATTTGTAATGCTCTTAGCACAGTGCTTGGAACATGGGCACTTACAATGTGTTATTCTCTTCCCTTTTTTTCATTATTTCCATTGAGATTCCTGTTCTTGTCTTCCTTCATATGAATTTTGTTATTTTTTCTAGTTCTATAAAATATAACCTTTTGGTAGTTTAATTGGTAGGGCAGCTAGATAGCACAGTGGATAGAGTGCTGGGCCTGAAGTCAGGAAGATCTGAGTTCAAATCCTTCCTTAGACACTAGCTGTGTGACCCTGGGCAAGTTACTTAATCCTGTTTGCCTAAGTTTCCTCATCTGGAAAAGGAAATGGCAAACCACTTCTAGTATCTTTGCCAAGAAAACACTCAGTGGAGTCACAAAAAGTTGTATACAACGAAACAATAACAATAAAATTTAATCGGCATGACACTGAATCTGAAAATAATGGTAGTATTATCATTTATATTTTATCCATACACTCACATGCTATGATTTCCTAAGGTCCTTTACTGCTCTGATATTTTGTGATTTTGTGCGGTTGACCTAGGAAAATTCAGAAGTTCCTGGGTGCCCTGAAAGGATGTCCTTGACACAGGTTTGGGTAGTGTGGTCAGAGCAGAGCAATCCTAGAAGCTTTCTTTGGTTTCCAAGGGACCTGTAGTAATATCCGAAGGTCATGGGAGCTGCTTCAAAGAGGCAGAGCTATTTTGTCTGGGCTGGGAGCACAGTAAGGGGACAACGGCCCTCCTTTAAGTGTAATAGGGATTCTGGGAACCCACGGCTGTGTTAGAACCAATGTTAAAATTTCAGTGTCAGCATTTACACCTTGGAAATCAACAAACACTTCAAATAAGGCCTTGGTTCATTGTTTTGTTGATTGTCTAGCCTTAAGAAAGTGATGGAGAAAATGTTATAATGCAGATTAAACTTTAAAGCTTGTTTTACACACCCCCTTCTTCCCCAAGAGCTGGTTGTTAAACAGCATACACACTCCCAAGAACTTAACATGATTTGAAATGATAGCCTTGATTAAAAAGCAATCCAGAGATCTTGTTGTAGTGGTAACTCCGAGAAGGTGACTATGCAGGATAATGAACATTCCCAAGTGAAACTATTGCATATTTACCTTGCAACATACACATAACCTCTCCCTTACTACAGTGTACACATACATACATTCCTCCCTGAACATTGTGCTGATGTGGAAAAGATACAGAAACATTAGAAGTGGAGTTAAAAGTGGGTTCAAGTCCTGATTCTTATTTTATTACTCATGTGACCTTAGAAAAGTAATTTCACCTCTCTCAGCCTGAGGAGGTTGGACTAGGTTTGTGGTATTGGAGAAAGAACACTGGCTTTGGAATCAGAAGGCTTGGGTCCACACTCTCCTGTGTGATCTTGGGCAAATCATTTACATTATCTGGGCTACAGTTTCATCATCTGTAAGATGAGGGCATTGACTAAATAATCTCGAGGGCCTGTCTTGCTCCATATTTAATCTTGTGATCTTCTAACTCTAAATTGCTATGAATACACAACACAGATCCCAATCCTTTGCCCAGGCAGAACACTCAATAATCCTGGGTTTCTATTGATAGAAAGAAAAGGAATGCTATTAGCAAGCCCCAGCAGAGAATAAGCTGGCTGAGGGCAGGTACTGTTTATTTTTGTCTCTGAGTTGCTTTCTACAATGTATTGTTGGGGGGTGAGGGTAGAGAGCGAGGCATTCCGGGCTGTAAAGATAGGAAGCAGAATGGGAGAAACGGCTGGGAGAAAACACCCTTCTCAGATCAAAGGTGATGTCATTCTCTCTTTGTCCCAGTTCCCACCCCGGTCTCAGAGCTCTCTGCAAATGTACCCTCAGGAAAGACACGTCAACTCACCTGCAGCAGCCCTTAGGGCATTTTGGGAATGCAAACACTCCCCTGGGCCAGGGGTGACCTTCTGGTTTGGTTGGTATTTTGGGCTGGATGGGGTTAATCCCTGCCCTGCATTTCCTGTCCAACTGCCTGACTTCAGGCTCCAGGCAAAAGCCACAGACAGACGATGATGTCAGCAACACTATCTCTGCTTCCTCTTGGCCTACCCTCTCCCTCTCCCTCTCCCTCCCCACTCCCCATCCAACCCAGGGCCCCTGATCCTGGCCTATGCCAGTTAGGGCAGTTGGCATATTCCTCTTCTCTGGGTACTAGGAGCCACTTAACATCTCTGGATCAGAGTTAATGACCTCCTTATATTAAAAACATGTGTATTTAAACATACACACTGATGGGTGTGTAGGCTTCAAGAGGAGGAGGGAAAGGGCAAGCTAGAGACTAATTTTGTAGGTGGTGATGGGTGGGGATAGGGGGCCTCCTATAACAACCTCCAGGCATCCTGATCTATATCTTGTCACTGGACCCAGATGGATCAGGAGGAGAAAGTGAGGCTGGTGACTTTGCACAGCCCTCCCTCACTTAAATTCAATTCACTTACAAGTCACCTTCCCGATGCTGTGGTCCTCTTTGAGAATGAAGGACAGACAGCAAACAAACCCCCATCCCAATTCAAAAGATTCAGTTAAATTAAACAACAATTCAACAGGATCTCATGGGTTATAGGCATATTGCTTGGCCCTTGTTTATTGTGGGCAGTTTAAATTCTAAGCCCCCCAAGGCAAAGTTTTCAAAGGGCACCCCTCTCCAGTTCATTAAATAATAATAGATAACATTTATATAGCACTTACTATGTACCAGGCACTGTGCTAAGTGCTTTACAAATATTATCTCATTTGATCCTCACACCAACTTTGGGAAATAAGTGCTATTATTATCCCCATTTTACAGATGAGAAAATTGAGGCAGAGGTTGTGACTTGTCTAGAGTCACACAGCTAGTAAGTATCTGAGACTGGGTTTGAACTCAGGACTTGCTGACTTTGTCCCAGTACTCCATCCACTGTGCCACCTAGCAGCCCCCTATGTACCATTGGGAGTACCTTAATATCTTCAGGGGAGACATTCTCTTCAGGGAGCTACTTTGTGATAGATCTTCCAATGGTCTTAAGGAAAGTATTATTCAATTTAGCAACAATTAAAAATCTATTAAGGACCTACTACACACAAGGTGTGCTAGATAGACAACTGAGGTGAAATCCTGAAGCCCTGGGTTCAAATCCAGCCTCTGATACTAACTATGTGACTGGGCAAATCCCATAACCTCCCAGGGAATTCCCCCAGGTCACTGAGGTACAAAACACCGTTCATGACATTATACTGAGGCATACAAAAAGTAAGAAAATTAAGGAGTTCACAATCTATTCCTATTTCATGCATCTGTGTCTTATCTGTTTGACCAGACTGAAAGCTCCTGGGTCTTTTTGGTATCCCAGGCCTGGGCACACAGTGGGTGGAAGATTTCCTGTTTCCAGTATCTAGGAAGCCTAGCTCCTGGAACCATATTTTAAGAATTTGGACAGAAGACTGAATGGTCCAGATGAGGTAATGCGGGAAGCCCAGCCTTAGATGAAGGCATGATGCAAACTGGTAATCTAGCTTCTTTCAATTTCTCTTCTAGAAGTATCTTTTGCATTGGGGTAATGAGAAAACAATAGGGCCCCTTGCATCTTTTTCTTCTGAGCTGTGTGTGTGTGTGTGTGTGGGTATCTTTACTTTATACTTCTATTGTATTTATAGTCTCCCTTATTAGAAGGTAAGGAAGTTAGGTGATCCAGTGCATAGAGTGCCTGGTCTAGAGTCAGGAAGAACTTCGTGCAAATCCTGCCTCTGACATTAGCTGTTACTTAACCCTATTTGCCTCAGTTTCCTCATCTTTAAAATGAGCTGGAGGAGGAAACGCCAAATCGGTCCAGTATCTCTGCCAAGAAAAACCCCAGATGGGGTCACAAAGAGTCGGACATGATTAAGGCTCTTGAACAACAGTAATTTGTAAGGAGGAGAGGGAGTACCTTTTATGGGGGAGTATGCAGATCTGGGAGTGAGGTAGTGTGGGGCTCAGGGAGCTCTAAGTGCATTGTGGGTAGAAAAGGCTGCAGCATCTATTTTGTGTGGTTGTGTGCAAGGGCGTGAGTGTTTGGGTATGCCCATGGATGGGGCTTAGTCCCAGCTGTGCATGTACCCATGGGCTTGGTTTGGGTGGATAGTGTTTTCAGGTATGTGGGTCTGGGCACTGAGGGTGGATTTGCCATAGGGCTGGCTGTGTGAGGATCAGGAAGTATATACATAATATTGGGAGTAGTGGGTAAGGGCTAGACTCCAGAGCAAAGGGGGCTTGAAAACAGGATCTACCTTGCCGTCTTAGGACCCTTCCAGCTCTAAATCTATGATCCCTCTGTAAGCCTGGGGATGAAGAATGGCAGCCTAGGCACCCTTTTGGACCTCTCTCAGTCCCCAGCTCCCTTTGCTTTTCTCCCTTTCTGGCCCTTGGCCCCTCTTCCTGTGAAGGAACAGATCAGATTGCCAGAAATAATGCCCCAACATGACCCTCCCTCTGCTTGTTCCTACAGTTGGGCTGGTTTCCATCTGCAGCAAGCCACAATTTGCTCCTTGTACATTCTTCCCTTTCTTTTCTTGTTTCTCCAACCTTCCCCTTTCCCTCCCTCTCCCCCCTCCCCCTTTCTTTTTCTCCTTCTTCTGGAGGCTTCGACCCTGTGAATTCCTGTGGGCAGCCTGCTGGCCCCTGACTGCCAGATTCCAAACCTTGGAGAGAGCAGAGGGAGGGGGAACTCAAACCAAACACTCTCCCTTCTCCTGACTTCTCCTCCCCCTTCCCAACAGCCCTCTTAAGCCCTCTTCCTACCACCTTAACCCTTCCTCTACCAGGGGAACTTTGAGAGGTCTTAGGATCTAGGACACCAGGAAAACTGAAGCATCAGTGTGTGTGAGAAGGCAAAGAAAGGGTAAGACCAAAAGCTTCACATAGGAGGAAAAGCAAAAAACACACAAATCCCACTCGTGTTCAGTGTAACCTTCCCCTGGACTCTGGCTCTTTCCCTTGAAGTTGGTAGGCAGGGCTGGTTGAGCCATCTTTAGAAACAGGATGCCATGTCCCTCTGCTTTTTCCTTTTACCCAACATGGGTAGGGAATAGCTCTCAGAATGAGCTGTTCAGCCCCTGTGTAAGTAAGCATGATCCTTCTGCCCAAAGCTGCCTTGTTCTCTCTCCCTCTCTTGTTACCCAGGCATTGGGAAAGCCTACCATTCCCTAAACATTTCCATCTTTCTGTTCTTCAGTCCTATCCTATTCTGCCTTCAAAGGGTCCTGAAAATGAGGCACTTGAGGGGAGGGGGAGGACACCAAAGTGACAGCTTTCTGCCCCACAAAGCAGCCAAATGGTTTAGAAAGGGAATTAAATCCAAAAAAGCTCAACTTCCCTGGAGCTGTCTGGCTTCCTTTTACCCCTGGTCTCTACTTGCCTGGCAGGCTTTTAAGTCCTCAAACCTTCTCCACGGCCCCTGAGGGGCTGGTTGGCCCCTCTACAGGTTTCAGTCCCAGGTCACACTAGTGGAAAAGACCCATTAGATCATTCTCTTTGCTGCCAAAGTCTCTGGAGGGAGGTAGGGAAGGAGGGAGGAATGGAGTAAGAGTTCAGCAATGGCCTATGGCCTGTGGCCTGGAGAAATCCTGGTGCTCCAGGGGTCCTGTGGAAAGCCAGGGAAAGTGTCTTTACTGAAGCCAGGATGACAAGAGCTGGGAATGGAATCGAGGTAGCTCCAACTCACTGCTCAGAAGTCTGGGTAACATTCCTTTTTAGGAGGTTGGAGAGAGAAAAGACGTCTCATCTTCCCTGATCCACTACACTTAGAAAGGCCGGTCTTAGTAAGTTGGCAGAGTGAGCAGTGTGTAATTTGAGGGGCCGTGGGCAGGCCTCCCTGCCGAAAATATCTTTCCCACCTGCCTGCTGCTGCCAACTGAAATTCTACCATTAGAGATTCATTCTTTTGAGTCTCCATACTTTTCTATTTTCCAATCCCCTAATAAAGCAATAACCAAGAAAAAACTGATAAATAGAAGTATGTATAGAATGATTTTACATATATATATATACATATTTGTATCTAATAGTAGCCATCTCTAGGGTAGGGGGGAGAAAAAAGAAATTTACATGAGAATTTTATTATATATTTAAAAGGAATAGCAAGTTGTACAACAGTAGATTTGCAGTTTCACGTGCAGTCATCTTTTTATTATTCTACTGTTATGGAAATGCTTGTTTCATTTAGTAAATTAAAAATAAAATTAAAAAATTAATAATCATAGCTAGCATTTATAAAGTGCTTTAAGGATTTCAAAGCACTTCCTATCCATCTGATCCTCATAACTCCCTGTGGTCTTATTTGGGAGCTATAAAGGTATTAAAGTTACCATTTTATGGATAAGGAAACTGAGAATCAGAGAAGTTATGGAATTTGCCCACAGTCACCCAGCTAAAAAGTATCAGAAGTAGGATTTAAATCCAGATCTATTCTAACTCTAGGTCAAGCATTCTTTTCACTCAATCCTGGAGCTGAGCTATTCTAATTGGTGCATGAGTCAATGAGTTCAAAAGCAGCTAACCCATTAAATCTCGCCAGGGTCAGACCAAGTCTCTCATCCCATCCAGACATAGGATAGAGAACAGGGTCTACCTCAGCATCTTGCCACCTACCCAGCTGTCCCCCCTCCCCCTTCCCACCTCTTGCTTTGGAAACAATAATCAAAACAATGACCATTGCTATTAGGAAGGGTGGTACAACACATTGCCTAAAGGCTGCACTCAGAATTTGTACAACTCCCTTCCCTGACTACCTGCTCCCCAAATATATTGTCCCCTCCATTACAATGTAAGCTTCTTGAGGACTAGGACTATCTCATTTTTTTTTTTTTTTATGTTTGTATCCTCTGTACAGGCACTTAAATGCTTTTTCATTTATTGATTTATTCGTGTATTTCATTGTCTTGTGCAGACTATGACAGTCAATTGTTCACTGATTTTGTGGATATGTGGGGCTTATAGATGATGAACTTCGTCTGGAATTGAAGAGAGAACTAAAATTGCTTGTTTTTTTTTAATTGTAATTTTTTTCAATTAACCCACACCTTACTTCTTTTTATTTCCCCTCCCTTTAAAAACACACACACACACACACAAAAAGACAGAAGCAAAAAAAACCAATAACAAGAGAGTCTTGTAACAAATATGTATTATTAAACAAAAAAAATCACTCATTGGTGATTGTTCAAATAAAAATGTGTCGACCTCATTCTTCATTCTCTACCTCTCTATCTGGAGGCAGATAGCATGTTTCATCATGAGTCTTCTGGAATCATCATTGGCTGTTGTGTTGATCAGAGTTCTTAAGTCTTTCAAAGTTGTTTGTTTTCTTTTATAATATGATTGTTATTGTACAAATTGTTCCCCTGGTTCTACTCTCTACATTACATCATTTCTTGCAGCATAATGTTGTTATGTCACGTCTGATGCTTTGTGACCCCATTTGGGGTTTTCTTGGCAAAGACACTGGGGTAATTTGCTATTTCCTTCTTTAGTAGATTATGGCAAACAGAGGCTAAATGACTTGCTCAGGGTCACACAGTGTCTGAGGCCAGACTTGAACTCGGGTCTTCCTGATTCCAGGTCTAGTGCTCTATCCACTGAGTCACTTAACTGCCTCCAAAAAATGAACTTTGTATTCCATCACTTTCATAAACTGTATCTTGTTCAACCCTTCCTCAGCTGATGGGCAGAGGAGAATGAAACTGTGTAGTGATTTAAATTATCCCATACTGTTTGCTGCCACAAAACCCAACCTCTTTTGATATCAATATTTTTGGGGTGATGCTGTATGACTTTGAATCATGCAAATCTTGGAAGAATTAAAGGACAATGGAAAGATAAAACATGAATCTTGCCAATGATGGCTCCAATAGGAGAAGGACACTTACAGCCAGGAAAGGAACTGAGCCAATCACATTCTGAGAGTGAGAGGTGGCCTGAGCGCTTCATTGATATCCCTGAGAAAGTGTTAAAAAAAAAAAAAAACCCAACCCAAAACAAAAACCAAAAAAGCAAAACCTAGAAGGTCTTTAGCAGGTTGTGGGAACCTTCAAAGCATGGAGGGTTTATGGAAAGGCTGGTCCATTCTATACAATCTGCTAAAATAATCTTCTGAAGGTACATGTCTGACTATATCACTCTGCTCCTCAAAAATCTCCAGTGGCTCCCTGTTGTCTCTAGCATAAAACCTAACCCTCTCAAGCTAGCATCTAAAGCCTTCTGCAATGTGTTTCCAACTCACCTGCACTTAATTCACAGTCTTCCCCTTTGGTGACTCAACCTTCCAGTCAGACTGGCCTACCAGCTATTCCCCTAACTCAATATTCCATCTCTTGTCTCTGTGCCTTGGCCTAAACTGACCCTCTTGCCTGGAATGCAGTCCACTCTCACCTTTCTGCCTGCTACAATTGGTCTCCTTCAAGGTTCAGTTGCTATTTCCTACATAAAATCTCTTAATCTCTATCGGTCGTTGCTGCTGTCTCTTCCTCCTGAAATGACCTTGTGTTTACTTAAATAAGTTTATGCTGAATTCTTCCCATTCCAACCCTTTGCCATTCCCTCTTTCCCCTCTTCCCCAAACCCCCAGCAAAACATAAGCTCTTTCAGACCTGAGACTGTTTTGTTTTTATCTTTCTCAGAGGTGGCTTGGACATGGTAGGTATTTAATAATTTTTTTTTAATAATTGAATTGAGTTTAGGTTGGAGGAATTGAGATGATCCAGGCGGAGAATTCAAAGATACATCTCGGGCATCATAGTACTATTGGGAAGGGATCATCGTTTAAATTGCTTATTGGTTAGGGAAGGGGAGCTGATTGAGATTAAGGCCTTTAGGATATCTAGGTGAGTCAGGGGCCAAATAGCGGGCACAGGAGATGCTGTCTTTTTGTTTATTTATTTGTTCATTCATTCATTCATAATCAACAATTTATTAAGGGACTATTGTGTGGAAAGCATTGAGCTAGACACTGGGGGAGATAAAGAATATCACTAAAATGTGGCCTCTGCCCTCAACTAGATTATAGTTTAGAAGGGGGATAAGACACAAACCCAGATACAGAATGCATACTACATAGTGTTATAATGATAAATTGATTAGAGCTTTGCTGGAGAGTTGCAAAATAAAGTTTTACATGAGGTCGGGTGTAGGGGTAGGTAGGGGGTGAATAGGTAGGAGAAGAGATCAGGGAAGGCTTCCTGAAACAGATGGTGTGTGAGTTGGGTTTTAAAGGATGGGTAGTAATTAAATGTGTGAAGAGGGAGGGCACTGGTGGCTTACAGAATAGCCTAAGCAAATGCTTAGGAGAGTGAATGGTACTTTTCTCTGAGGACAGAATAATCAGTTTGGCTGGAGTTTAAAGTTCATGATGGGTAGAGGAGTGGCCCAGAGGTTAGAGCACTGGATTGGGAGTCAGGAAGATCTGAGTTCAAATGTGACCTTAGATGCTTACTAGCTAATGACCCTAGGAAAGTGACATAACCTTGCCTCAGTTTCCTCATCTGTAAAATAGAGCTCATAATAGCATCTACCTCCCAGGGTTGTGAGGAGCAAATGAAATAATCTTTGTGACATGTTTTGTAAATCTTAAAGTGTTATATAAATGTTATAAAAGTATATATGTATATAGATAAATAAAATGCATATATGTATATAAATAAAATGTATATATGTATATAAAGAAATAAAAATATATGTGTATACAAATAAAATGTATACAAAAGTTATTATCATCAAAGGTAGTAGCAATATGAGATACTGCCAAAAAGGGCAGGGTTTTGCCATATTGATAAAAAAGGGGGTAGGGGGCTTAAACTTCACTTGGGATCAGTTTGCTGTCCTGATTAGCATCTGCCTTACCTGACTCAATATTTCCTGGCGACCTAGCCAGGTTGCACTTCATTCCTTATTTACCTGCCATCTTCTGGTGTGCTTCTTCAGTATACTTGCAGAGGTCATTAGCAAATACTCCGTCCCAGCACTGTCCCCGTCCCCACCTCTCAGGTCTGGAACCGCTATCAATCAACTCTGCCATTATTCCTGGAAGGGATCTATCAATCTACTTCCCTATGGCCCTACTCACCATTCCTGTAATATTCTAGATCAAACTGTCCTTCTTTGGCCATCATTCCCCTTATGTGTTTTCTCCCTTCCTCAGCCCCTTAGAATGTAAGGTCCTTGAGGGCAGAGGTTTTTTTTTCTTTTATAGTTATATCTCCAGCACTTAGTACTGTGCTTGGCACACAGGAACACTTAATAAAATCATTTTCATTCATTCATTTTTCATTAGGGAGCTATTGAGGATGTTTAAACAGAAGAATGATACGATCATTTCTACGTGCAATATAGATTATTCTAGCATTTATATCGGAGGGAGAGAGAAGCCCACATAAGGACAAAGTTCCTGGGGGAACAAAAGGACAAATTAAGGTCCAAACTATTTTACTTTCACCATGATTTCTAAACCCTTAATTTTTCATGATTATATGTATATATGTATGTATATAAATGTGTGTATGTTTATATATATATAAATATACATTATGGTTTGCATGTATTTTAAAATTTTATTTTATTTTTAATTTATGGAATAAAACAAGCATTTCCATAACATAGAATAATAAAAAGATGATTACACATAACTCTATTAGGTACAACTTGCTATTCTTTTTAAATATATAATAAATATCATCATGTAAATTTCACCCCCCCCCAATCCCATAAGGTGCTCATAAAAGTCAAACTGTTTATTATATATATGAAAATGTTTTCAACATTCTTAAAACTGTGTATGTTTTAAGGAGCAAAGCTTCTGATTAGCTATTAAAAAATCAGGGTTTCATCCTGTCCTATCTGAAGGTTGTTAGGAGGTACTCCATTTGATGGTCACATTTGCTGATGGAAACCAGACACGCAATTGTTGGCTTCTTTCTGAGCTGCCAGGGCAGTCTGAGGCAGGGCTGTAGGCATAAATACTGCTCAAGCATCCCCTGCATCATTTGTGGATGGGTGTGAGCATGAATTGAGAGGGTTCCAGATGGAGTTCTGTTCATGCATTAACCCCAGGGCAGGGTGGTTTCTGAACTTTCTGAAATTGTTGCTGGATGCAAGGGTCGGGGGTCTCAGAAGGGAAATTTTGCTATGCTGAGGGAACAAGACCTAGGAATGAGGAGAATGGAGGCCTATGTCTTAATTCTTTCTTCACCACTAAACAGGGACCTCAGTTTCCTTTGAGCTAAACCAAAAAGCCTGGATTTGATGATCTTTGAGATCTCTTCTAGCACTTGCATTCTGTAGTGTCTGGAAAGAGATCCTGGTAGGAAAGCGGGGAAGAATATGCAGGAGAGAGCTAGCAGCCTTTTTCTGTCTTCTCCCTCCACCCCATTGCTGTAATATCTGCTCTGTAGCCCTCCTCCTGGAGAGTTTATGGAGCCAGAGCTGCTTTTCATTTTGTGACGGGAATAAACATAGGTGGCAACCCGGCTCTGGACTCTTCACGCTCCAGTGCCAGGCAGCAGCAGCCACAACCATCCACCCAGAGGGGCTACTGGGGAACAGGAGGATTAGCAGAGAGGGTGATTCGGCTTTGGAGGGGGTTTGGAATCTCAGGTTCAACTCCGGGGCATCTGATTTCCGAAGATAGCAAAATGCATAAATACACACACAAACACACACCCAAACAGCGAGCCTGAGCCCACCCCATCCAGTTCCAAAGTTATTTAGAGTCTCTTAATTTAATATAATCTCTGGCCCTGGATC
>NW_020954723.1:21373990-21375353 GCF_900497805.2 Vombatus ursinus
TTTGTTTTTTTTTTTTTTTTTTTTTTTTTTTTTGCTGGCTGGTGTAGGGGGAAGAAGGAAAAGAAGCTCTTTACTGGGGACAAAGAGAGCTGTCTTAATAGCAATAAGCCTCCAATTACCTTTCTTATTGTGGGTTCACTGTGAGATTGGCCAGCAGGCAGGTGGGAAGTAGCTTTGAAGAAAGGGGATAAGCTCCAGCTTGGCATCGTGACCTGGGAAATATAATCCTACCTCCCTACAACCTCCAGTTTCTGGTTTTTTGGGGTTTTTTTGGTGAGGCAATGGGGTTAAGTGCCTTACCCAGGGTCACACAGCTAGTAAGTGTTATGTGTCTGAGGTCAGATTTGAACCCGGGTCCTCCTGAATCCAGGGCTGGTGCTCTATCCACCACGCCACCTAGCTGCCCCGCTCCAGTTTCCCCATACACCCAGTTCCTCCTCCTCCTCCTCAGGAGATAGGAGTACTTTAAAAATCATTAGTGAACCCAGAGGAGTGTAAGCAGGATGGTGATGGAATACAAAAACATGTCATGTGATCAAGAGTTGCTAGAATTGGGGGTGGTTGTTTAGGTGGGAGAATATGTTGAAGTTTCTATCTTTGATCTATTTGGGATATATGCCAAGGAGCAGGTTTTTTTTTTTTATTGTTAAATCTTTTTTTTTAATCAATTTATCTTCATTTACCAACAATCACTTCCATAAGCTTTTGAGTTTTAAATTTTTCTCCTCCTCCCTCCCCATCTCCCTCCCCAAGACAGTGCGCAATATGATATAGGCTATACATATACATTCCTATTAAATATATTTTCACATTAGTGATGTTGTAAGGAAGAATTAGAACCAGTAGGAGGAACCACAAGAAAGAGAAAACAAAACAAGGAAAAAAAATGAAAATAGTATGTTTGATCTGCATTCAAACTCCATAGTTCTTTCTTTGGATGTGGATAGCATTTTCCATCATGAGACTTGTGGAGATGTCTTAGATCCTTGCAATCCTGAGAAGGGCTAAGTCTATCAAAGTAAGTCATCATACAACGTGGCTGTTGCTGTGTACAACGTTCTCCCTGTTCTGCTCACTTCACTCAGCATTGGTTTGTATAAGTCTTTCCAGGTTGTTCTGAAGTCAGCCTGTTCATCATTTCTTGTAGCACAATAGTATTCCATTACATTCATCTACTACAACTTGTTCAACCATTCCCCAGTTGATGGGCATCCTCTCAATTTCCAAGTTTTGCCACCATAAAAAGAGCTGCTATCAATATTTTTGTACATGTGTGCCCTTTTCCCATTTTTATGATCTCTTTGGGATATAGCCCTAGAAGTGTTATTGCAGGCTCAAAGGGTATGCATATTTTTAATAGCCC
>NW_020954723.1:21375363-21375647 GCF_900497805.2 Vombatus ursinus
GTAAATTAGCTTAGGTAGAATTGTCATTTTTATTATATTAGCTTGTCCTACTCGTGAGCAACTAATGTTTTTACAATTATTTAGATCTGACTTTATTTGTGTGAAAAGTGCTATGTAATTATGTTCATATAGTTTCCTGGGTTTTTTTCGGTAGGTAGACTCCTAAATATTTTATAATATCTATAGTATCTTTAAATGGAATTTCTCTTTCTATCCCTTGCTGTTGGGCTTTGCTGGTAATATATAGAAATGCTGATGATTTATGTAGGTTTATTTTATAGCCC
>NW_020954723.1:21375788-21379342 GCF_900497805.2 Vombatus ursinus
CATCCTTGTTTCACCCCCGATCTTATTGGAAATGCTTCTAGCTTGTCCCAAGGGGATGTTTTCTAACATTTTTTTTGGTGAACAAATCTATTTTTGATACTAGAAAATGCTCCTCTCGATGGTGCATAGGTATTCATTTTGTGTGGGCAACTAGGTGGCACAGTGGATTGCGCTCCAGGTCTAGAGTTAGGAAGACTCATCTTCCTGAGTTCAAATCTGGCCTCAGACATTAACTAGCTATGTGATCCTGTGTCACTTAATAATGAATCACTTAACCCTCTTTGTCTCAGTTTCTCATATGAAAAATGAACTAGAGAAGAAAATAGCAAACCACTCCAGTTTTTGCCAAAAAAACAAAAACAAAAACAGAAACAAAAAACCAAATGGACTCATGAAGAGTCAGACATGACCAAAAAGGACTGAAAAACAATTCATTTTGTGGTGGAACATACTGACATAAAAGAACATTTCCTAATAATGAGAGCATCCCAAAAGTAGCATGGGATGCTCGTCTCCATTTCCAACCCTAGCATGGACCTGAGAGGTATGTATGGGTATTGATGGGGGTTAAGGAAGCCAAGGCAGCCAATTTATCAATATGGATTGAAAAAGTAGTTGCCTAATTGTTAGAAATTTTCTCCTTGCTACAGGGGTCATAGAGAGGATTCTTGTCCAGGTATTGATTGGATTAGATAAATCAAGAGTCCTTGTCATTTGCTCTCCGTGGGCTTCAGTTTCTCCATCTGTGAAATGAAAGGGTCTGCCTCTGAGGCACTTTCTTGTTCTGAATCTATGATCTTTGCAACTATAAGTCTATATAACATATAGTCTGTAATTACAGACTATGAAAGTCTATGATTCTAAGTCACGGAAGGTTCAAAGGCTATGTTGGGTAGCAATGGAGTGGGCATAATTTTCAAATCTTGCCAAGGACACATAGATGTCTCATCCTGGCTCTGTTGATGCTATGCTCCTGACAAGACAGACAGAGGAAATTAGCTTTCTTCCACTCTAGGGATTGGCTGGCTTGAGTGGGAAGGAGATTGAGGCTGGCAGGGTGTGTGTGTGTGTGTGTGTGTGTGTGTGTGTGTGTGTGTGTGGTGTATGGTGTACTTTTGTCTCGAGTGTGAAATGAGATAAGGAATTGGCTGAGCCAGGATTTCAGTTGGGTGGGTTAGTAGCTTGAGTCATCTGATTGATGGATTCATTTACTCTCGTGGAGGGGCAGCTAGGTGGCACAGTGGATAGAGTGCTGGGCCTAGAGTCAGGAAGGCTTATCTTCCTGAGTGGCTTCAGATACTTACTAGCTGCGTGACCCTGGGCAAGTCACTTAACCCTGTTTGCCTCAATTCCTCATCTGTAAAATGAGCTGGAGAAGGAAATGGCAAACCTCTTCAGTATCTCTGCCAAGAAAACCCCAAGTAGGGTCATGAAGAGTCAGAAATGATTGAACAACAATCTCATGGAGGGACAGGATGGTGCCCCTCGCCGTGCACGACTATGCCTGGAACAGAAATTAGTTTTCTCATTCTGTGCTCTGGATTTTGTGAATCAGAAGGGGCCAGGGATTATTAGCCTCATTTTTATAGACAGTGAGACAAAGGCTCATAAAGGCAAAAATAATTTGTCCAACATCACCCAAGGAATAGGTAGCGAAGACAAGAAGATAACCCCATTTAGTGGCTTGCTCTGGGGCTTTGGGTAAGACTGCCAGAGCATGATTGAAGCCAGGTTGGGGATGGAGCTTAGAAGTGAGGCTGGGGGTATACAAAATTTGTGTCTTCTTGGTACCTAGGGCACCAAATACCAGAGGGATAGAAGGCACATAGATTTGGAGCTAGAGAGGCACTTGGAGATCATCTGGTCCAATGCTTCTACTTTAAGAGATAAGGAAATGAAGGACCTTGGAAGTCAAGTGGATCACCCAAAGTTGTATAGGTAGTAATTGGTAAAGTTCTGACTTCTAGCCTATTGCTTTGTCTTCTCTGGACCAGGCAGAACCAAGGTTGTGAGCTATAAACAGAACCTTGAAGATGCAAGACTCCTTAGCAGTTATCTAGTCTGACTGCTATCCAAAGCATGAATCCTTTGCATTTCCATGCACCATTTATGGTATGGCCTCTTGTCAATCTCATTTTCCATACATTCTGCACTTCAAACTGGACCTCTTGTCATCCTTGTATAGGTTTTGTGCTTTCCCACCTCCTTGCCCATGCTGCTACCTTTCTTGCCCACACCCTCCCTTTCTTTCCCTTCCCAATTCTTACTCACCCCTTATGTGTTTCCTCTTCCAGAAACCTCCCCTGATCTACTGGGAAATTATGGCCCTTCTCCCTCTCCCTTCTCCATCCTTCCCCTCCCTCTAATTTTATATTAGAGCTATTTGTACATATACCATTATTATCTTAGACTATAAGCTCCCTGAGATCAGAGACTATGTCTTATCTAAAATTTATATTTCCCCAAGTATCCAGCCTAGTACTCTGTTCACAGCAGGTCCTTAATAACACATATATTAAGGTTTTTCTAGGATTTTTAGGAGGTAGGGTGGGCTTCTGGGTCTCTCATAAGGTCTCTTGCTTACAGATAAGTTTTTTTTTTTAGCATTTTCTTTCTTTTTAAAATTCTTTTTAGTTTATGGAGTAAAACAAGCATTTCTATAACATAGTACAATAAAAAGATGACTGCACATGAAACTGCAAATTTGCTATGTACAACTTGCTGTTCCTTTTAAATACACAACAAAATTATCATATAAATTTCCTTTCTACCCCACATAACTTGTGTGTGTGTGTGTGTGTGTGTGTGTGTGAGGCAAGCGGGGTTAAGTGACTTGCCTAGAGTCACACAGCTAGTGAGTGTTATGTGTCTGAAGCCAGATTTGAACTCAGGTCCTCCTGACCACAGGGCTGGTGCTCTATCCACTGCACCACCTAGCTGCCCCTTGAAAGATTTTTTGTTGTTGTTGTTGAGTCATGTCTGACTCTCCATGACCCCATTTGGAGTTTTCTTACCAAAGATGCTGGAGTGGTTTGTCCTTTCCTTTTCCAGCTCATTTTACAGGTGAGGAAACTGAGGCAAAGAGGGTAAAATGACTTGCCTAGGGTCACACAGCTAGTAAGTGTCTGAGATTGGATTTGAACTTAAGTCCTCTTCACTACAGGCCTAGCACTCTATCTACTATGACACCTAGCTGCCCCTCCCCCATAACTTTTAAAGGAGCTGTCAGCATCCAATGGGGAGGACATATTCCCCCGGGGACAGTTTGCCTCACTCTGTTGCCTCATCTTGCAAGCAACAGCAACAATAATAACTAACATTTATATATGGCTTTAAAGTTTGAAAAGTACTTTACATATATTATCTCATCTGATCCTCACAATGACTCTGCAAAGCAAGGGCTGTTATTAGCCCCATTTTAGAGATGAGGTAACTGAGGCCGAGAGGATTAGTGATTTGCCCAGAGTCCCACAACTAGTAAGAACCTGAGGCAGGACTCATACTCAGATCTTCTGGACTCTATATAACAATAATAATTATTGTTATTGGACCTA
>NW_020954723.1:21379399-21379825 GCF_900497805.2 Vombatus ursinus
TTATAGTAATATTATATTTATAATTATATAAATAATAACCTACTTCACAAGGTTGTTGTGAAAATTCTATGATGAAAACTAATATCTACCTCCAAAGGAAGCGCTGATGGAGTCTGAATGCAAATTAAAGCATACTTATTTTTACTTTCTTTTTCCTTTTTTTTTTCTTTTTGGTCTGTTTTTTGGTCTATTTTTCTTTCGCAACATGATTAATATGGAAATATGTTTTGCATGACTGCATATATATATAACCTATAACCTATATAACAAATTGCTTGCCTTCTCAATGACGGGGATAGGAAAGAGGGAAAAAGAGAATTTGGAGCTCAAAATTCTAAAAAAATGAATGTTAAAAATTGTTTTTACATACAATTGGAAAAAATACTAAATCCTTTGCAAAAAAAGAAAAAGGATTGCATTTGGTTC
>NW_020954723.1:21379874-21383270 GCF_900497805.2 Vombatus ursinus
AAACTGAGTCTCCAGCTGGCAAGTGTCTGAGGCCAGATTGAAACTTGGATCTTCCTGATTCCAGGTCCAATACCCTATCCGCTCTTCATTTAAGTTCAATGCTTTGTCCACTATGCCACCTGGCTTCCCATATTAAGAAGAAAGGGTATAGACATCAGAATAAATACCTCAAGCCCTGACATCATGAGAGTGCCTCTGTAAATGGCTCAAGGTTTATGATGGGAAACATGAGTCAGCTTCTTCCTAGAAAAACATTAGTCTTTTTGAAAAATGTATGTGCTAAAGGCCAGAGAGCGATGCTGCATGAGTGTGCTAATTTTCCATGGCTGTATGAGAGAATGCATGGGAAGCACATGACATGTTATGATGAGAAGAACACTGAAATTGGGGTTAGGGGATTTGCATCCAAAATCCGGATCTGTCACTTACTGAAATCATGATCACATGTCACTGAAACTCTCTGAGTCCAGATTTCCTCATCTGTGACACAGGGAAGGGACTGGACCTGTGATTTCATTGATTTAAGGAAATTCAGGTCAGCACCTTCTTGGCAACTTACTGTTGTCTTGGAGTGATAAACCATGACAGAGGTTTAAGTGATTTGCCTAGAATTACACAAGTAGTATACGTCAGAAGTGGGACTTGAGCTCAGGTCTTCCTGGATCCAAGGTCAGTTCTCTCTCTCGCCACCAGGTCGGCCAGTCTCATCTGGAAAATAGGGAAAATAATACCTAACAGGGGTATGCTGAAACTAGCTCAGAGTGGGAGAGCTATTTGTTCAATTTTAAACATGAGCTTGTCCACCTTGGAAATACACAAATGCTACAAACCAGGGCTCCATTTATTATTCTTTTGATTGTCCAGATTCAACAAAGTGTTGGAGAAAATTTTGATAATTCAGATTAAACTTAAAAGTGGGTCATACATATATCTCTGCCCCCTCCCAGGAGGGCCAGCTGCTCAACATTTATCAGCACATCCATGCCTGTATAGAATTATGGTTAAGTATAATTGAGATGGTGGGATCATAGGTTCCAAACCGTTGGAATGGACCTTGGAGATCATCTAACCTAACATTCATTTTTACAAGTGAGTAAACTTTGTCTTAGAGGTGAAGTAGCCTATCAAAGGTCATCTGAGTACTAAGTGGCTGTAGCAAAGGGATTAGAACTCCGTTTCACTGACTCCGAAACTGGAACCCTTTCAATTGAGCCTAAATCAGAGTGTCTCCTAGATAAGGTATAAGACGTGTCCTTTAAGGGCAAAGCAGTATATAAACCTGAGTTGCTATCATTATTATTATCTGCATAGGCAAGGCATGCTCATTGGTATCCAAGGATGTATTAGATGGTCCATGGGCTTGCTGATGGATGGGAGCTGGTTTCACTGCTGTTTATGCTTCATCTTTGGACTCAGCTCACGTGCAAAGTCCTTTTCCCTTTGCTGGAAGTTGGGTATAATAAACCTAAGGCTTCAACCTGAGAAAGTTGGGTGATTTTGTCTGGTTTCTTAGGGGGAGGGATGTTTGATACAGAACAAATACCTCTCCCCTCTCTTTTTCCTTTACGGCAGGTGCTGTGAGAGCAGCTCTTACCTGTTTCCCAACTGAAGTCACATTTTCCCCCCTCTTTCAAAATTTATTTTCAAATAAATTTACAGCTGGAAAGGGTCAATGAGATCAGGTAGTCCAGGGGTTCTTAATCTTTGTGTCAGAATAATATCTTTGAGTATATAAAATTTTAAAAAAGAATTACAAAAAAGACCAATTATATGGATTTTTTAAGACTGAGTCTTCCTATTTTGCCCAGGCTGGAAGTACAGGAACTTTGTACAGGTCCAACTACAATCTGAAGGGAAGCTTTCGCTGTCTTCGTTTCTAACCTGGGTCAGTTCACTCCTGCTTTAGGCAAATTGATGCCCCTCTCCCCATCTTAGTGTGGAGACCCAACTGGCATAATCCACTGCAGTTTAGAACTCCTGAGTTCAAGAGATCCTCCACCTTCAGTCAGAGATTAATATCTGGCAGTTATCAAAATATTAAAAAACAAAACCAAGTTCATGGACTTCCAGATTCAGAAGCCCTGATCTAGTCTGACCTCCTTGTTTTACAGATGAGGAAACTGAGGCCCAGAGAGGTGATTTGTCCAAGGGCCCACAGCTAGTAGTAAGTAGGATAGTGGGGATTCCAACCAAGGTCCTCTGCTTTCAAATCCATGATGCCAGCAACTGAAGATTAAGCCATTTAGCCTCAATATAAAAAGCTCATTCATGGTCCTTCCTCTGTTCATTTCCCCAGAAGAACGTGGTCTATGCTGAAGGATGAAGAAATGGTGGGGCTTTGGCTGAACTGCCGAGGGAGAGGGAAAATGCTGGCTATGAAATGCAGAGGGGTCCCAGAATCATTGGGAAGCCCAGGTTTCCCTGGAAGAAAGAAGTGTGGCTACTGGAGTGGGGGGAAGGGAAGAGGAGGGATGGGAGGGGAGAAAATCAGAAGAGGAGCTCACGCACACACACACACACACACACACACACACACACACACACACACACACACAGACTCTCATAGTGAGGGCAGGGGGAAAAACAACAAAAGCCACTTTCATTTCTCATCATACTCCAGGGCTTCAGGAGGACAGGCCTACCCCACTTCCCCCCAATGCTGAGTCAGCAGCGTCTGACAAATTAGTGTGAGGGAGAGTCTGGGGTTCTGGCTTCTGGAAATTAGCATGCAGAAAGCTTAGGTTGTGCTTCAGTGAATGAATGCTTGGAGTCTGTCTCTCTCTCTCTCTGTCTCTCTCTCTCTGTTTGCTTATTTTCCCCCCTTTCTAGTTGCCTTGTTGGTCTGGGGGGTCGGGGTGCGGGGATCGGGAGGCAAGGAAATGATTTACTTTTGACTTTGCAAACACTTTGGATTTATATTCCCAAGGTCATGCAGTCACTACTGGCTTCTGGTTGGAGCAGGGGAGGCAAGCCAGGAGCAGGACTGTGACCGAGGCACTTTGCAGGGAGCCCGGGAGGAGAAGGGAGATTGGGCAAGGGGTTGGGAGGAGGGGGAGCGAAGTCGGTGCCAGCCATGAGAGGAGGTGATGGCCTGGGCAGAGCTCTTGGGAAAGGGAGCAGAATTGGAAGAATGGTCACGAGGGAAGGACTTTGGGGCAAGAATCAGGAAGAAAACAGTTTAAGTCTCTGAACCCTTCTTTGGGGGTGTGTGAGGGAGAACACTGATTTCAGGGCTGTTTATTCCTATCAGAGCAATCCCTAGGATACTAAAGGACAATCCTAAGGAAACAGAGGGCCAAGCACATCACTCACTGTCCCCTTTGCTTATTCAGAGAAGCCTTTTCTTTGAGTTCATGTTATTTATTTTTCAATTAACAAGCATTTATTTTCTCTCTC
>NW_020954723.1:21383294-21426333 GCF_900497805.2 Vombatus ursinus
CACACACACACACACACACACACACACACACACACACACACACACACACAGCCAAAACCCTTCTAACAAAAATGCATAATCAAGCAAAGCAAATTCCCACGTTGTTTGAGTTTCCAGCAGTCTTAAAGGGGAAAAGAAATCCCCAAAGAGCAGCTTGCAGTGGAGGTAGGGAGAGGACACTCCCAACCAGCCCGGGGTTTGCTTCTGTTGACCAGGGTTAGGCTTTATGGGCTGACCAGATCTATCTTTTATAAATATCAGGTCTTCTTTAGCAGCAGCTAGGGAGACCCATTTCAGTCCTATCTGTCAGCTTGAAGGCTGCCTTTCTAGCCAGAGAGGGGAAAAAGTCTTCGTGTTCTATTTGGACCTGGAACGAGCTCCCTCTTTCCTTTGTCACCTAGCATATACCACCCCAATTGTGGTCGGAGGGAAGCAAGGTGAATTCATTTTCTCCGGACAGACTATAAGGAGTGGGGGTGGGAAGGAGCATCAACGGTGGAAGTGTCCTCAGAGGCCGTTAAGTCCAACCCCACCATTTTACAGAGGAGACAATGAGCTGTCTGAGGTCTCTCCTGACTTCAAGTCCAGCGCCCGAACTACTACAACAGGCTTCCTTAGGAGCCTTAGGAGTCTAGGTCAATGTTCCTTGGGATTCCTGATCAACTTTGGGCTTGTCAAGAGATATCATAGTACCATGGGAATACCAGCATCCAAGGACTTAGGTTTGATTCCTGCTTGCTATATGTGTCACCTTGGGCAAATCCCTTAAATGCTCTCAGTCTTAGTTTCCTCATTTGTAAAATGAGGTAGAGGATTAGATGACCTTTGAGGCCCTTCTAGATCTAAATCTGTGTCTGTTTTCTCAGTGGAAAGGGTTTCCCTGCCCAGAGGTACTTACTGTTTGGGAGTTTTATGAGGAGGCCCTTTCAATTAAGTGGGATTTGAACTGTGATTTTTCTGTTAAAATTTGCCAAAGCAGAGGCAGTTAGGAGATTGCTAGGTACAAGGAAGGACATCTGGCCAGCAGAAACCTTTATCCTTTAGGCACATCAGAGGGAGTGGTTTCCAAGCAACCAGTTTTTGGAGAAGGAAGATTCTGCTGAGTCACACGGCCCAGGGCATCTGTCTCTGCAAAGGTGTTCCCTCTCTGACTGCGGCTTTCTCATTATTAGCCTCACTTGGGTAAACAAGGCAACTCAGGACGCACTTGGCAGCGGGAGATGAGAGATCATCACCGGGACAGCATTGTAGAGAACTCTCAGCCCTGTTCCCTTTCCCTCTCCTGGAACAAGGATAGGCTTGCTGTTGGGTTAGATCTTGTCTGCCCCTCCCAACGTCGCTCAAACCTCCTGCTTCAAGCAGGACAGGTCTCCCTCCCCCTAAACTCAGGATGTTCGAACAGTGAAAAATGACCCCTTCCTTACACTTCCCCCACCCCACCCCCCTTTGACTTTGTGCTTCTCCTTCCCAGAATCCTTCATTAGGCTGGACCATCTCCTGATAGTGGGAGATCTGACACGGGAGTGTGAGGGCCTCCCTGGAAGCTTGAGGAACAGCCAGGAAATGTCTGAGCACTGCAGACAAATGCTCCAGAGAGGAAGTGACTGCTCCTCAGTCTTTTGTCCCTCAAAGAGACTTTTTCCTTCCCGGAACTTCCAAAGCCTTGCATATATATAATCTCACCCTGGTTGGCTGGGTGGAGTTGCTGTTAGGGGAAGGGCAGGGCAGGGCAGTTGGGGGTGTTATCCTGGTGTGATGACTTAGGGAAACTAGAGAGGCAAAGATTCTTATTCAGGACTCAGCGGTCTCTTTGGTCTTCTGTGTTACCAAACTAGGGAAGGAGAGGCCCACCCTGAGGCAGAAGGAGAGAAGTATACAGATGGGCAGGAAAAAGAGTTAGTGGGAATTTTGGGAAAGAAAATGAGAGAGCAAAGGCTTAAGGACACCTATAGATTGGCCATAGGAGATATCCATACTACAGAACCTCCTGCTCAGAATTTTAAAGTTGGAAGAAGAGGCCATGTTATCCAACCAATTTAGCCTTTCTTCTCTCTTTATACTCTATCATTTAAAAATCTCATTTAATCCCATAATTCAAAATACTACCTCAATATAGATGACTTCCAAATCTATGTTTCCATCTTTGACCCCTATTCTGAACTTCAGACCCACATTTCCAGTTTTCTACAGGATAGCTCCACTTGGATATCCTATTGGTACCTCACATACATCCAAAATAGAGTTTGTCTTCTTTCCCCTAAACTTACTGTCCTTTCTAACTTCACTTCTTCTGTCAATGACATAGCTAATCTCTCATATTTCAAACCTTGGCATTATCTTGTCAGTCAACAAGCATTTTTCTAAATATTTTATTTTCTCCCCAATTACATATTAAAATATTTTTAACATTTAAAAAAAAGTTTTGATTTTCAAATTCTATCCCTTCCTCCCTCCCCTCCCCCTCTCTGAGATGGGTAAGCAATCCAATATAGGTTATACATGAGCAATCATGTAAAACATTTCCATGTTAATCATTTTGTACAAGAAGCCTCTAACAAAAAAAAAAAAAGGAATGAATGAAAGAAAGTGAACAACAGTATGCTTCAGTCTGTAGTCAGACAATATCAATTCTTTCTCTGGAGATGGATGGCTTTTTTTTTGTTGTTGTTGCTATTGTTGTTTTCAATATTCATTTTTATAAGATTTTGAGTTGCAAATTTTTCCCTTCCCTTCCTCCCCTTGCCAAGACAGCAAGCAATCTTATCTAGGCTATACAAGTGCAATCATATTAATCATATTTCTACATTAGTCATGTTGTGAAAGAAGAATCAGAACAAAAAGGAAAAACCATGAGAAAAAAAACAAGAAAAAGGTAAAATAGTATGCTTCGATCTGCATTCATACTCTGTAGTTCTTTCTCTGGATGTAGATATTGTTTTCCATCATGAGTCTTTTGGAATTGTCTTAGATCATTGTATTGCTGAGGAGAGCCAGGTCTATCATAGTTGATCATCTCACAATGTTGCTGTCACTGTATATAATGTTCTTCTGGTTCTGCTCACTTCACTCAGCATCAGTTCATGTAAGTCTTTCCAGGTTTTTCTGAAATCATCCTTTGTTTTTTCTTTATAGCACAATAGTATTCCATTACATTAATGTACCACAACTTGTTTAGCCATGCCCCAATTGATGGGCATCCCCTCAACTTCCAATTCTTTGCTACCACAAAAAGAGCCACTATAAATATTTTTCTATGTGTGGGTCCTTTTCCCTTTTTTTATGATCTCTTTGGGGTACAGATCTAGTAGTGGTATTGCTGGATCAAAGGGTATGAACAGTTTGTTTGCCCTTGGGGCATAGTTTCAAATTGGTCTCCAGAATGGTTGGATCAGTTCACAACTTTACCAACAATGCATTAGTATCACTGTTTTCCCATATGCCATCCAACATTTATTGTTTTTCATTTTTTGTCATATTAGCCAATCTAATAGTTGTGAGGTGGTACCTGGGAGTTGTTTTAATTTGCATTTCTCTAATCAACAGTGATTTAGAGCTCAACAAGCATTAATTAAGCACCTACTTTTGCTAAGCACTGGTGCTAAGTGCTGGGAATACAAAGACAGGCAAAAAATACTTCTGGCTCTCAAAAAGCTCAGTCTAATGGGGAGACAACATACAAACAACTATGTTCAAACAACATATATATGTATATATATATATAGAGAGAGAGAGAGAGAGAAAACAAATGTAAAATTATATAAATAAAATTATATATGTGTGTGCATATGTGTGTGTATGTATGTATGTATATAATCTCAGAGGCAAGACACTAACTTTAACGGGGCTTGGAAAAAACTTCTTGTAGAAGGTAGGACTTTAGCTGAGACTTAAAGAAAGCCAGGGAAGCCAGGAGATGGAGATGAGAAGGGAGAACAAGCCAGTAAAAATTATTTGGAGTTGGGGAGATGACGTATCATGTTTGGGAATGGCAAGGAGGGCAGTGTCACTCATCCAAAGTGGGAAAGGGGGTGAAAGGTATAGATTGGAAAGGTGGAGGGGCAGCTTATGAGGGGCTCTGAGTTCTGAACAGAAGATTTCACATTTGATCCTGGAGCTACTGGAGTATATTGAATAGGCAAAGGGTAGGGGGTGGGAGATGGCAGGGTGTCAGACCTCTGCTTTGTGAAGATTGGTTTCACAGCTAAATGGCAAATGGACTGAAGTGGGGAGAGATGAGGTAGGGAGACTGATCAGTGGGCTATTGCAATAGGCCAGGCATGAGCTTATGAGGGCCTGCCCCAATGTGGCAAATGTGTCAGAGAAAAGAAAGCGATGTTTATGAGAAATTTTGCAAAGGTAGAAATGACAGAAATTGTTGACGGATTAGATATGGGGGTGGGTACAAGTGAGGAGTCAAGGATGACACCAAACTTGAGTTGACTGGAAGGATGATGATAATGCTTTTAACATTTATAGGAAAGTTAGAAAGAGGACAACAGGCCCTATCATTATTATCTCTATTTTAGAGATGAGGAAACAGACCGAGAGAGGTTATATTGGACTTGCCCAAAAGTCACAAAGCTAATGTGTGTCTGAGGTCAAGTTCTGAATGCCCTATCACTTCCCTATTGCTCTAGATGGTTGGGGGCCCTCTTATCTAACACCCCTTCCCAACTCAGTTTGACAAGGACCATACCTCTCTATCTGCATATCTTTGGCTCCCTGGCATAGTTTCCTGTACTAGGGTAAGTAGTCCTGGTAACTCCAGAAAGAGGGGAACTTTGAGGCCATTTTCAAACCATGCTGCCTGCACTCTGGTCATCCTCTTCCTCCTCTCACCAGCCCTCAGTCTCAGCCCCTGAGGACCCTGGGCCTGAAACCAGGCCACCCCATCACTCCCCAGCCATTTGACAATGGACCCAACCGTCAACCCCTTTCCAACTCAAGCTTCCCTCTAAACTTTGTCTTCCCTATCAGAATGCAAGTTTCTTGAGGACAGAGACTGTCTTTCTTGGTTGTGTCTTTACATTCCCATTGCTTCCCGTGGTTCCTGGCAACCAGTAAATATTTAATAAATTCTTTCCCATTCATTCTTTTATTCAGATTCTTTGCTATGGAAGATGCCAAATGGGCATGAACCACCAGCCTTGGACAGTACAGTACAACGGGAGAACGCTCCAGCCTTGAGTGTCCGGAACCAGATTCGTCTCCCACCCTAAGGTGGCGGAAGGAAGAGCAAATGACTCAGCATTTCTGCTTATGGGCTTAGTGCTACCTGACCAGCCTGGCCCCAAACTCTATCAGCGTCCTGCACAAACTGTAGGACATTGATCCCTGCAGTTAGGGCTGAAAGGCCATTCCTCCAAAAGGAAAGGGGAATTTCCATGAACCTCAATGTCATTGCCCAGCTGGGTTAACAAACCATCTTATCTTGCTCCATTCAGCCCCATTCCCAGCAGGATGCCCTGCCTGTCCAATTTCTCATGTTTTGTTCCATGGAGCTACAGTTCCTAATCCTTCTTTCTGATTCACATCCCCCCTTGTCTTGAGTTTTCCTAGTCCAGTATTGTTAGAGCTCCCCTGTGGTATGATTTCAATCAGTTACCGAGGTCAAGGGAATTTTTAAGTTGTGACAGTAAGGGATTTCTAATTCAGTGGGAAGGTGGTTCTTCCCAGTAGTTGGAGAAAGATTGAAAGTATGCCAACATGAGACACATCTCAGATGGTATTGTGACAGGGACAATAGTACCTCTTCATTGATGACGTTGCTGGTTTTCTGAGGTGCCTTGACTTTCTTTAGTCTGTATGCTGGCATCTGAAATTTCATTAAGGAATCATACCATCCAGCAATAAAGTAAGGAAATAAATATTTATTAAAGGTCTGCTATGTGCCAAACACTGAACTAAGCACTTTACAAATGTCATCTCATTTAATCCTCATAATAACACTGGGAAGTAGGAGTTGTGTTATTGTTATCCCCATTTTATGATTGAGGAAAATGAGGCTGACAAACGTTAAGTGACTTGCCCAGGGTCACATGACTAGTAAGCTTCTGAGGATGGATTTGAACTCAGGACTTTGAGAGAAGGTATATTGAGCTACAAGTATATTTAATGTTCTTTCTATCTCTTAGATTCATTCATCTTGATTCTTAGAATATCTGAGCTCATTCATTCATTCATTTAATATCTATTAGGGAAACTGGGACATGAAAGGCATGGCAGGGAATAGTAGTGTGAGTTGATTGTATACAGTGTGTGTTCCTGGTGCTTCCTATTTAGTGGTAATAGCAACCCACCCCTGGCTCCTGTGCTGCTTTCGGCAAGCCTACAGAAAGATGGGCAGTCACAATTAATTGATTAGTCAGTGTATCTTTCACCCACTGGGTGGCAATACACCCAAGCCACCAGGGAAGGGGCTTTGTTGGGAGAGTGGCCTTGTGGGTTTCTGCAAAAGCAGTAGCATCCCCACTGCTCACCAGAGGGAGCTAAGTCTGCAAACTCTTAGACTCCTCCCACTCATACCCCACCACCCCAAATCCAACCTAACCAACTCTAATGGTTCCTGGTTCAGCAGGCATGGTGGCCACTTCAATACTGATCTGGTGGCATGAAAACACTGCTCCATCTCTGCCTAACCACTGCCTATATCTTGCCTCTTCAATTCTTTGGTCCAATCTTTGCCCCAGGTCTTAGGTTTGGTTACCACAGAATCTGTCCTAGCTCTGCCTTTGCTACATCCAACTTGGGGCTACACTTGATTAGCAAATGGCTCGCTGGGGCCTGCTGCCCCACGGACAACTTCCTTTTTCCTTTCCTGCTTCTGCAAGAGTGAGAAAGGATGGGTGCAATTGTCAGCCTGGAGTCTTTTCCCAGGGGGAACTCTCAAAAGATAAAAGCAGGAAGGCCAAGTACTTGCCTGTGTACAAAATCTCTCTTGTCTCTCATCTCCTTGAATGGTTTTATTCCTGGCCCAGTCTTGTACTTAGGGGGTCTCCTTTCAATATCCTGTGGATTCAGTTCCCCTTGTGACTGCCCAGGGTTTCTCAGGACCCCACAGAGATGAAAAGTGTTCTAGACCCCAGAGCAAGGGTGTATAATAAAAGGTCCTTTTCCTGCCTTTCTTCTTGCCTCTCGCTCCCACCCCCCCCCCAATCCCCATACCATATTAGTAGCTAGCATTTATATTGTGCCTTGTAAGCATTTTACATAAATTGGTTCATTTGGTCCTCAAAATAACCCTCTGAGGTAGGTGTTATTATTCTTGGCATTTTACACAACAGGAAACTAAGGGGCAGAGAGGTAGGTGATTTGCCATGCAGCTAATACGAAACTGAGGCAGGACTCCAAGTTCACCCTGCCACCCAGCTGCCCCAACCAATCCCACCCTGGGCATCAAGAGGGTAATTTAGTTAAATTTGCCTAATCAATTCATGACTTCCATATGACTTGAGGGACATGAAGACAAAGGACTGGGAGTAAGGTTGGAGTGGGGGTGAAGGTAGGTGGAAGAGAGGAGAGTCTCAAATGTGTGGAGGGGTTCTGTGACAGGATCACTTAATTTATTTCACAATGTATTAGACCTTAGAAATGTGACCCTGAGGCATCATTCATCCAGACTGGACCAGTACCAAGGAGTCAAAGCTTTTGGATACACAGTCCTTCCCAAGGGGCAGCCTGCAGAAGGGCAAACGCTCTGGGCAGCCTCAGGGCTCCCTCCTCAGAGTGTCACCACCCTCTCCCCTGGTTCCATTTAATCCAAATGCTTACAAGTCATTCACCACCTGGCATTTTGCCTGCTCCTGACAAAGACAGGGAATTTTGCCCATTCATCCTAATTCAGTTTCCTGTGTTTATGGTAATGAAACAAAAATAAAAGGGATCACTGCCTGTGGAGGAAAAATCTGCTTAGAGCTGAGAATCTTTGCCCTTCTTTGGCAGGTTCCCGTCCCTCTTTTGCTTTGGCAGAGGTGGAAGACGAGAGGGGACAGAGAGGTGGCCAAGGCCACAGAGCAGAGAGAAGAGAGGGGAAGAGGAGAAGGGGGGATAAGGAGGAGGAGGGGGAGGGGAAGGAGGAGGGGGAGGAGGGGAAGGAGGAGGGGGGAGAAGGATGCTCTGGCCAAGGAGAAAAGAGTAGAGTAGAAGGTGGGGTGGAGGGGGGCAGACCGTGGTGGGGAGGTGGAAGGCTTTTGCTGGCCTGGGTGAATGAGACAGCGGGTTTCAGGGAGGGTGAGGAAAGCAGCCAAGAAAGCCAAGTGAGAATCCCAAGCCCAGTGTGGTGGCCTAAGCCGTTGCTATGGAAACACCAGCTGCTGACTATATTCCCTGTTCCCCCTGCACGGCCCTTTCCGCTGCATTGTTCAGAAACTCTGCAAGGAGGAAAAATCTGGATTGGTCTCCTTGGCCGGGTATTTCTCATGCTTGCATTTCCCAGGCATGCACCTAGGCCTAAGGACACCCAGGGACATGACCCTGTATTCCTTTGAAAGGTTCTCGGCCAACTCCCCCTCCCAAAAAACCCCAAACGCAAAACAAAACAAAAAACTCACCCTCCCCCAAAAACCCTAAAACACACTTGCCACGACAGCTAGGTGGTGCAGTGAATAGAGCACTGGCCTTGTAGTCAGGAGGACCCAGTTCAAATCTGGCCTCAGACACTTACTAGATGTGTAACCCTGGGCAAGTCACTTAGCCCTGATTGCCTCCAAAAAAAAAGAAAGAAAGAAAAAAGAAAGGTCCTCAGTAGTAGGGGAATATAGACTGGTAAAGAGGAATGAAAGAAGAGCCAGAGGAATAATGCACATGATGGTTACAGGAATGTTAACAAAAGACAGGCATCTGTCCTAGGGTTAAAGACAATGACCAACATTGGTTTCAGAGAACAAATGATTCATTTCCCTCCTCTTGATAGAGAGATGAGGTACTATGGATGACAACTGGTAGTACTCATATCATACTCAAAGTCTATGTCAGTTGGTTTTGCTTACCATTTTTCTTTGTTACAGGGAAAGCCTCGCTGGCTGTGTGTGTTTGTGTGTAGGTGGTGGTATACCTGGAAATGACTATGATGTAAAATCAAAAGACATCAATAAAATTTAAAACAAAAAAAGAAAAGGAAAATATAACCAGCATACTTCAATACGTGATTTCTATGGATTGTGTTTGATAACTCATCCCACATCCATGTCCATTCTGCAGCAATGTAGGCAGTCCAAGTTGGCTTGTATGCTGCCTTCCTTAAGCCTGCAGAGAGGTTTTGTTGTTGTTCAATTGTGTCTGCCTCTTCATGATCCCATTTGGGGTTTTCTTGGCAAAGATGCAGGAGTAGTTTGCCATTTTCTTCTCCAGTTCATTTTACAGATGAGGAAACTGAGGCAAACAGGATTAAGTGACTTACCCAGGGTCACCCGGCTGAGGCAAGTGTCTGAAACAAGATTTGAACTCAGGAAGATGAATCTTTCTGACTCCAGGCCCAGTATTCCATCCACTGTGTCACCTAGCTGCCCCTTACAGAAAGGTAGTATGTCACTATACCAGTTATCCAGCAAGGGTATGCAATATCTGATTAGCCCATCAGGTGGCGGTCTATTTGATCCACCAACCAAGTGTTCTCCACCGACTTTCTCTGGGGAATGCATAGGATAGCCTCTCAGGAAACTACAGTATTCCTTTTGGCCACCACTAGTTTGCCCCCAAAATGCCTCAGGTTGCTTCACTATCATAGCAGGTATTGAGCTACGAGTGATGGTACTGAGTAGATTGGATCCATGTTGGCCAGATTTGGAATTCAGCTAGGAGATGATATGGAATATTGATAAAAATATTTAAAATGGGAAATCCATTATTCAAGGGCACCCACCTCACACCTAGAACATCTTGTAGTCAACAACCCTTTCATTCACAGACAGAGCTACTCACCATTTAGTGGCAGCAGTTTCAAAAATAATAACAAAACTTTGGTGCTCCTACATGGAGCCCTCTATCTCCATCTCCCTAAATTCCTCACATTTGGGGGGTACAATGAGGGAATTCCTGATCTGCAGGTGCCCACAGATCATCGAGGGGGAATAAAGTGGGGAGAGCTGGGGTGTCTAAAACTGCAGCTCTGGGCCACAGAGTATGAATAAAGAAGGCAGGAGAAGTTAAGGGAGGGAGATCCGTATTGCTGCCCCTGGCTTTTCAACCACCATGATTAGTGACTGCTGACGACCTTGTGGACTCAGGACCTGCTCTTCTCACATTTAGGTTTTCATGAAGGCCTTTTCCAGACCTGGTTACCAATCGGAGGCCTTTAGCTGCCATCTCCCGACAGCTCTTCTCCTCTCAAAGTCACCTCTTACCTGGACTATTGCAATCAATAATCTTCCTTATATCCTCTCCCGCTCCAAACTGGTCCCCATACTGTAGGCAGCATGCAGTCAGGGTTAAATGACTTGCCCAGGGTCACACAGCCATTAAGTGTCAAGTGTCAGAGGGCAGATTTGAACTGAGGACCTCCTCACTCCAGGGCCGGTACTCTATCCACTGCACCACCTAGCTTCCCTGGCAGCATAATATTCCTAAAGCATAGATTTGGCTGGCTTCATTGCTCCCCTGCCTGAGTCTCCAGTGACTCTCTCATACCTCAGATCTCTACGCTTTTACCTGGCAGTCCTCCCACCCTAAACATGGAAATCACACCTTTGTATCTGCCTCTTAGAATCCAGCCTTCCTTGTGATGGAATAATAGTATGCTGTAAGAAATGATGAGCAGATTGGTTTCAGAGAAACGTGGAAAGATTTGCATAGAAAAATGCAGAGTGAAATGAGCAGAACCAAGAGAATGTTGTATGCAGTAATGGCAATATTGTTTGAGGAGTAACTGTGAATGACTTATGAAAGAAAATGCTATCCACTTCCAGAGAAGGAACCGATACATGGAAGTATGTACTTTATGGTGTTTTTATATGTATGTATGTATGTATGTATATACATGTGCATGTATATATTTGCATAGACATGTACATATATGTATAGTTATACATTTGTATATTTATTTATATATGCTTATGATTTTTTACATATTTATATGTACATATAGTTATGCCTTGTAGATATTTATACACATGTATATTTATGCTATGTATATGTTAGTATATATATTTATATATGTATATGTATGTATATATAATGGTTCTATATCTCGTGTATATATATACCTCCACATACATACATATATACCTCCATATATATATATATATATACATATATACCTCCATATATCTCTCCATATATGTATTTATATATCACTGAAATGTTGACCTTCTCTAATGCAGAGTTGGGAGGAAGGGAGGGATTCAACTGGAAACTCAAAATGTAACAAAAAATTAAATAAATTAAAAAAAAAAAAAAAGAATCCAGTCTTCCTTCAAGGCTCATCTCAATTCTACTTGAAGTCTTTCCTGGTTTTCCCAAGCTTCTAGTTCCCCCCCACCCTCCCAATGTTATTTTCCATATATTTTACATTTTATTCATCTGTGTACATGTCATTTACACCAACCCCCATCCCCACCCTGGAGTATAGCAAACTCCTCAAGGGTTGTTTCTTTTTCTCTGTGCTTAGTACCTGGTGCTCAGCCTAAAGCCTGGAAAATTTTAGGGAGGAATCTAGGCCTGTGATTTCATTTGTAAAGCTGCTGGATGACAGAGATTAGATTAGAATACTTGTTTATTAAATTCTAGCCTTGTACTCTTTGGAGTTTGGAGGAGGGAGGGGTCATTTTGTCATCCAAACTGGTCACCAAATTATTACTGTTATTCTTTCTTGTTTGTTCATCATGGCACAGATCCTCTTTGGGGCTGTTTCAATGTGGAGTTCCTTTTTGCTATTCCCATTAATAAATATTGATAGAGGCAACTAGCTGGCACAGTGGATAGAGGGCTGGATACAGGCTCTAGAAGACCTGAGTTCAGATCATGCCTCAGATACTTACTAGCCCTGTAACCCTGGCCAACTCCCTTCTCCTCTGTTAGCCTCAGTATCTCCATCTGTGGAATGAGAATAATAATAGTGCTTATTTCACAGGGTTGTTTCAGGAATAAAATGAGAAGTTTGTAAAGTGTTTGGCAAATCTTTAAAGTAGGAAAAGGGAGAAAGAAGGAAGGAAACTAGCATTTATTAAGCCCCTACTATGTGTAAAGCACAGTGCTAAGAGCTTTATAAATATTATCTCATTTGAGAGATAACGTTAGCTCTATTGAGGGAGACATGGACATCATTTGTTAGGTACAAGATTAAAAAAACTGACATTATGATATGTTATTATTACAAGTGTACCTCATTTTAATCAAGCAAACTGGGCAGGTGACAACTGAATTTAACTGCAGATTAGTGAATGACTATTTACAAAAGACTCCAATCTGAAAAAGTATTTCCCTATAGGATTCTTTTAATTGGCAAGTTCACATGCTTTTGACAGAGAGCCAGCATATTGGAAAAAGTGATCAATTTTGTATCACATGACCTCATCTGTATTGCTGGTTCTACCACTATTTGTAGGTCTTTGGGTAAGTCTCTTACTCAGTTTTCTCATTTTCAAAATGAAGGGATAGATGGTCTCTACAATTCCTTTTATCTCTAAGTCCTATGATCTTATTTATCTCAGTAGCAGGCAGTTGGGGAAAGGGGAAGGGAAAAAGCATTTATTAAGCACCTACTCTATACCAGGCACTGTGCTAAGCTCTAAACACAATTATTATCTCATTGGATCCTCACAACAACCCTGGGATGTATGTACTATTAGCCCCAATTTACAGATAAGGAAACTGAGGCAAACAGAGGTTAAGTGGCTTGCCCAGGGTCACATAGCTAATGTGTGAAACCAGACTTAAACTCAGGTCTTCTTGTCCCAAGGGCAGCTGGGTAGCACAGTAGAGTGTCAAGTCTAGATTCAGGCAGACTCATCTTCCTGAGTTCAAATTGGGCCTCAGACACTAGCTGTGTGACCCTGGGCCAGTTACTTATCGCTTTTTGCCTCAGTTTCCTCATCTGTAAAGTGAGCTGGAGAAGGAAATGGCAAACCATTCCAGTATCTTTGCCAAGAAAATGCTAAATGGCTTTATGAAGAATTGGACATGATTGAAATGTCCTACTTCTTGTCTCAAGGCACAGCTCTTTATTTCACTCTGTCCTCTGGGTACTATGGTTAAATGACAGGGTCACACAGCTTCTAAATGTCTGAGGCAGGATTTGAACTCAGGTCTTCCTGACTCCAGGCCCAGTGTCTGATCTACTGTACCACCTAGCTATTCACTGAAATATCTCCCTTAACTTTGTCTTTTTTCAAAAATTTTATTTATTTATTTTTAGGCAATTGGGGTTAAGTGACTTGCCCAGGGTCACACAGCTAGTAAGAGTCAAGTGTTTGGTCTGAAGCCGGATTTGAACTCTAGCCACAAACCCCTTCCATGGACACCAGGTTAAGAAATTCTGCTCTAAAACTATAAGTTGGAGAATAGTTGCTGGACTTCCTTAATAGAAGGAATTTCCTCCCTGGCCCTCCCTTATACCAATGAAAATCACAGTTGTGGTCCAAGAAAAAAAAGTCTTCCTATTGCAAGTTATCCATATCTAGGCATGCTATCTGCCTTCATCACGCTTCTGACTACACTTTATTCTTTAGTGACTGGTCAATTTTTCCGGTACCCATCCTAACTCTGAGATAATTACAAAACTTCAGAGACTGTGAGAAATCAAGTCCACCCCAACCCATGCCATTCATATAGACCATATAGACTGCTAAAAGGGCAAGTGGGTAAGGGAGTATTTACAGGGCCAAAAGCCTTTTGGCACACAACCTTTAAGGAGCAAGAATTGTTCTTTTCATAAATGACCTGTGTCCTTTTTCATATCCTACTACTTGTTCTGGCTTCTGGGCTTTCACAGCAAAATTCTGGAATTTCTCAAGTGATGCTGGAAAGAGTCCAACATCCACTGACAGCTCCTGTAAGTATGGGGCATAGGGAAGCTGCCCTCCTTTGAATGAGTCCTGTCCTTGACTTAAAGATAGCTATACTTAGGAGATTCTTGTCTCCTTTGGTCAATTGTTCCAGATTCTTCCATAGCTGGAAGGGACATAAGAAGCGATCTAGTACACCCTCATCCCCATTTTACAGATGAGGAAACTGAGGCCCAGAGAGGACAAGTGATTAATGAAGACACATTTATTGTGGACCTACTATAAGAAAGATTTTGTTGAGGACACCAATAAAGACTGGTTTGTACTACACACTCACACACACACACACACACACACACATATGTGTATATATATATACACATACATAAGACACACACACACATATATGTGTACATATACATATACATATATATATACATATACACACATATAGTAGTCCTTCACTCCTTATATAGGATCTAAGGACCTTTTTTATTCATATCATGGAAAACTATATTTGAGCTTTATTTTGAGATTTCCAAGAGGCAACTCTGGGAGGGACCAATTGCTGATCTGGGGCTTTGTCTTTGAGATTACATTGGGTCAATATGAGACTAGAGCTGAAGGTGTTGAGCTACAGTTTACACAAAGAAATTTAAGATGTGTCCCAGCCCTGGAGGAGAGCTTAAAATTTAGTTGGGGAGATGAAATGGAAAACAATACAAGACAGTATGTCCCAAGTACTACATGACTGCAAGTAGTAAGTGCTATTGTTCAGAGAAGGGAGAGACAGGTTTAGTGTTCCTGGAGAAGGCGATACTTCATCTGGGATTTGAAGGATGAACAGAGTTTGGATATGGGGAGGAGGTAGGAGGGGGAAAGTGAATAGTTCTTAATTTTTGGCACTAAGGTTGAAAAGGTGTTGGGGGGTGGGGTTGTTGCGGTTTAGGGATTTAGGGGTGCTGGGACCCCAATTCCACAACACGTAGGTCCTGCCTGAAAGAATGCAAACCAAGCCTTCTTTCAACCAAAGACAAGGTTTATTAGAACATCCATCATATTGGGCAGACTCTTAAGGAGTCTGAACATTAGTGAGTTATTGGCTAGATTATAAAAATCTGAGCTGTGGCCAGATTCTAAGAATCTGAGCACCTTAATGGAGACAAGATGGACCTTATGTACAGAAAGACTGTGGGAGGGATCTAGGAGTAGCCAAGTAATTTGGGGTGACTGGAGGAGGGGGTCTAAGGAGGATCTGGATGGGAGTGGCCAGTAAACTGGGGTGAACAGAACTCCTGGGACCTGGACCTCATGGCCAAGCAGAATGGAGCCTAGCTAGGATTAAGGAAATGGCTGGGAGGCATACATAGGGAGGTAAAACAAAGGAAAGGCCAGGCTAGATGAACAGAATTGGGATATTGGGTGTAGCCATAATGAAAGGCCAGTTGATGGGATTATAGCCTCAGGCAAATGCCAGAGCTTTGGCCAAGTGGGAAAGTCCAGGGTTTTTCCTTTCTGGGGTCTACTTCCCATCCTCATCAGGGTGGGGTTGTTACCTAAGCAAAAAAGCAAGACTTTATCTTTTTTGAATGGTTCTCACGTCCTGTGGCAGAGGGGTGTAGATATTGTCTGAAGCAAACTTCAGATTAGTATATTTCAATTAAGTTTTATAATCGTTTCAATTCGGCGCTGGACAGGGGAGACAAAAGACCTGGATTTATATCCTGGCTCTGCCACTTACTACCTGCCTGACCTACGGTTAATCACTTAACTCTTCTCGGTCTCAATTTACTTATCTATCAAATGAATGGGTTGGATTAGACGCGACCTCTAGGATTCTGCCCAGCTTTAGATCCTATGATTGTTTAAGAACAAGGCTCTGTGCTGGGCATAGAGGATGATTAGGACACAAACTTTGCTCCCAGGAAGCAAGATTATGTTCTAATGGGAACAACTCTATGGAGCAATATATGGAATTCTGGACCTGGAGTCTGGAAGACCTGAGTTCAAATCCAGCCTCAGATTCTTATTAGATTTGTGACCTTGGGCAAGTCACTCAACCTTTGTTTGACTCAGTTTCCTCATCTGTAAAATAGGGATAATAATAGCACCTACCTCTCAGGGTTGTTGTAAGGATCAAATGAGATAGTAATTGTAAAGTGCCTGGTACATAGTAAGTACTATATAAATGTTAACTATTAGCTATTATTATTAATGGGGGGGGGCGCTTGTACACAAAGGAGAGCTAGGTGTAGCAGTGGATAAAACACTGGACTTGGAATTAGGAAGACTCAACTTCATGAGTTCAAATATGGCTTAGAGGCTTATTAGCTGTGTGACCCTGGGCAAGTCACTTATCCCTGTTTGCCTCAGCTTCTTCATCTGTAAAATGAGCTGGAGAAGGAAATGGCATACCACTCCAGTATCTTTGCCAAGAAAAACCCAAAATGGGGTCATAAAGAGTCGGACATGACTGAAAATCACTGAACCACCTGTACACAAATAACTATGATATAAAGGTAAATGAGATAAGTACAAAGTACATAGATAAGTACATAGAGCATGGAAGCAATTTTGGGAGGGAGAGGTGACTTCAGAGGGGCAAGGTCAATAAGGTTTCTTAAAGGAAGTAGTCCCTGAATTGAGTCTTGAAGGAGGGACTGATTCAACAGACTAAGATGGAGAGAATACAGGGAGGGGGAATAATCCATTCTAGACATGAGGGATATTATAGGCAAGGCACAAAGATGGGAGAGGAGAGACTGAGAATGGAAGGTCTGGTTTATCTGAATTATCAAGTAGAACAAATATGAGGTAAGACTGAAAAAGTAGCTTGACTTTCAGGTGGTAGCATCCAGGCTAACCTATCTAAGAGGCAATTAGAAATGCAGAGAGCTCTAGGGAGAGGCTGAGCATGGAGATGTAGATTTGTCAAAGTTATGACATGTAGAAAGAGAAGGAGGCAAATGACACTCATTTTTGAGGAGTAGCAAGAGGTTGAAAAGATGACATAGTTAAGAGAAGTTGTCATTGAGGGAGGAGGAGAAAAATCAGCTGTGCACAGCATCCAGAAAGCAGAGGAGAGGAATTCAATGGTGCCACTAAAAGACATCACTAGACCTACGATGACAGAGGTACAAGTTATCCCTCCAACATGAGACCACTCTTTCCATTGATGTATGTATTTGTCCAAGAATAAGCCCTGTGTTTATCTGAGAAATGTTTAATTGGTATTTTTCTTACTATGCCATTTCATTAAATGCCTTTGCTTTGAACTAATTGTGTCTGTTGGTTGACTATTTAAAGGTAAATACATCAGTGGGTGCTTGTGACTCATGGAAACCAAGGGAAGAGAGAGGCTCAAGAAGGGAAAGCTGTGTCAGATTCTATATAGGGGTCAAGAAGAATCAGTGCAGAAATATTTCAGAAGATAAAAGGAAGAACTTTCTAGCAATTAGAACTGTCCAACAATGGTTGCAAATCCCCTAATGCTGAAAGGATATCAGGGAAGGCTGGGTGATCATCTGTCAGGAATGTTTTAGAAGGAATTCCTGCATTGGGAGGGAGGTTGGTCTAAATGACCTCTAAGATGTTTTCGAACTCTGAAAACCTGTGCCTTTCTATGATCAATCTCTTTTGCTAAAATTAAAACCCTCTTAACTCTGTTTTTGAGAGCAGCTGTTCACTCTCCACTGAACAAAAACCCCTCCACATGCTTGAAGACAGCTCTTAAGTCACCTCTAAGCTTTTCTTTCTTCAGGCTAAACAGTCTCACTGCTTCCTCCCCTCCTACGTGCTGGGGAGAGAGCAAACTCCAGATTGGAGAAGAACTGGGGGCTGCCCAGGCTGATGATTTGTTGGAACTCTGAGAAGCCTTGTTGCTTTTCAGGAAGCTTTTGGGTTTTCCCTTTTCTTGCTTATTTCACTGAGTCCTTATGGATCAGGACTGGTCCCCTCTTCCCCCCCCCCCCCCATGCCTGGATTGAATTCCAGTAGGGACAAGGTCCTCTGGCTCTCATCTTCCCTCTTTCCCCCTCCAGCCACCCCCCTCCCCATAATTGGGTGGAGCTCTGTGTGGGCAGACTTGCCAAGCAGTGTTTCCTAGGCAACATCTCAGTCTCGTGTTTTGCTAAGGGCTCCCAATCCAGGCTCAGCTAGTCACAACCTGGCTGGGTGTCCCCTTTCCCCTGCCCCCTGCCAAGAAATACCCTAGCAAGAGCAGTAGTTGCTGCTAGATGGAAAGAAATTGCCCTCTAGACCTTCAGAACAAATAGCTTGATGAGGCTGGGTGGGAGGGATTGTTTTTTATATGTTATAAAACATAACCTAATTTTAAAAATCAATGTGTGGAGATTTTTTTGGGGGAGTATTGTTGCTTTTTTTTCTTTTTTGGGTGGAATGGGATGGTAAAACCTTTTTCCCTAAATGGAGTGTCAGTAATTTTGGCATTCAATGCTGCTACCTTTTAGAACTTATTCCAGCTTCTATAACTTGCCCCTCTGAGTAGGAAAAGAGGGGTGAGGTTCAAGAAACAGGCAAAGAACAGCCCTAACGTCATTTCCCTCCTGCTTTGGCCGGAGGATAATGATAGCCACTGCCAGGGTAGATGTTTTCCCACCTCCCCCCTCAACCCCCACTGCCCAGGCATCTTATTTTGAAAAACAAAATAAACTAAGAAGACATATCACTTGTGGGGGATCCAACCAGAAGAAGGCCCTGATCTTAAAATAACTCCTCCTCTTCTGGGGTAGGGGGTGGTGGTGGGGAGCCACATCTCAAAGAAGCCAATGGAAGGGGATGATGAGGAGGTGGGGCCGAAAGGCCGGGCAGAGGTTGGTTCCCTGAATGTCCTTTTTCTTGTGGCCGGGGCCCCCACAAATTATGGCATCCTGGTGGACTGATGTCAGGGGAGGGGAGGTGGCAGCTGGGGGCCCTGGGAGGGGAGGCAAGAGGCAAGATGAATCAAGTCCTCTCAGTGACTGTTGCCCCAGCTGTGTGCTTAGGGGGAGGGGATGTGTGGGGCCAGGGTGGGGGGCAGCAGGCCAGAGAGGAGGCCTGCAGGCTCTGATTCCTTCCCAGATGACCTGGTGTTATTTTTAGCTCTGGAATGCTCCCCCGGAGCCCCTCCAGGTTTATTTAGCTTCCCTTTGCTGCCTGAGCTCCCCTTAGTGGACAGCACAAGATTGCTGAGCGGTCTGCCTGAGGCTCAAAGCATGAGAAGGAAAATGGGATATTAGGATGTCCAAAGAAGGGGAAAGTACCTGGGGATAGGCAGCACTTTAATCTTAAATAATTAATTAACTGAGGTCCTTCCCGATGGACATTTGAGCCTTCATTTCTCATACTTGCTAATTTGTGTCATGTGGTATAGTAAGCAGAGTGCTAGATTTGAAATCAGAATAACCTGGGTTCAAATTTGTCTCTGAACCTTTTTAGTCATGTGACCATGACAAGTCACTTAACCTCTATCACCCTTAGATCTTTTATCTGTAGATAATGCCTGTAAGGGCTACTGCACAAGGGTATTGTGAGACTTAAATGATGTAATTATGTAAAACACTTTGTAAATCTTAAATTCTTATATAAATGTAGTATCTAGGTTCATTCTACTCACAGGGCAGATCTCTCAGAGTTGGTTACCCCACATTGAAGATACTTTGTAGATAAGAACTCTCTAATTCGGTGACTGAGAAGCCCCCACTGATAGGTTTACCTTTAATAGTCGGCCAGAGGATACAATTAGTTCAAAGTAAAGACATTTAATAAAATGGCATAGTAAGAAAAGTAGCAATTAAACATTTCTCATATTAACCTGGGACTCACTCTTCTACAAATACATATATCAGTGGGAAGAGGGGGCACATGTTGTTGGGGCAATTTATGATCTCATGGTCATTGATGTTTTTTAGTGATACCACTGTACTTTCTTGCTAGGCCTGTTCTCTTCTGATCTCTACTGGATGAAGTCTTTAAATACAGTCTTTGCTAGATTGCAACCACTGCTGCCTCTGTGGTTCTCCTGGACAATTTTCTGCTGAACTAGTCTCTACCAGATGATGCCAAGAACTGCCCCACAAGGTACCTGGTGGTGGACTTTTCTCTCTTCTGGTCTGAGCTGAAATCTGGTTATCTCTTCCTTATTAGAAGAGTAGGCTCAACAATTCTTTTTCATTTGAAAAACAAGAGAATTTTATTTTCTTGTCTTTAAAAAAAATAGTTGTTTTAGGAAAGCAGCTTCCCTCACTCATAAGACTAGGAAATAAGCCTTCCCTGTAAGGGGAAAGGGCATCTAGGTGCTGTAGTGGGTAGAGTACTGGACCTGAAGTCAGGAAGACCTGAGTTCAAATCTGGCCTCAGACACTTACCAGCTGTGTGACCCTGGTTAAGTCACTTAACCCTGTTTGCCTCCATTTCCTCATCTTTAAAATGATCTGGAGAATGAAGTGGTAAACCATTATAGTATCATTGCCAAGAAAACTCCAAATGGGGTCATGAAGAATCAGACATGACTGAAATGCTTGAACAACAACAAAAATGGGAGGGGGGGGAGGATTCCAAACCTCCTCAATTTATTTTTCCCCCTTTCAAAATCCTCTATCTTGTTTCCTTCAGAGTCTCAGTTATGAGAGCTCCCATCTCCCTCAGGAGATTCTCAGGCTCACCGACCAAGCTCTTTAGAACAAAGGACAGAGCCTCTTAGCTAAATAATTAGTGCCTTTGGGCTAAAACCTATCTTTTCTTTGGACTTAATTTCCTCCCAGGACCTTGGATGGATTCTGCCAGAGACCTCACCTTAGTTTATGGTAAGCATTCTCTATGACTTCCAATAGTAATCTCTGTAGCCTAGACCAGGGAATTACAAACAGTTACCCACCCTGGCCTAGACCATCCTTGGTCATTATCCAGGACAAGTCTATTTGCCCTATAACTCCAATATCTGGGGATACAAGCTTCTCAGGTTTCCCAGATCTAAACCTCTTCTATTTTCCATGTATAGGGCTTGGCCCTATTTTTGACCTTTCATATGCATACATGTCCAGCAAAGCTTGAGGAGGCTTTGACCTCATTTTTACATAAATGTCAGTTACTTTTTAAAAATGTAGATCTGGATTTGAGAAGTTGGAAGGCTGGCTCATGGCAGTGTGTGTGTTTGGGCAGATAGGGCTGTGTTTTGTTGTTCTGGATTTCTATTCCACTCCCACCCCCAACCTGTAGGGTCCCATATCTCTATGGGTAGGCAGTCTGAGTACTGTTTGTAATTCCCATTCTTAAAGGAAGAAACATTCCAATATGCTTTCAACAGAGTAACTGGGAGTTTAGCATAAACCCTAGAAGACATTCCTTTGCCCTGGGAGCATTCTACTATGGGATGGATTGTATGCCTAACAATTACACTGCTGTTGCTGCTCTCTCTCCTTCTTCAACTAAGGGAAATGATTCAGCTCTGGATCTAAGTATTTGGTGACCAGGTTAAGTCCTGGGGGACCCTGGCATCTGAGAAGCTTTCTGCTCTTTTTCTCATCCTCTTTGACTCTTTGCATCCCCGACCCAGAGGCCTCAGGAAAATGACTTAAAGTTCAGGTCTTAGTTCATGTCTAGGGTCTTATAGGATAGGCAGGATTAGAAAGGTACTTGTACAATAAGAATCAGGTATGGGACAGGCATTTAAAACACAAAACACTTAAAAAGGTGCATTGCAGAAACTTAAAATAGGATTCAGCAACTTGTAACTGTAATGGAAGCCTTCACGTGTCCAGGCAGCTGACTGGGGTGAAACACCTTCCCTGAAGTGTTGTGAGAGCCAGGAAGGCTTACAGATTCCCAGTTCCTGAGTTTCCCTTCTACCTTGGTCTAATCAGGAAGGGAAGGGCTTGAGACACTACTTTGATGTTTCTCATCAAGGTTATTCTTAGCCAAGATGCCTGTGGGTAGTGTCTTTCTCTCTAAATATCTGTTAGCATCAATCTGCCACAATCTCTTCACCTTTCTAGGGTTGCAGCTATTTTGTGAGGTGCTGTTGCCCACTGGCCATGGGCCCAATGCCATGTGGAGTAGAAAACAGGAAGCTGCTTCTCTCATTGACTAGGTATTTACCTTCAGGCCTGGAGTGGAGGGTGGGAAGGTGAGGGAGAGGGCAGCTATGTGACCCAGTGGCTAGACTCATCTTCCTGAATTCAAACCTGGCCTCAGACATTTCCTAGCTGTGTGTCCCTGAGTGTGTTACTTAACCTTGTTTGCCTTGGTTTTCTCATCTGTAAAATGATCTGGAGAAGAAAATGGCAAACCACTCCAGTATCTTAGCCAAGAAAACTCCAGATGGGATCATGAGGAGTTGGACACAACCGAAAAATGATTAAACAACAAAAAGATGAGGGAGATAGATGGAGGTTCAATAGATGGGAAGCTGTAGCAAAATGGTTCACCTTCCCCAGTTCTGGGCTGAGAGAAGTTCTATAAATCTTATGTAATAATAACTCAGGTTTATATAGTGTTTTGCAGTTTATAAAGTACTTTCCTGGTGACAACCCAGGAAGGTAGTAGTATTATTATTCACATTTTACATATGAGGAAATTCCATATGAGGCCAGAGGATCTAAGTGACTTGCCTTGCATAGCTAGGAAGCGGTCATAGTTAGTTGATTCTTGAACCAAGGTCTTCTGACTCCAAAGTCAGTGCCCTTTCCATTATATCTCAATCGCACTCCCTAGGGTCACAGGATCATCGATTTAGAGCTAGAAGAGATCTTAAAGATGGTTAAATCTACCTCTTTCTCCACCCCCACCCCTTTTATTTTATTAATGAGGCAACTCACAGCTAGAGAGATTAAATGACCTGAGATCAAACAAGCAGGGAATGAGTACTACTCCTGGTATTGAAGCCTAGGTCCTCTTGATTCCAAATCCAGTGATCTTTCCATGATACTGCAGAACACAGGGCTTGGTCTCCTAAATTATTATTCTGCCCATCAGAGAACCCATTGGGTCTTTCCACCTCAGGGATCCAGCACCATTTTTTCTTCCCTATCCACCCCCACAGGAAGAAAGAGGATAAACAAGCTCTCTTTCTGTAGATGCTGTGCTTGGGCTCAGGGAGAGGGTGGTAACACTTTGGGGAGCTGTGTCTCCCTCCCACTGCTGGTGTTGCTGTTGATGAACTCAAGGGAAAGGCCCTGGGCTCCAAGCAGACAAATGGTAGGGTGAAAATAACTGGCTCAAAATAACATGGTTGGCTCTCCCCCTCCCCACTGGCTGCTGCTTCTTAGCCTCAGAATCTCCCAGCTGTTTCTGCTTATCTGAAGCCAGTGAAGCTGGTTGCCTGGATACCAGGCCTTTTGATTAGCAGCTGAATCCCCCAGGGACAGGCAGTGTTGCCTGCCTTTCTAGCCAGACCTTTTTGGCATCCCCAAGTCAGGAAAGGAAAGGAGAAGAGAGGGGAGGAGAGGAAGGAGAGAGGAGGAGATGAAAGGGGAGGGGAGGAGAGGAGAGGAAAGGAAAGAAGAGAGGAGGAGAGGAAAAGAAAGAAGAAGAAAGGAGAGAAGAGGAGAGGAGAGAAGAAAAGACAGGAGAGGAGAAGAAAGGACAGGAGAGAAGAGGAAAAGAAAGAAGAAAAAAAGAAAGGAGAGGAGAGGACAGGGAAAAACCTGAAAAGCTTTCTCCCTTGTTCTTCAGGTAGCACGGACACTGTTCTCATCTTTCTCTCTGAACATTATATCTCGGGGATGGGGGCAGGGGTAGGGGGGCAGCTAGGTGGCCCTGAAGTGAGGAGGACCTGACTACTGATCCAGCTTCAGACCAAACACTTGACACTTACTAGCTGTGTGACCCTAGGCAAGTCACTTAATCCCAAATGCCAACATTGTATCTCTCCTCCTCTGCCCCCAACGCCCCAGCCCTTTACCCTTTCTCTTCCCAAACATAGGACCCTGTCTAGCCCATGTCATCAGTGTAGGAGGTACCTCTCTTTCCCTAGCTCTAGGTTGGAGTGATGGTTGACCCCCAAGAGGACATGTTTTGTTTCACAGACTTAGAACTCTAGCCTCACAGAATCAGATCCCAAAAGTTGGGCAGGGCTTCAGAAGCCGTCTAATCCATCGTGACCCTGAAATGGGAATCCCCTTCAACAGCATTTGTGACAAGTGGTCAACAGCTGTAGAAGAGCAGCCTGTATCTGGCAGCCACATGAACTCTGGGGCAGTCCCCATAATGACTGGAAGGGAAGGACCAGTCACCCAACTAGACAGGAATCATGGCCCAGTGTGACTTAAGCCAGCACGCTTCAAGGAGGGCTGGTTGTGAAATCTGTTTGCTTTAGAACAACAGCTTGAGAACAAGAATATTCTGCAAAGAGGGGAACCTCTGTGTTCCAAGAAGGAACATAAAAAGAAACCTACAGGGCTGGAGGTAGCTACTCACTGCTGGTGTCCCAGATCCCAGACAATTCAATGTACTGATCTTAGAGGCTCCACTGCGTAGGGTGGGAGAGAGGGGAGGAGATACAAAGTGAAGAGAAGGAGGAAGAGGAACTCGGCTGAGCAGCCGAGAGATGGAGGAACCTCTGGGAAAGGCAACATGAAGAGGCCAAGATTGGATGGAGCCTGGAAATTAGCTATCCTGAGCACCAGTTTAGAGGCTCCCTAGCAGATCCAGCTGCCAAATAACTGGAAAAGGGAACTGGAAGTTAAGGCCAACACTTAGGAAGACTCCTTCCCAACTCCCAGGAATGACATCATTTGGCTCCTCTAGTCTGAGTATGGGAATATGAATGAGATAGGAACTGGGGGAGATCGGAATCACCAGGTGATTTCCCCCATTCAATCTTTCACCTCCTCACAACTTACCCCTAGGCCACTGCTTAAATCATTCCTTGATTGAAGAAAAGAGCATAGGATCAGGAGGTTGAGGAGGAGAAAAAGGAAGGAATGGTGGATGGATGGCATAAATAAATCGATGTGTGAAGGGCTAATCACTAGACTTTCTGGATCCAATATTCTCCCCTTCCGGGTTCAAGGACGGAACAGAAGAAGGACGACAGAAGATAAAAAAAAAGGGGGGGGGAAGGGAGAGAAGAGAGTAAACCATTTTACAGGGACTTTCAATTTTTTTTTTCTCTCTCCCTTGAATAGGCAGTGAGATCAGCCTGTGGAAGGGGAACTGAGAGGGGAACCACATGAATAATGCAAGGAGGAACACATCACAGCAAGAAAATAGTTACTGTTTCATCAAAACTGCACAAGGTCCTCGAATACAAAATCATGGGGAGATGGAGGGTTGAGGCCAGGAGAAAGGAAAGCTGTATGTTGTCCTTGGAATCTGTGCCCGAGGAATTCATTCTTTTCCCTCTACCCTAAGGCTCTTTCTCTACCACACCTCCTCTGTCCCCTTCTCTGTAACACTTTGTAATCTCCTGAAATGGAGGATCAGTCCCTGTCTTTAGTCTTTGCTTCTGACTATTGCTTTTCTGATGTTACTTGACCAAAGCTCCCAGAGGGTCCCTGCTGATTCTGTGGAAGGGTAGGAAAAAAAAGGCGAGTTATGTAATCAGTAAGTATTGCTCCTCTCCCCTGGATGCTTTTTGCTATTTTTCAGTCTCTGATGTTAGAGGAATTTGAAAACACTTACATCAAAGGTTCTGAGAATTTCCCAGAGGGAAGTGCAGAGGGGGGCCAGCTTGGTTGGTGGATCATCTTGGTACCCAAAATGCTCTCCAATGTGTTAGGACAGTGAAACACTCTCTCTCGTTTTCCAGTTTCATGGATGACCAGTTTAGAGGGTTGGGTGCCTGAGGGTGTGGAAAGATAGTTCTGAAAAAAAAAAAAGCTTCAAAGGAAAATATCAGGATTGATATGAGTAGAAAGAACACAGGCTCTATGTGTGGAGCTCTACAGTGTCTCATATCTGTCCTCTTCTTTCCATTCACAGCCTTTCCTGCAGCATGGCCCTTTATCACTCAGATGACAGTAATAATCTTCTGTGTTGACTATTACAACAGTTTTCAGCTCTCCCCAGAGCTGGTGCAGGTGTTGTAGATAGATGGCCAGTCAGAAAACCCCAAGTTCAAGCCCTCCTTCTGATTCATCCTAATTATATACGCAGAAAAGTCACTTAACATCTCAGAGCTATATAGACAGCTTTCTAAATCTATAATGGTTACAAAAGGTGCTGACCTAGAGGAATAGAGGGCATACCCTTACTCAGGGGCAGCTAGGTGGCACAGTAGATAGAATGCCCAGCCTCAAGTCAGAAAGATGCATCTTTCTGAGTTCAAATCTGGCCTCAGACACTTACTAGCTGTGTGATCCTGGACAAGTCACTTAACACTATTTGCCTCAGTTTCCTCATCTGTAAAATGAGCTGGAGAAGGAAATGGCAAATCATTCTGGTATCTTTATCAAGAAAACCCCAAATTGGGGCATGAAGAGTCGGATACAGCTGAAAAATGACTGAACAACAACCTCCCTTCGGAGTTCCCCATATCATTGAAATCACAGCTCTACTCCTTATCTCAGGCTTCCCTGCCTCCATTCTCTTTCTTTTTCAATCCATTCTTCACATAGCTGCCAAAATAATTTTCCTAATACTCTAGGTCTGACCATGTCACTTGTCTTTAAAAACTTCCAATGGCTTCCTATTAAATATAGAATACAAACAGCTTATCCAGGGGTGGGGAACCTGCAGCCTTGAGGCTACATGTAGCCCTCTAGGTCCTCAAGTGTGGCCCTTTGACTGAATCCAAGCTTCACAGAACATGTGGCCTTGAGGCCACAGGTTCCCCATTTCTGGCTTAGTCCAGTCTTTAAGACCCATTACAATCTGGCTCCAACATACATATCCAGCCTTATTTTGTTTTTTGCTTCATGGAATTTTATTTTATTATTTTATTCCATATTTCATTTCATTTTCCTTTACATTCTGGATTATTGTGTTCCCTGATTTTACATTCTTCTCCCACATATTTATGCAAACCATCCTCTATGCCTGGAATGTCCTTCTTATTCAGACCTAATTATTGACATCCTTGTCTTCCTTTGAGGCTCAGTTCAGGTGCCATCTCCTCCAGGAAACCTTCCCTGATGCCCCCAACTAAAAGAGACCTCTCTCTCCCTTCACAAAATTTCCTAGACCATGTTGTCTGGTTTTTTCCTTTGATATTCTCATGTTCTTCCTTATAGCATAGTTATGGATGTTCATTTCACAATCGCCACTCTCAATTCTTTTAGGACACAGTTCTTAACCTGTGGCCAAAAAACTTTTTTTTGAAACTATTTTGGTAACTGTGTTTTAATAGAACTGGTTTCACTTGTAATTTTACATGTCTCATTTTATGCATCTAAAACATGTTTCTGAGAAGGAATTCATAGACTAGAACTGCCAAAAGCATTTATGACTAAAAAGAGGTTAAGAAACCTTGTTTTAGGATAAAAGCATTGTTTTTTTTCATCTTTGTATCTACCCTTGTACCTAGGACAGTCGGTTCACTTGTAGTCATTTAAAAAAAAAAATCACTGTTCAATTGGTAAGCCATATGGTGTGGTGGAAAGAACATTAAATTTGGAGTCATGAGACCATGATCTTATGAATTAGATTGGAGTCATGAGACATAGGTTTATTTTGGCTTTGTCACTTGCTAGCTGTGTGGTCTTAGACAAGTCATTTAGAAAGAGAGGACAAGTCACCCAGTCAGACAGGGATCATGGCCAAGGGACTGCTGGAACCAGCTTATACCGACTTCTGAGAGTGGATTGTTAAATTTTCACCAGGAACATTTACACCTTGGAAATTGGCAAATACTACAGATCAGGGCTTGATTTTTGGTTTTGTTGATCATCTAGTCTTAAAATTATAGAGAAAATGCAAATAATACCCACCAAAATGGATTGTACATGCTTTTTTTTTTTTTTCCAGAGATCCAATTTTTAACATTTACTAACACACTCTTGATTTTCAAGGCCAATCACTTAGCCTTTCTAGGCTTCAGTTTCCTCATGTTAAAAAATGTTAACATTTGTATTAATATAATAATGGACATTTATTTATATAGTACTTCATTTGTATTATTATTATTTTTTTTGGCTAGGCAATGAGGTTAAGTGACTTGCCCAGGGTCACACAACTAGTAAGTGTTATATGTCTGAGGATGGATTTGAATTCAGGTCCTCCTGATTCCAGGGCCGGTGCTCTGTCCACTGTACCACCTAGCTGCCCCCTATACAGTACTTTAAAATTTGTAAAGCACTCTCTATATATCACCTCACTATCATGCTCATTTAAGGCAGCTAAGTAGCACAGTAAATAGGCCATGGAGTAGAGAAGACCTGAGTTCAAATCCTACCTTAGACACTTACAGTGTGACCTTGGGCAAGTCATTTAACTTCAGTAAGTCTCAGTTTCCTCATATATAAAATGAGGGTATTCATAGCATCTACTTCATGGGGTTGTTGTAAAGATCAGTGAGGGTGACATGTGTAAAGCTCTTTGTAAACCTTAAAGTTTTATTTACATGCTAGCTATTATTATTTCAGAGATGATAAAAATGAGCCTCAGAAAGACAGGTAAGCAACAGACAACAAGCATTTATTAAGACCTTACCATGTGCCAAGCACTGTGCATTTCACTGGGAATTCAAATACAAGGAAAAAGAAAGACCATCCCTGCCTTTAAAGATTTTATCTTTTTTTAATTAAAAAAATATTTTTTAATTAGGGACCTTACATTTTAATGGGGTAAGACAATGATCCGAAGGGAGCTGAGAAGGAGTGGAGGAGGGAAAGAAAGGTACTTACATTGCAGATGGTGGTGCAGTGGATAGAATGCTGGGCCTGGTGTTAGGAAGACCTGAGTTCAAATCTGACCTTACATACTTACCAGCTGTGAGGTCCTGGGCAAGCCACTTAATCATTGTTTGCCTCAATTTTTTCAACTGTAAAATGGGGATAATAATAGAATCTATCCCTTAGGGTTGTTACAAGTATCAAATGAGATAATATTTGTAAAAAGCACTTTGCACAGTGCCTGGCACATAATTGGCACTATATAAATGCTTATGCCCTTCTCTTCCTTTCCATACAAGGCTGGGGTATGGCATTGAAGTCTGAAAAGTTAGAAGAAGAGGCAGAAGGTTGGACAGCCTGAGCACCTTCCCAAAATGGGGGTTCCAGGAGGAGTTTACCAATGGGAGACTATGGCAGGGATGTTGGGGGTGAGGAGGCCTGGGTTGAGATGACGACTGAGACATGTTGGAAAGGTTGTTACTTGTCCATAGTTACTCAGCTAGCAAATACCAGAGGTGAGATTTAAATTGGCGTCCTCCTTACTCTGGGTCCAACATTCATCAACTAAAACAGGTATTGTCTTTCACACAAAGTTGCTGTGAGGCTCAAAGGGCATAATGTATGCAAAGTATTTTAGACACTGTAAAGTACTATATCGTTCTTATTGTTCAGTGGTTCCAGTCTTGTCTGACATTTATGACCCCATTTGGGACTTTCTTGGCAAAGATATTGGAATGGTTTGCCATTTCATTTCAGAGCTCATTTTATAGATGAGGAAACTGAGATAAATAGGGTTAAGTGACTTGACCAGGGCCACCTAGCTAGTAAGTGTCTGAGACAGAATTTGAACTCAGGTCCTCCTGACTCCAGGCCCATCACTCTAGCCTCTGTGCCACCTAGCTATTATTATTAAGAGGAATTCTGGAGTGGAAAGAAGAAGGTCTAACAAGAAATATGAAAAGTAGAGTGAAAGATACTGGATCCTGTGTAGGAGATAAGGAAAAGCGCCAGTATAGTAAAGGGGGTGGAAGGTGAGTCTGCTATCCACACGTAGATCTTATGGGTATCATGATTCCCTGAAGGACCTGCCAGCACCCTCACTAGCCATTTTGAATTTTAGGCCTTGGCTCAAATACGCTTCATTTCTCCTCCCTCTGTTAGGGTACATCAAGCCTCTACTTCATGTCCTTCTTTTTAATACTTTTCATGCACAATCCTCCATTCTCCCTACCCTTCTGTCCCTCTGTGTAGGGGCAGTGGTAGAGCCAGGGTGTGGCTGGTTTACCATCTGCTTTGACAACTGAAAGAACAGCTGCTGGAGATGATAGCTGAGGCAAGAATATAAAATTATCCTGGGAGGATATCTTCACGACATGGCATGATTCAAATAGCACGTGCATTGTGTGTGTGTGTGTCTTTCTGTGCTCTTCAGCTTTGCATGTCTGAGTGCCCCACCTGCCTCACCCTTGTTTGAAAGGAAACGAAAATTTATTAAGCACTGACTATGTGCCAGGTACTTTACAGATATTTTTTCACTTGATTCGCACAACAACCCTGGGACGTTGATGCTATTATCCTCATTTTACAGTTCAGGAAACTGAGTCAGAGAAAGGTTAAGTGACTTGTCCAGGGTCACACAGCTGATAAGTGTCTGAGGCTGGATTTGAACTCAGGTTTTCCTGACTCCAATCCAAGTACTCTCTCCACTGGGCCACTTAGCCTGTCTTAGTCTTCTCATTTTTCCAAGGACATTGGATTAGAGGCAGATCATAGGATCAAGATCGGGAAGGGACTCTAGGAGTCATCCAGTCCAATTTAGATGAGGAAATGGAAGCCCAGAAAGGGAGATTACCCAATGTCATTTAGTTATTAGGGCTAAGCTATGAACCTAGGGCTCCTGATTGCAGATCCAGGGTTCTTTTCATCACATAATAGTGTGACAAAAGAGATCTCACACGAGTCAGTTAGCTTACCAGCCTTCTAGCTGTGTTCATGGGATCAGATTGAGAGTTGGAAGGGACCTTAAAGGCCATCTAGTACAACTCATTTTACAGATGAGGAAATTGAGGCCTAGGGAGGGTAAGTGATTCACCCAAGGAACAAATGTCAGAGGAAGGATTTTAACCTAGGTTCTCTGATTCCAGAACCAGGGCTCTTTCCACTATATCACTTTTTAAAAAATAAGTTTTTATTGATATTTGCTGTTTCCTATGTCACCAGGAAGTCGGGAAGACTTGAGTTCAAATCTGGCCTGAGATGCTTACTAGTTGTGTAACCCTGGGCAAGTCACTTAAATGGCAAACCACTCTAGTATCTTTGCTAAGAAAACCCCATGGACAGGGTGGTCCATGGGGACACAACTGAACAACAACAATATCACCATAGTATCCCATGTATCCCTCCCCTTCTCTCTCCCAAAGAGTCATTCCATATGACAAATAGTATTTTTTGGAGTAGAAAAAAAAAGTCAGCACAACTGATCTATGCATTGGAAAAATTTGAAAAATGTGCAATGTGTATCACCTGTGGACCTCCCACCTCTGTTAAGGGGTAGTTTGAGGGTATCTTCTCATGTCTCTTCATCTGAGTCACATTTGATCTAGATCGTTTTGTTACATTTGCTTTTGATTTTTATTAGTGTGTCACTGTTCTTTCCATTTACATTGTTGTACTTACTGAGTATATTGTTTTCTTGATTCTGCTTACTTCACTATGTATCAGTTCACATAGCTCTTTCTATGCTTCTCTGTATTCATCACACATATCATTTCTTATAGCACAGTAATATTCCATGACATTCATGTACCACTATTTTAGTCAATGGACACCTTTGTTTAAATTCTTCCCAAAAAGTGCTACTATAAATATTTTGGAATATATGGAGACTTTTTCCTTATCAATGGCTTCCTCGAGGGATAAGCCCAATAATGGAATCTCAGTTTCAAAGGGTATGGACATTTTAGCCACTTTTTTTTTTTTGCATAATTCCAAATTGCTTTCCAAAATGGTTGTACCACTTCATAGCCATCAACAATGTATTAGTATGCCTATCTTTCCACACCTCCTCCAACATTGACTGTTGCCACTTTTTGGTCATATTTGCTAATTTGCAGGGTGAGAGTTGAAACCTCAGGGTTGTTTTGATTTGAATTGATCTTATTATTAGTGATTTGGAGCATTTTTTCATGTAGTTGTGAATACTTTACAGTTTTTATTTTGAAAAATGTTTATTTATATCCTTTGACCACTTATCTATCACTGAATGACTATTAGTCTTTTATATATTTATTAACTGTTTATATGTTTTAGATATCAAACCCTTATCAGAAATACTAACTTTTCCCCCCATTCAACCATTTCCCTTTTTATCCTAGATGCATTAATGTTGTCTGTGCAAAAAAAATTCAGTTTTTTAAGTTGCGTCTTCTTCTGTAATGATAATATTATGTTCCTTCAGTTACTTTACCTTAGTCTTCACATTGACTCTCTCTCATCCCTGATTCCCTCTTCTCTTATGATATACCTTTTCCTTTAGAATTTTGTTTATTAGTTCCTTTTGATGGTTCACAGTGAGTGTAAATAGCAATTGTTTCTGTTTTGGCCAGAAACCCTGAGAGTAGTCTCCTCCTAGATTGATTTTTTTTTTTGACCAGCTAAAAGTGATCATTCTTTACCTCATTTTTTACCTAGCCTTAATCACAGAATGGGTGTTGCCTCAGACAAACTGAGACCTGGGAAAGAACTTAGCTGAAATAGGCCAAAGTCTCCCACTGCATCCTGGGCCACCTCCAGTTATCCTGATCTCTATCTTGCCACTTGACCCAGAGGGCTCCGGAGAGAGAGTGAGGCTGGTGACTTTACACAGTCCTGTCTCACTTAAATCCAATTCACTTGCATGTTATGACATTTCCTTTCTGATGTCATGGTTCTCTTTGAGAAAGAAAGACAAACAACAACAGTGGGTGTGGAATAGCCTTGTGTTATCTGAACATCCTTTCCTTTGTATTTGAACATCTTTCTCCTGATGGCTTCTGGAACTTGCTGTTTCTGAACTGAATTATTACATTTTACCACTAAGTGTCTTAAGAGTTTGCAGCCTTGAGTTTTGCTTTTTTTTCTTTTGAGGCCATCTGTGAATTCTTTTAATTGGAATTTCATTTTCTGTGTTCAGAAGTTTTGGACAATTCTCTTCTATTATTTCCTTAATTATGGTGTTAAAGTTTTTTGTCCTAATAATTGAATATCACTTAGCATAATGCCTGGTACATAGTAAACTCTATATAAATGTTAGTTTTTAATTATTACTATAATTATTGTCCTACTGTGTTTTTCTGAAAGACCTATGATTCTTAGGTTGTATCTGTGCATCCTGTCTTTGAGTTCATATGTTTTGCTTGCATAGTGAGCATATTTTTAAAAATTGCTTATTGCTTCTCTTCTTCTAGATTGTCCTTCCTTTCTGTGTACTTGCATTCCAAATCTATTGTTCTCTCTCTTGTTTCTTTGGTGAGAATTAACATCGCAGATTCTAGTTTTTCTATTATGTTCATTATTTTGCTTTTCAGGACATAAATTCTGCTCTCATAATTCCCATTTCTCTTTTGAACCACTCATGGACAGCATTTTGTGGTTTCATGTTCTCCTCAAATTCCACAGGGTCCTCTGTCTCAAGCTTTGGATCATTTTCCTTTATTTTGTGGTATTTATTCATAGATGCCTGAACTTGTTTACTAGAGCTGAAGACCATATTTCCTTCTGTTATTGTTGTTTTTCCTGTTGATTTATTTGTTTATGTTGAAGGTCTTTGAGTTGGTTTTTTTTTTCCTGAAATCTTTGGTACTTTCTGTCTCCCCCCACCCCCACCACCTGTTTACCTTTCACTCACTTCCTGACTCCCTCCCCTCTGATTGTGGTTTCCTTGGGAGTTGGATCTTAAATCATCTCAGCCTCCTTTCATAGTGGGCAATTCATAGTTCACCAACCTAGGTCTCTGCCCCAACTGACGTTTTGGGTGGTCAGAAATGGCACCAGGTGGATACCATGCTCTTTGCCTCAGGCTTGGTGGAGTGCTGCACAGCCCCCCAGCTATATGGTATCCTGTCCTGGTGACCTCTCCCACTTCCTCTGTTCCTCAATTCTCTGGCCCAAAATTGGCAGTTCAAAGCCTGTTTTCCCTGGCATCACTAGTTCAGAACTTTTCAGTGTTGGTGCTTCTGGGTTGTAGACCCTGGCAGGCTTTTGCTCCTGAGGGGCTGTGGCCAAGTTGGCTGTTGAATCCTGAGCAAACTTCTGCAGCCTGGAGCCAGAGCCTCCACGGCATTGGAAAGAGGGAGGGGGGACAGGGGTGCAGGGGTGGGTTTTGATGTAAGCCTGTGTTGTGTCCTTGGGTCTGCTAGTGCAGCCTTGTAGCCCATAGCAGGGGAGGTGGGGGAGGGTACTGAGTGGACCCAGGGTAAGTAGGCAACAGTTTTTGGGTTTGGGAGGATTTCTTTTTTAACTTTCTTTTGGTTTCTGAGCATCCTAGACCCTGGAAATGACAAAAAATTTTTATCCTTGTTGCACAATTTCTGTTTTGGAAAGGTTGGAGAGGTCACAGGATAGGAGAAAATGTCTAGTCTGTCATTTTGTTGCTCATATGACCCAAAAGTTCCACTGTACCATGTTAACCTTAATGTGTGTGGTGGGGGTTGGAGGGGGAGGGTGGGGAAGAGTGAAATGGGCCAGGGAAATATAGAACAACAGTTTCATCTGGATCACATCCACTGACCTCCTTTAATTCAACCTGTATGCCAATGCTGGACAAATCTTTCTAAAGCAGCTTTGATCTTATCATCCTCTCCCCTGTGGCACACCACACCCTCCCCCCCCTCCACACACTTCTGAAAGACCTTAGGATAAAGTCAGAATTTCTGGTTTGGCATTCAGAGCTAGATATATTTTCTCCCAGACTACTTGTGGCTCTTAGAGTGTTGGACCTGGAGTCAGGAAGACCCGAGTTCAAATTTGGCCTCAGACACTAACTGTGTCTAACAAACTTAACCCTGTTTGCCTCAGTTTTTTCATCTGCAAAATGAGCCGGAGAAAGAAATGGTAAACCACTCCAGCATCTTTGCCGAAACAGAACAAAACAAAACAAAAAACCCAATCAGAAACAGACCCAAATGGGGTCATAAAGAGTGGAACACGGCTGAAAAATGAGTAACCTGGGACAGCTAGGTGATACAATGGATGGAACATCAGGGCCTGGAGTCAGAAAGACATGCATCGGAATCTGCCTTCAGACAGTCACCAGCAGTGTGACCTGAGCAAGTCACTTAACTTCTGCCTGCTTCAGTTTCTTCATCTGTCAAATGGGGATGATAATAATAGCATCTTCCCCAAAGGGTTGTTTTGAGGATCAAATGGGATAATATTTGTAAAGGGCTTTACAAACCTTTAAGTGCTTATATAAATTATCATTATTACTCTCATTATTACTTTTCTTGACTTATTTCCTACCACTTCTCCACCTGAAAACTCTCCGTGCCATTCAAAAACTAGTTAACTCATTGTTCCTCAAGTGCCTTATACATGGCACCCCACCCAAGTCCAAGCCTCATTCTCAATGCCTAGCAAACTTCTACCCATCCTTCAAGGCCCAGATCAGGTCTAACCTCTTCCACGAAGTCTTCCCAGATTGTTTCAACCCATAACATCCACTGTGACTTCTCTATAACTCATGTGGCAATTCATCACTTAATTCCTCTGCCCTGTATCTTCCTGTTGATGTTTATCTCCTGCATTGTTCTTTGACTCTGTGTAGATGTATAGTTTGTCTTCTGAACTTGTCTTGGGCACCTGATAGTCCGTGAGAGGATATGCAGTAGAAACAGCTCTAGATGCAGTTAGAAGTCCCATTTAAAAAAACCTTATTCTGCCATTTTCTAACTGTATGATCCTAAGTAAGTCCTCATTATCTCTCTGGCCTCAGTTTTCTCAGCTATAAAATAGTGCCAATAATAATCGCACAGCCCACAGAATTGTACAGGCCCACAGAAATGCTGCAGGGAGATTAATCTAGCAGTGAAATGTGAGATGGAATAAAAGGGACCAGACCAGTGGAAATGATCTGAAAAGAGCTCCTAGTCTCCTCCTGAATCTCCAACCTGCTACGTTAAAGTTAGCATGGACAATACCACCAAGACACATTTAACTGATACAGACCTTTTCCAAGGTGCTGATCTTTTTTAAGCCTGTGGAACCCAACCTCTCTGATGAGACCATATTTCTACCATATCTGTTTCTGCCAAAAAGTCTTATCATCTTCCAATTAGATGACAGAATCTCTGCTTCTCCTGGTCATTGCTCTCAGCAAAGAATGGAGAATGTACTCAGGGGCCAGATCTTCAACAGCTTGGCATCTCACAGGCAATAATATCCATTCAAGCTGGGCTGAGGAATAACAATGATGGTGATGATGATGATGATGATGATGATGATGATGATATTTACATAGCACTTTAAGTTTTGCCAGGTGCTTTACAAATATCTCATTGTGAGCTCACAAAAACCCTGGGAAGTAAGTTCTTATTATTTCCACTTTATAGATGTGGATACTGACGCAGACAGTTAAATGACTTGCTCAGGGTCACACAGCTAGTAAGCATTTGAGGTGGAATAGAGCTGGGGTCTAGTACTGTATTCCCTGAACCACCCAGATGCAGACTTTGTGTGAGGACATGGGAATACAATAATAAACAAAACACTCCCCGCCCTCAGGGAGCTTAGTTCTCTTGGATGACAGTTTCTTTTTATTTTGTATTCAGTAATTCAAGAAAACAACTACGGGAGGGGATGAGGTGGGGAGGAGGAGGAGTTGCAATCTGCATCAGTAGATGCAATTCTGGCTCTTTTGAAGTTGAAATTTAGAAGTAATTTAATTTATTAAACGCCTGCCTTCCCACCAGGTAGCAGATTATGCTTATGGGTTCCTGGAAGCTCACCTACAAGGGAAGGAAACTATAGTCTGAAAATCCATGGGCTGCCTGAAAGGTGTATAGTTTGCTTCCCCAGCTGTTCTTTCCTTTTCTTCCTCTGAACAGCCCTTTGAGGAGAGTCCCTCACAAGCTGTTCCTTGGCACAAGCCCAGGACAGAGCGTCCCCCCTTTCCCACCTCCTTCTCTTTCTCTTCCTCCTCCTACAGCAATGCCTTGGGCGGGAGGAGGTGGGCTGGCGGAGAGCAGCTTGAGTATTCTGAGAACGCTACGCTGAGCCCGCCTCTTTGCATGCACAGCGGAGGCACACCTGGGTAATGGGGCAGGTTGCCATCAAGTCCCCGGGTGCTTAGTAGAAAATATGGCCCTAGGGGGTTAGTGTTTATCGAAGACAGCAGCCACCTGGCTCCGAGGGAACGGCTCTCCCGCCGGCACACAGCACAACACAACTCTATTTTGTAGTGTCTTTCCTACAAATTGTATCCCCAAACCCCGTGTGCAGTCAAATAATACAATTATAGAGGTAAATAAGAGCCCAGGGAGAGAGAGACCATAAGAGGTAAAGGCGAGGGAGAAAGGAGAAGCAGTCAGTTGAGATTTGAAGAAAGAAAGAGATTTAAACAGACAGGGAACTCTCCTTGGGAAAGGATGCTGTGAAAAGTAGCCTGACGACCAGGATATTCTTGTGTTAGCAAAAGGAGGAGGGATTCAGCTGAAGCAACCAAACAAGTATGTTTAAAGCCTGCTATATGAGCACAGTGATTAGCTCTGGGGAGACAGTGACAAAAGTGATATTTCTTGCCCTCAGGGAGTTTACACTCTACAGATAGGAAACCACGGAAAAAGGTCTAAGGGCCATAGGAAGGCAGTCAGGTGGTTCAGTGGATAGAGCGCTAGGCCTGTAGTCAGGAAGACCCAAGTTCAAATGCAGCCTCTGGTACTTACTAGCTGTGTGACCCTGGACAAGACACTTAACCCTGTTGGCCTCAGTTTCCTCATCTGTAATAAATGAGCTCGAGAAAGAAATAGCAAACCATTCTGGTATCTTTACCAAGAAAACCCCATGGACAGTATTGACATGCTATGGCCCATGGGTTCACAAAGAGTTGGACTCCACTGAACAACAGTGTAGGAAGGGACACACCCAGATTGCAAGTCAGAGTACCTGAGTTTGAATCCTGACTCCTCTTAATACCTATGTGACCTTGAGTAGGTACCTCTATTTCTTTGTCCTATGAAATAAGATGGTTGGATTAGATCGTGGGTTCTCAACCTTTTTTTTATGTCATGGACACTTTTGGTAGTCTGGGGAAGCCTAGGGACCCTTGCTGACAATAATGTTTTTAAATGTACAAAACAAAAGATACAAAGAAGATACAAAGAAGACCAATTAAATTAAATATATATTTATCATTTTTTTTTAAGGTTACAGACACCAGGTTAACCCTGGACTAGATCCTAAACTGCCAAGAGACATGGTAAGAGTTCTGGACCTCAGATTAGAAAGAGCTGGATTCACACCCCTCCTCATACACTTTCTGGTTGCGTGACCTTGGGTCGGCAGCTGGGAAGTGCTGGGCCTAAAGTCAGGAAGACTTATCTTCCTGAATCCAAATCTAGCCTCAGACACTTACTAGCTGTGTGACCCTGGTCACACAGCTTAACTCTGTTTACCTCAGTTTCTTCATCTGTAAAATGAGCTGGAGAAGGAAATGGTAAACCACTCCAGTATCTTTGCCAAGAAAACCCCAAATGGGGTCACGAAGAATCAGACTGAACAACTACAAAAACCTTGGGTAAGTCATCTAACCTTTCTGAGCCTCAGCTTCCTTATGTTTAAAATGGGGATAATAACAGCACCTATCTCACAGGGTTTGTTGTGAGTGGCAAAGGAGATAATATATGTAAAACACTTTGTAAACTTTGAGGTGCTGTATAAATTTGAGCTGCTATTATTATCTCCAAAGTTTCTACCAGGCCTAAATTCTAAGATAAGAATTATGATAGGTCAGTAGCTCATATTTGTAGAACATTATGCTTACAAGGCACTTTTCATACATTATCTAGCATGATTACTTTTATATTTTAGGTAAAGGACTGAGGTTGAAATCAACCAGGGAAGGAGATGGTGAAATATGGTAGGGCAAACAAGAACCAGATATAGATCATAGGATTTTAAGATGAATAAATGAATGAATAAATGAAAAGGTATTTATTGAGTGCTTACTAAAAAGTACTATGTAAACATTGGGGATACAGATAGAAAAATAAGACAGTCTCTACTTTTCAAGGAGTTTACATCCTATTAAGGGAGACACCATATATAGAAAGTTTTAGGTGCATGTCAGATGGAAAGGTCATATGCATCTTAGGGTGCAATGGCAAAGCAGATGATAATGTATCATCTTTAATGTCATTTCCATGGAAAAAAAATATCCATTTCTAATGTTGAACCATTTGAAAATGCCAAGGACCTTGGTGGGAAAGACTTGGTTTTCTGGGTCTTTGGTAGCTATGGCTGCCAGCAGCAGCCTAAGCTGTTTCTGTAGGAGTTGCTTCCCAGGAGGATGTCATGGAGGGCTGGGATTCAAGTTAGACTGATGGTCTGGGGTGGGGGATCAGTGATCTAAAGGTCAGAGGCTCTCTAGTCCAAGATGTCACATAATCAAACCCTTTGTCTGTTAACATAAATAGTCAAACTCTAAGTCTGTTAACATTTCCTGAATGCCGTTAGATGCTTTGTAGCAAAACAGATACAACTGGGCCTCACAGCGTATGGATATCTGACTAGTAGAGTTGCTAGGGTACGAAGTCTGGTCGTCAGTTTGGGCATTTTCAGAACTTATCTGGCACTGTTCACTCAAGGGCAAGTGGACCTTGGGAGACTGATTCAGGTTAGATGAATTCATATGAGACTAGTTCAAAATTTAGAACAGGGATGGGGAACCTGGGGCCCAGAGGCCACATGTGGCCCTCCAGGTCCTCAAGTGCGGCCCTCTGCCTAGGAGCATGTGGCCTCCAGGCTGCAGGTTCTCCAACCCTGGGATTGTTGATTTATTAATTTGCACAGAGAATCTTAGCTTCCAAATAGACCAGAAGACTCCTGTGGGCTAGTTAGTACATTTTCTTCCCAGAAAGAGAGCCTACTTGGGAAATTAAATTAGGATATGGAAGTTGCCAGGAGAAAAGAGAGCACTAGATGACCTTAAGGGACAATGTCATTAAGCTGTGATAACCAAATGCCCCCATTCTTCACAATAGAGCTATCCATCATAAACAGAATGGAAGATCTGGCCAGGGTATCCACTCTGACTGGAGTTAGAGAAATGCTGACAAATTTTTATTCTCCAGTTTTCCTTTTTCTAGACTCGTTACCAGGCACCAGAAACTCCTGTCATTATAACATTATCTCATGACATGTTACAATTTCCAAGATTATAGCTTATCTTACATTACTTCAACATTTCAAAAGATTGGTGATTTCATCAGTATCCTCCCTCCACCAACGCAGCTCACAACCCCCAACACTTCAGGAGATGATTTCACAAGTTGCTGTGGCTAAAAAGAAATTCATCACCTCACAGCTAACCCTCTGGAAATGAATGAATCTCTTCGGCCTTAACTAGGCTGGTTTTCAGGAGATAGACGGTCTGTTGCTGAGCCTGGACCTGAAAGGCATTGCGAATTAATGCTTATACTGTACTGGTGAAGTGTAAAGAGCCCAGAGGTAAAGGCAGGACCTGAAGTCAAGAAGACCCGAGTTCAAATCCAGCCTCAGACACTAACTAGCTGTGTGGCTCTGGATAGGTCACTTAACACTCTGCTTCTATTTCTTCATCTGTAAAAAGAGAACAATAACCCCTACCTCCCAGCGTTGTTGTGAGTATAAAATAATACTTGTAATGTGCCTTGCAAATCTTAAAACATTATATAGAGGCTAGCTGTTATTACTATTATTAACATAGGGTCACCTCTCTCCAGGCCAGGATGAGAAATCTTTTACTAATGGTATCTTGTATAAATTACATTTTATGGTGTTCTCATTCTAGTGACATAGAAGCAATTAACTTATACTTACGCCAGTTGTCCCTCGATCAATACAGGATGGGTTAACAAATCCTTTCTACTGTATATATTAGCCTCATTTATAGAGAAGCATAGAGAGCTAGGCCTTGGAACCATGGGTTCAAGTTCTGCTTTTGAGACACAATGGCTGTTCGAGCTTGGCTTTAACCACTCAGCATTCTAGGAAACTCTGTATTATAAGTTGTAGTGAAGGTGTTGACCTGCATTGGTAGAAGGAGATTCTTTACCTTGGAGGATATGAAGTCGTAGGAATAGTTCTTTTCATAATCAACAAAATGAAAATCCAATGGAATGAAGAATGTTTTTTTGAGACTATGATATAGTTGGAAAATCAACCCTGAGAGTTGGTCATAATCAGTTGGATGGACAACTCATAAAGGTGGTCTCTCGGTATATATATCATAGACAGACACTGAAAATGGATGGTGAGCTTGGTCAAGAGTTGAACTGAAGGAGGAAATGAACCAGGATTGCTTTTGGGAAATGACCCAATGTTTTTTTGATGCCTCTGGAGTCAGATGTCAAGTGTGGCCTCTGATGCTTACTTCTTATGTGACTGTGGGCAAATTCTCCTTAACCTCCCTGGGCCTCAGTTTCCTATCTCTGTAAAAAGAGGAGGGAGGTTGAACTAGGATAGACTTTGGGATCACTGTTAGCTCTAAGTCTTGGATCTTAATGACCTTGATCTTTTCCATGGTGGATAGAAGCAGGCTTCAGCATATTTCAAATGAAGGACTACATTGGAGAAGTGATACAAAGTGTATCAATAGAGACATTAAAGCTGGGCTGGTCACATAGTGAAAGTGAGGGATGGATAACTGATGGACAGACCATGCCATTCATTTGGCATCCATGGTATGGCAGTTGAACTCAGGCCCTGGGTGTGTTGGTTGGATCTTCTACTGAAGATTATGGGAGAATATGGACAGGGGGTGCATAAGATGGTTGGGCCATCGTCCCTGGTGGTGAAGGTAGCTCCCAGGTGAATGAAATCACAAATCTTTCAAAGTATCATTTACAGAAAGGAGTGCTGAATCAGAAAGTGCTAGGAGGCAGATTGCCACGGCAGATAGAGGGGCTGACCTCAGACATGGGAAAACTTGGGTTCAAGTCGTGCTTCTGACACACATCAGCTGCAATTTTAGACAAGTCTTAACTTCTCAATGACTCCAGGCAACTCTCTAAGACTAAAAGTTGGAGAACAATTGCCTATCTTCACTGGTGGGGGCCTATCCCCTGTTCTACATAAGGCCTTTCATGATGAAGTGAATCAGACAGTTGAGGGGTAGTCCTTAGGGATTGTGGGGGAGGGGGGTTGGATCTAGAGAATCATATGTCTACTTCTCAGATGTTCCCTGACCTTCTAACTCAGAAGACTCTTGGAGTTAGGAAGTCAAAGATAATACATTAATGGAACTCCAAACCCTATGGAAGGCTGAGGTGAGCTCTTCCACTTCCAGGAGCCAAGATGGCGGAGTAAAAAGGTAGTCACTGTCACCCTCCTCTATCAACCTCTGAAAACCCAGAAAATATCACCCCAGAAAAAAAAAAACCCTGGAACAGCTGAACCAGAAGAAAGATGGGTGCAGCAGTGCAGTAACCCAGGTAGCTAGAGGGATTAACAGGAAAGGCCCCTCTTATCCTGGGGGAAGGGGAGCAGTACGAAACAGGAGTCGCCCAGCCAGCTAGTGGAAAGACCCACTTTAGCACACCAGGAGGAGATTCTGGTCCCTCCACATTCTATAGAAAATGGGTTTCCCAGTGCCTCAGCAAAAATAAGGGAAGCAGTACTACAAAGAGCCCCAGGCGGATAAGCACCTGGCAGCATTCATCTGAAGAAAGCAACCTAGAGGTGCCAAAAAGTTCCAGCCTTGTTGATTCCAGCCCAACACCAGGTAAGCTGTCAGAACCCTAACAGCCTCCAACTGCCAACCAGGAGGAGATCCCAAAGCCCAGGTGGTCGAGCAGGCAAATGCCAACAGCTGTACCTCCGAGTGCCTCAGTGAGAATGGGGTAACTGGTGGAAACCAGCTCAGAAAACCACCAGGTGCCTCGACATTTTACAGCAAAGAAGTCTCCCAGTGCCTCAACAGAAATAAGGGAGGCAGCACTGCAAGGGGCCCCAGGCAGATAAACACATGGCAGCACTTATCTAAAAGCTAAAGGAAAGGAAAAGCAGGCAACCTAGATTTACCTGAAAGTCCCAGCTTTGCTTATTCCAGCCCAACACCAGATAAGCTGCCAGAACCCTACAGCCTCCAATTGCCAACATAAG
>NW_020954723.1:21426343-21431314 GCF_900497805.2 Vombatus ursinus
ATGATACAAATATGGTGCTGATACCTAAACCAGGAAGAGTCAAAACAGAGAAAGAAGCCTGAGGTACTTTAGGGACGGAACAGAACATCCTCAACAAGGTCAGTATGTGTCCAGAAGAGCTGAGTGGGAGCAACCATAGGCATGGCTCACCCTCCTTGGGGATCTTCCAGCTGTTGCCTTAGGTAATAAAATACTTACCCTACCAGTTATGACTCCACCCAGTGGGCATCTCTATTTCTGTCAGTCACTTGGCTTGCTCTTTTTTTTGCTTTGGTTTTTTTTTTTTTTTTTGGTTGGGCAAATGGGAGTTAAGTGACTTGCCCAGGGTCACACAGCTAATAAGTGTTATGTGTCTGAGGCCAGATTTGAACTCAGGTCCTCTTGAATCCAGGGCCTGTGCTCTATCCACTGCACCCTGTTGGCTTGCTCTTTTCAATGAAGGGACTTGGTCCCAGTTCTTTTTGTATGGAAACTCACGTAATCTCTGACTTTTCTTAGCTCATATCCCTTTGGTTTGATTTTTACCTAGCCATCAGATCCATAAATACCAATTGTAGGGCTCCAGGCTTTCCCCTTTTGATTCTCAGGAGTCCCTACATGGCCCACCTCAGCCAACTTGGCTTATTTCAGGAAGTTTGAGGCTCTTCTAGTATTTTTGCCACTTGGATAATATCCTCTACTGAGGTCCTGCTCAAGTATTTCATCAAAATTGTCAACTGGACTGGAACTGGCCTCTAACCTGTGGGTGGCCAGAGCCGAACAAACAGAGCAGGCTAGAGATGGGGGAGGCAGGACATAAACAATAGTTTAGTTAATTTCAGAGTGAGGAAAATGACATGCATATGGAAGCCTTCTTACCCCCCAAGAAGGAGGGCTTACCATGCTGGACCAAAGGCAGGTCTTATACACACCCTGGGCTGGACCATGACATAATTATTTTTAGGTCTTGAGTTACTGCTCTCATGGGCCCTATGGAAACAGTATTGCCTCAAGTCTTGGGGGTCATGCCCACCCTTCAGGGCACTGAACCAGAGTGCCATACCTGTTAGTGACAAAGGAACAGGAATTGTGAATATGTGATAGATGGCCCTGGGAAACTGGGGGAGTAAATCCCTCAGTGAACACTTGGTGCTGGTCCAAGCAATATCCTTTGCTAGAGGGCACAGCCTGCTTGCTGGGCCTTAGCTCTGGGAAACAGGATATCTCCAAAATGTGAAAGTCACTCTAGGTTCTTAGAATTTGTGCTTTAGCAGGGGAGCTCATTGGGCATAGGTGCTGAAGGGACTTGGAATCAAGAAGACCTGTATTTAAATTCTCTCCCAGATACTGATTAGCTTTGTGACCTTGGGCAAATCACTTGACCTGTGTTAGCATCAGTTTCCTCAACTGCAAAATGGGGGTGATAATATTTCACAGGCTTTGCAAACCTTATTAGTTGTTATTATATTTGCTGTCATTACTAGGCAAAACATGCAGGAAAGAAAATGGTCCAGTCATTGTACTTTGTGATCTGAGTGGGACATTGAAAGAGAAAACTGATTAAGGGGAACTTGGAAATTTATAACCAAAGCCCCTACTGTTGACCATTTACTGGTGAGTTAATTTAAAGTCTTCATGGTAAGAGTATGTTGTATTGATAGCAATATAAAAAGGTCCCTTGAGGACAAGAGCACAGTACCAAATTGCCAAAGACCCAGTCTTAATGCCCTCCTCTCTTTGGGCAGTGATTTTGCTGACAATGTAAATATTAACTCAGATTGGGGGTGGGGTAGCCGTAGCTGACATTCAAGCACTACCAATAGGTTGGAAGGGAGGTAAGATACTTTATGGGCAATTAAGACAGGTCACAATGGAGTAGAACCTGGAGAGATAGCTTCAACACCTACCATGGAGGTGATGCAAAGGTTTAAGAGATTGCAGATTCGCAAATACTAGAAAGCCTCAGGGGACCTCTCTCCCACATTGTATATTCGATGTCTTGAATTCATACTACTTGAATGCTTGGCATTGATTCAGGATGACCAATTTGGTAGAATGAGAACCCCCAGAATATCTATATGAAGTTCTTATGTGCTACTCAGGAGGCAGTATGGTATTGTGGTTAGATTCATGGCCAGAAGACTTAAGTTCAGGTCTTGCTATTGGCACATCCTGACTGTGTATCCTAGACAAGTTCCTCTTACTAACCCATGTAATGCTCTGGGACTATGTCGTTCAGTCAATAAATATTTAGTAAGTACCTGCTATGTTCCAGGTACTATGCTAAGCACAGGAAAGAAAAATATGAAAAAATTAAAGACAAGCCCTGCCCTCAAGGAACTTACAATCTAATGGGAGATGACAGTCTCACAAAAGGAAGCTAAAGAATAGGGGAAGAAAGGGAAAGGTCCTAGCAAGGGGCAGGATGAAGATCAAAGGAGTTTTGTTGTTCTTGTTCAGTCATGTCCAACTCTACATTTTCTTGGCAAAGATACTGGAATGGTTTGCCATTTCCTTCTGCAGTGTGTCCCCATTTTACATTGAGGAACTGAGGCAAATAGGGGTTAAGTGACTTGCCCAGGGTCACAGAACTAGTAAGTGTCTGTGGCCAGATTTGAACTCAGATCTTCCCAATTCTAGGCCCAGTGCTCTATCTATTGTGCCACCTAGCTGCTCCCACCCCCAAAGGAGTGAGTACAACAGGGTAAGAAATAGGGATGGCTGGCCTGAGCACCTCTCTTTCGTTTTGTTTTGTTTGTTTGTTTTTTGCTTTGTTTGTTTTTGCTAGGCAATGGGGTTAAGTGACTTGCCCAGGGTCATACAGCTAGTAAGTATCAAGTGTCTGAGGCCATTCAGATCCTCCTAGCACCTTTCTTAAATGAAGGTTTGGGGAGGAGCTCTTCACTCTACCCTCTAAGGAGAGGGGCCGAGAGTGATGATGAGGTAAGAGTACCAAGCTCGGTGATCTTGCAGGATCATGAGTTCTTACACTAAGATGCTAATTTGCTTCAGTGGATTCCTCACCAGGAGCTTGATAAACTCATGAACTCATAAGTCCAGAAAAAACGAAAAACGAAACAAAACAAAAATGGTTCCCCAGCTGAAGGATGGGAAGGCCTTTGACTTTGTACTAAGGTGGAGAAATTGCCCCAGAGGGCCATGACCAGGGGCATGTTGCCTGTAAAGCATATGGACAACATATATGTATGCTGCCATGGAATGGGTACAATAAGGGTCGTGGGAGTAGTAGGAACAGCGACCTCCCAACTACTCAGAACTTTTCCCCTTTACTCCTGAGATTCAGGAGGAATGGATAGACAGAGAGAGTATACTGAGACCATAACACCTAACACCACAGAACACCAAACAAACAGGGTTTGCAAAGCTCAGTGCTGCATAAATGCCAGCTAGCTGTTGATGTCGAATTGTGTCTGACTCTTTGTAAAGCCATTTGGGGTCTTCTTGTCACAGATACTGTAGTGGCTTGCCATTTTCTGAATTGCGTCTGACTCTGTAAAGCCATTTGGGGTCTTCTTGTCAAAGATACTGTAGTGGCTTGCCATTTTCTTCTCCAGTTCATTTTCCAGATGAGGAAACTGAGGCAAGCAGGCTTAAGTGATTTGCCCAGGGCACCCAGTTAGTAAGTTCCTGAGATCAGATTTTGAACTCAGGTTTTCCTGATTCCAGGCCTGTCACTCTATCCACTTTGACACCTAGCTGCCCTATTGGTAAAACATATAGGAAAGAAAATGGTCCAGTTATTGTACTTTGTGATCTGTGTGGGACATTCCAAGATTCCCAACGAGAAAACTGACCATCAGTGACCTTCCAGCAAACTTCTCAGGGACTGGCCCCTGAGGCCCAAGTAGAGGACAGCCCTGTAGGCACAGCCCAAGCTGGGCCCAGTGCTTTCGGAACTAGTTTTCAGGAGTATTCCTTCAGGCTAAAGGGACAAGGTGGCTTGGGTTCAGAGTTCTAGGCAACCTGCCTTGGGGACAATCAAAGAGGTTAAGTTGTATTTTGCTGCCACTGTGGCTAAGATGGGCATTTGTGTACTGGGGCCACATGAGCGGAGAATTCAGCATTAGATTTCCAGAAACCAAAGTCGACTGGACTTGAATCGAAAAATGGAGAGCCAGAATGCCCTTGGCTCTGAAGTATTGAATCCCTGCTCCCCTCGCCTTTCCCGGGTCCATTCTACCTACACTCATAGTACGCGCCATGTCACAAATGTGGAATATTATAGATTGTAGCCTGAGCAGCCATTCATTTTCAGTGACAGACCTGATGCTTATGTGTCTCATCAGGGCTGTGCCGAAGTATTCTTGACCTGTATACTTACCTCTCTAATTAAACTGTGGAAAGAATGCTGGATTTGGAGTTAGAAGCTGCTCTTGGTTCCAGCTCTGGCTTTGCTAACTGCTACCTAGGTGGTCTTGGATAAGTCACTTCACCTGTCTAGGCCTCGATTATACTTCTGGGGAAGTGAAGGGGTTGTACCAAGATTTAAGGTTTAGAACTGGAAGGGAACTTTCTGGTTGTTAATTTGTTTTAGTCATGTCTGACTCTCCTTGACCTCATTTGGGGTTTTCTTGGTAAAGATCCTAGAATGGTTTGCCATTTCCTTCTCCAGCTCATTTTACAGATGAGGAAACTGAGGCAAACAGTTGACTTTCCCAAGGTTACACAGCTGGTAAGTGTCTGAGTCCTGATTTGAACTCAGGAAGATGAGTTTTACTGACTCCAGGCCTGACACTCTATCTACTGCAACACCTAGCTCCCCTAAAGGGATCTTAGAGGTCTTCTAGTCCAACCCCCTCATTTCAAGGCTCAGAGAATTTCAGTGACTTGTCCAGGGTCACACAGCTAGTAACACAAGCAAGATTTGAATCCAGGCTTTCTGACTCAAATCTAACATTCTTTCCATTGCTCTAGGCTGGCTTTCTAGATTCAGTGGCTTCCAGTGTTCCTTCCAGTTCTTCATCTATGATC
>NW_020954723.1:21431345-21440154 GCF_900497805.2 Vombatus ursinus
TCTATCTATCTATCTATCTATCTATCTATCTATCTATCTATCAATACACTCCAAGTCAAGCCTATAGCCAAATCTGTGTTTATAGTACCGTTTGTGTGGCCTTTCTCATTCTTTGTATTTTAAATGGAGAGATTCTGCATGCATGTTGTTGTGACTAAGAAGAGTGATGAACCTTTCCATATAGGACAAATTGGCCTTTTCATGTAGTCTATATTCCAAGAAGGAAGAAAGGAAGGGAGAGAGGAATAAAGGAAAAAAGGAAAGAAGGAAAAAAGGAAAGGAGGGAGGAATGAAGGAAGAAAGGGAGGAAGGGAGGAAGGAAGAAAGGAAAGAAAGAAAGAAAGAAGGGAAGAAGAAAGAAAGGAAAGTAAAGAAGAAGGAAGGAAGGAAGGAAGGGAGGAAGAAAAGAAGGAAACAAAAAGCAAGTGTTTATTAATCACCTACCATTTGTCAAGCATTATATTTATTTATTTATTATTTCTTTTTACATTTTTTATTAATTTATTTTGATTTATCAATAATCACTTCCACAAGCTTTTGAGTTTAAAATTTTTCTCCCTCTCCTTTCCCACCACCCTCCCCAAGATCTGATATAAGCTATACATATACATTCCTATTAAACATATCTTCACATTAGTGATGTTGTAAGGAAGAATTAGAACCAATAGGAGGAACCACCAGAAAGAGGAAACAAAACAAAACAGAAAAAAAAATAACAAATAGTACCAGGCATTTTATTTAGCATTTTGTCTCATCTGATTGTCGCAATAATCCTGGGACATAGGTGCTGTTATTATCCCAGTTTTACAGATGAGGAAACTGAGACAAACATAGGTTAAGTGACTTGCCTAGGGTCACATAGCTAGTAAGTTTGAGGCCAGATTTGAACTCAAAAAGGCAAGGAACTACATCTTATTCTGTTTTCTAACCCTCTAAGCGGCTCATCCAATGGTGAGCACAGTTGGTGCTCAATAAATAATGGTTGATTGCTAATAATAACTCAGATTTTTATAGGCCTTTGCAAAGTGCTTTTCTTTTTTTTACTTTAATTTTTTTTTCTTGATGCCTTTTGTGTTTACATCACATTCATTTCCAAATATATCTTTCTTCCCTCCCCTACCCAGCAAGCAATCACTTGGGTGCTACACTTGTAATAAAAAGTTTTTAAAAGAAAGAGAAGAAAAATAATTCAGCAAAACCACCCAGCACACTGGTGGTGTCTGAGTGTATATGCAATAACCATAGTCCCCCACCTCTGAAATGATGGGAGACAGGTGAATTTGCTCAACTATTCTGCAAGGTTGAACTTATTTGTTATAATTTTGTAGCAGTCAGTTTCATTTTATGTTCTTCCCACTTATTTTTTGCAGTCATTGTGCATATTGCTTAAGGTGCTTTTCTTACAACCACCTGAATGGAAGGTAGGTTGGGTATTATGATAAGGAGCATTATAGGAAAGATACTGTGGAGTAGTAGGTAACAAGTGGGCCTGGAAGCCAGGAAGCCCTTTGGTTCCAGTCTTGCCTTTGACACATACTGATTGTGTGACCCTGGGTAAGTCATTTAATTTCTTAGTGCTTTAGGTAACTCTCTGAGACTATACATTGCAGAAAAGGTGCTGACCTGCATTGATAGAGAGAGTTTCCTATAACAATGAAATCATAGGTCTAGTCTTTATCCATATCATGTGGTACCTGAGATTCAGAGAAGTCCAGTGACCTTTGCAAAGCCCCCAAACTAGGAAGGGGCAAAGAAACTCGGGTCAACAAGCATTCATTAAGTGCTTACTATATGCCAGAGACTTGTGCTAAGGACTGAGAATACAAATGTAAGCAAAAAGACAGTCTCTGCCCCTCAAAGAGCTCGTATTCTAATGAGGAAAGATCATACATAAAAGAAGACCACAAAGCTGGGGTGGGGAGTGAGGAAGGGGAGTCCAGAGATTCAGAAGAGGGCTGGGAAAGGAGCGAAGGAGAAATGACTTGAACCTAGATATTCAGACTTAAGAACCAGTTCTCTTTCTACTTTACCAAGTTCTTTTTCTAATGGATGATTGAGCCATCCATTGGACTTGGCATACAAATGCTAAACCAGGGCAAGACATCTTAACTTGGGGTTCAGGAACTTTTTTTTTACATTTTGATAACTATTTCAATATAATCGGTTTATTTTTTAGTCCTGTGTATTTTATTTTAGGCATTTCAAAACATAATTCTGATGAATCCATAGGCTTCACCAAACTGCCAAAGGGTAGATGACATAAAAAGGTTAAGAATCTCTGGTCTAGAGAGAAAGCAGCAATCATGCCCTGGGCAGAATAAATCCCTACCATGACTGATCTTAAATCAGTGTTTCTGGGAATAGAAACTGACTGCTTCTTCCCAGTAATCCCTTCACACACACACATTCCCATTGATCAGGGGTGGGCAACCTGCAGCCTTGAGGACTTAAAAAGGATTTGTTCTGTAAAATTTGGATTCAATCAGAAGACTACACTTAAGGACCTAGAAGGCCATAGGTTCCCCACCCCTGCCCATAGACACAAATATGTGTGTGCACACAGGTCACTGAACTAATAACCAATCATTCCCATTCTTTACACTACAAGCAACTAGAAGCAAGGGGTAGAATTTAGAAGGAGGCAGATTTAGTCTAGTTTAGGTAAGGAAAAACATTCTAACAATTTAGATTTGCCTTAAGGTAGAATGAGCTGCATTGCAACCAGTAAATCTCCCCTCAATGGAAGCCTGCCGGTGATGGCTGTGTGACCATTTGTCATTAACCTTGCAGAGGGGTACCATGTAGATACTGTTGGATTAGAGAGCCACTGAGGACTCTGAAATTTTGTGAGAGCTTCACCAAACAATACTTCCTCAGCATTCACTGGGTGCTGACAGTAGGCTTCAATATCTCTCTTTGATGTGGGGATGGGGAAAAGGAAGTTGGGAATATGCCCTGGACTGGTCTTGGGGAAAAGGCATTTGCATTGTGAAAGTATATCAGGATGGCATATGTCTGCTACTGGGGAAGGCAGAGGCTGGTGAAATGCTTGAGTTCGGGAGTTCTGAGCTGCAGTAGGTCTGAAGGGATTGGATGTCTTTCATTTCCTAGCTGTGTAGCCTTGGATAAGTCACTTCATAGTATCATAGGAATGTACATTTAGAAGTGGAACCATTAGAATTAGAATTAGAATTTAGAAGTCATTGAACTCAATTCTTTCACTTTATAGATAAGGAAACTGAGGCCCACAGAAGGGAAATGACTTCCCAAGGTCTCACAAGTAATAAGTGACAGCTGAAATTTGAACCCAGCTACTCATTCCAAATCCAGTATCCTGTTCACTTTTATGATGCTTACTTCTCTGAACCTCCGTTTTCTCCTCTGTAAAATGACTAAATATTCTCTCTTAGCTTTAAAATCCTACAAAAAATGTCCAGAGCCAATGTCCAGTACTGTTCCCTCTCTTGTTTCTGGTTCTCAGGCATGCCTGTTTTGGCAAGAAGGGGATCAGTTTGAGTTTTAATTGGAATTGAGTTATTGTGGGGTGAGCATTCTCCCCTTCCCCCTTTGGAAGAGGCTGGAGGGGTAGATTTTGTTTCTTGTTCCTTGACTAAAATAGTGCTAAGGAATAATAATATTTGTAACACTCTATCTTTTATTCATTATCTCTCTGTGGCACTGAAATGGGTTTTATGTTCTCATTCCCATTCATCCTCATAGTTCTATGTGGAATAGGAGGAGACTATGTTGACCAACCTGTATTGCCAGTGGGGAAACTGAGGAATAAGTCGGGGAGATTTATTTGTTCATGTTCATCAGGGAGCCAAGAAATAGCTAAGCTGGGAGAAAGACCTAGATCTCTATCCACTATTAGACTTCTTGCTGTCTTGCTGCATCCCATGTGGTGTGAAAAAAGAAGGTGGGGGGTGGTGGTGATGGTGAGGAGGCTGAGACAGGGAAGGAATGGGTAGGGGGAGGGAGAAGGAAAAGGAAAAAAACCAATCTGGTTTCCATGACAACCACACATGTGAACCAGCTGCTGTCACCATGGAAACAGGAGGAAACTGCTCAGAGGCAGGAGAAGCTGTCCCAGGGGAGAAACAATTTTGACAAAAATACCCTTTGATAAAAATAAAAAAGAAATAACAAAAGCCACTTTCTCTGGGACTTGGGGGCATTGCTGAGTGAGGTGACAAAATGATGGGGACCTGGGCTGGGCTATCCAGTCTGTCCCAATCTCTTTTAGCTTCTGCATGTCATTTTAAGTCTATTTCAGAGAATTACAGACTTGTACTATTTTAGATCTGGAAGCGACCTTAGAACCATTTAGTCCAACCCCCTGAATTTACACATGAGGAAACTGAGGCTAAGAGAGATGAAGCGACTTAACCAGGATCACGTAGTGAGTCAGTGATAAGAATACCTGGCTTTCTATCTAGTGATAGAAGTACCTAGTTTCCCTGTACCAAGGGAAAATGGGAAGGAAAATGCTGGGTCATATTGGTAACCAGGGACAGATGATCGGATTTTGAAATCCATACATCTGCATGTTGAGAGCAAGGTGGGTAGGAAGGAAAAACAAGACACAGGGTATGGAGGATGAAGGGAGAGGAGAAGTCAGATTCCAATCCATGTCTGCCAAAGGAGCCAATGTTTAGCATTTCTTTTCCCTGGTCACCTGCTCAGTTGGACCTTCTAATTTCTCTTGTGAGGATTCTGGCTCTCTCTCTGTCTGTCTCTCTGTCTCTCTGTCTCTGTCTCTCTGTTTCTGTCTCTGTCTCTCTCTCTCTCAGTGTTTCTCTCTGTGACTCTGTCTCTCTCTGCCTCTGTCTCTCTTTCTCTATTGTTCAGATCACTTAGGATAGAAAGTCAAGTCATTAACAGGTATTTATTAAATGCCTACTATGTGCCAGGCACTGTGCTAAGTGCTGGAAATACAAAGAAAGGCAAAAGACAGTCCCTGGGGGAGACAACATACAAATAACTATGTATAAACAAGCTAGATGCAGGCTGAATTGGAGATAATCAAGAGAGAAAGCAGCAGAATTAAGGGGGATGGGAAGGGCTTCTCGGAGAAGGTGAGGTTTTAGCTGGTGCTTGAAGGAAGCTGGGAAGCCAAGAGGTAGAGATGAGGAGGGAGAGGGTTTCAGGCATGAGGGACAGTCAGTGAAAATGCCAAGTCGGGACATGGAGTGCCTTGTTTAAGGAACAGTAAGGAGGTCAATGTCACTGAATCAAAGAATTTACGCGTAAGGTGTAAGGTCTAAGAAGACTGGAAAGGGTTGGGGGGGGGGAGCAGGTTATGAAAGACTTTGAACACTAAAGAGAAGATTTTATATCCTCTTCATATCCCCTTTATATCTTGAAGGTCACAGAGAGTCACTGGAGCTTACTGAGTATGGGGGTGACATAGTCAGATGTGCATTTTTAAATGTATAAAATAAAATACATGTTTACAAAGTAAACTAAAAGTGAAATTAAAGATGTGCTCTTTTTTTCATCGTCCAAGTCCAAAGACTCTCTGAAGTCTATCTCCAGACCTGGACTTCCTGTTAAGAACCCCTCTGACTAACTGGAACTTAGTATATAACAAGGTAGGGCTGCCAAGCCAGGCATAGACGATCAGTACCTTAAGTCTTGTGGGTCTGAGGTTAGTTCTAGAGAGGGCAAGTCGGGCTAGGAGGAACAGGTAGGCACTGTAGACCTGGGGAAAGACCAAGAAGGCATCAGAAGCTCAGTCCAAGAGACTGAGAATGAAGGGAAACTAGGGGTCAGGAACTTGGGCTGGAAAATCTGCGTAACAGGAAAGCATGATCTAAGCAAGGTCTCAGGATCTGTGCAATAGGAACAGGTACCAGCAGTAAGAGGCAGCTAGGTAGTGCAGTGGGTAGAGCACTGAGCCTGGAGTCAGGAAGATCTGAGTTCAAATTCAGCCTCAGATGCTTATTAGGTGTGTGTCTCTGGGTAAGTCACTTAACCCCTATTTGCCTCAGTTCCTCATCTGTAAAATAAGGACACACTAGAGAAGGGAATGGCAAACTGCTCCAGTATCATTGCCAAGAAAACCCCATGGACCGGTTCAGGGGTCATGAAGAGTCAGACACAACTCAACAACAATAACAACAACCAGCAGTAAAAAATGAAACTCAGTGAAAATACTGAGTCAAAGCTGCTTACATGTTTCTTGTCCAGGCCAGGATGTGGGAGGCTAGAAAGACAGAAATGTAGTTCTTGAGAACCTCATGGCATCTTTTACAGAATCTTCCCCAGGGAGGTGGGGTGGAGGGGGAAGGGGTAGGGGTGGGGGAAGTGGGGTGGGAATCCAGCTTGTTAATTCTAAGAAAAAAATCTTTTGCTTCCATATGGTTCTCCCAGGGAACCAAGAAGACCACACCAGTTTCAATTATTATTCACCCCATTTGTATGTACAAATAAGGAAACTGAGGCATAGCATAACAAAGTGACAAGCCCAGGATTTCCCTTTTTCTCTTCCAAAGTTCCCTGAGACTGGATGCTAAGAGAAAGAGAGAGAGAGTGACCTTGAGACAAAAAGGACACACTGCTAGAGAACAGAAGATGGTGCATGTAAGAGAAGGTGGGTAAAGACTGGTGTTACTGCTGCCTATTGTATCCTGGACCGGCTCACAGTACAGAACATGATAAATGTAGCAGAGAATGATGGGAGGGAGATGGTGCAAAATGGACATTTTGGAACAGTGACTGCAATGACTACGATAATGGATTTCAGGTTTCTGTCTTGGGCTCTGGGTGGCCTCAGCCTCTTTAGCATCTCCATGGGATGCTGGAGGTATGAGGGGGTGGAAGGTTGGACATTTTCCATTAGCTTCCTCTGTCGGAGCTGGGGTGGAGGATGATGGTGGGGAGGGGGTGGGTTCGCTGGCCTGCCTGGCATTCCTCTCATCTGTCCCCTCTCTCCATCACTCTTGTCAGCTGCCCCTTGCTGCCACTGCCTCCTCTCTCCCTTCCCCCTTCATCCTCCAAGGCAGTTAACACATGTGCAGTTACCATGGAAACCGTGTGAATTCCATTCTCAAGCCATCCACATTGCTATGCTAGACGGCTGAAAGGGGTGGGAGTGGGGGATCTGAGATACAATAGGCAGCAATAACACCTGTCTGGGGAGAATTTTCGGTACCCATCTTTCCTAAAGTGGGCAGTCTTCTGTTCTTTAGCCACAGAATCCTTTTTGTTTCCCAGGCACCCTCCTTTTCTCCACCACCACCCCCAACCCCATGTAAAAATTCCTTTTTGTTTGCGGTCACGGGCGATAAACCATCAGCCTGCCCCTAAATCCCTGAATCATCCACAGAGCAAGAGATTATCTCACATATACATCTCTGGGTGGTACCAAACTGTGGAGATTTGCTGGATTATACAACGTAGTAGGGGAGGGTAGTGTGGGCATCGAAGAGATGGAGATGGGGTGGAGGAGGGGAAATTGTTTTGCTCTTCTCTGTAACCCAGAATGCTATGACGTCTTAGAAATGATGCTGATTTTTTCAGTAGTAAGAAGACTGGCTTTTTCTTTGGCAATTTTGAATTGTTACCAAGAACCTAGGGATCTGAATTTTACCTTGGTATGACCAGTTGACAGTGGTGGCTGACACTGGTGAGTATGTAAAATAAGAATTATTGTTGCTAACCCATGCTTTGCATGTCCTTTATCTTCACAAACACATTATGAAGTAGGTACTTTTATCATAACGCATTTTCCAAATGACAAAAGTGAGACTGAGCAAGGTTTAAATGACTTGCCCAGGGTCCTGCAGCTAGTAAGTGTATGAAGGGTGATAAGTCAGGTTTTCCTGACTTAATGTTTAAACACCATTCTATTCTCTATGATATCTACCACCTAACCAATGAATTTAAAATAGGAAACTTGAGAACTGCCTGAAGTGCCGTCCCTCTACAAATCCTCTAGTTTATCATACTCATTTTTCAGTCTTGGCCTTCTCTCTGCCTCAGTTTATTTCTTCCTCTTGGACACCAAATCATATCTGTCTTTGAAGCACTGAGCTCAAGCCCCACTTCCCCCATGAAGCATTCTGCAGTTATTCCACTTACATAGATCTATACAATCATAGAGATGCTGTTTTAGTCAGCAGACTTGGGTTCAAATCCAGGCAAGTCACATTGCTCTGGGCCTCTGTTTCCCCATTTATAAAAAGAATGATTTGAACTAGATGATTTCTTTCTACTACCAGCTTTTTGTTTGTAACAGGCTACCTTAAATTCAAAGTCATCAAACATATATTAAGGATACTATGCCAGCAATAACATATGTAAAGTTCTTTATAAACCTTAAAGAGCTATATAATGCTAGCTATGGTTATATTGCTTTAAAGTTTGTTTGTTTTTTTTTTACTCACAAACTCTTTAAGGTTTACAAAGTACTTTCCTCACAATCCTGTAAGGTAGGAAGCGCAAGTGTTATTATACCCATTTTACAGGTGAAAAAACTAAGGCTCATAGAGCTTTGATTTTTTTTTCTGATAAGAAAATTTTATTATGTACTGACTTCTTATGAGCATCTAATAGTCATGGCCATTACCAAAACAATTTAAAACAATGGCATAATTCTCTATGTAAGTACAATGTAGAAACTTAATAACCCATCACTGAAGGTCAAGCATTAGAGAAACATCTGTTCAGAAGAAATATATAGCCTCGATCTTTCTCCTGTACTCCAGTTCCATATCGCCAACTATTTGCTGGATGTTTCTACCTGGAAGCCCCATAGGCAGCTCAAACTTACCATATGGTACCATACTCAAACTTACCAAACTTA
>NW_020954723.1:21440188-21447767 GCF_900497805.2 Vombatus ursinus
CACACACACACACACACACACACACACACACACACACACACATTCACTTTTCCTCCAAACTGTTGAGAGCACCACCACCTTCCCACAATTCTAGTGCCATCTTTGACTCTTCGGTCTTCTTCACATTGCATGTATTGTTGTCAAATCTTGAACATTTCTCATATCTATCAAGTCCTCATCACCTCTCACTGAAACTACTGCACGAGTCTCCTAGTGGGTCTTCCTGCATCCAGCTTCTTCCCTTCTCCAATTCATCTCACAGCTGCCAAATTGGTGTTCCTAAGGCTCAGGTCTGCCATCATCCTTCCTACTCAAAACCTTTTGGTGGCTCTGTATTGCCTGCAGCATCATGGCTCATTACCAAAGCTTTGTGCTCACCAAGATTGGATTCAATCTTGAGCTCTTCTCACAATAGTCCAACTTTTTGGTTCATACCTTCACTGAGGATTTCCCTTGGGAACATCAGTCGATCAATCAATAAACATTTATTAGGTGTCTGTTATAGGTCAGGAACTATGCTAAATGCTGAAGACAGAAAAAGAGGGAAAATACAGTCCCTGCCCTCAAGGAGCTTACAGTCTAATGGAAGAGACAACATGCAAACAAATGTGTACAAAGCAAGCTATAGACAGAACAAATAGGAAATAATTAACAGAGGGAAGGCACTAGAATTTAAGAGGGCTTGGGGAATTTGTCTCATGTATAGAAAGGACCTGTGGTTTGGACCTATGAAATTATAAGTCTGGATCAAGGGACTTAGTCTGACAAAACATCAGATTAACCCAACAGAAAATATAAAGGACTCATATCGGAATTAAAAAAAAAACAACAACAAAAACAAACAGCAACAACTAAACAACTTCACTGCCCTCTCCTATAGGTCTTTGCTGGAGACCTATATGATTTTGACCAAGGGACAGCTTCTCTGAGCCTCAGTTTCCCTATCTGTAAAATGAGGAGGTTGGGCTCGATGTCCTCCAAGTTGTCTTCCAGCTTTAGGTCCATGATCCTATGACATTAAATACTATAACTTCTAAGTCTGTCTTCTGACAGATATGATCCTCTAGACTTATAGTACAACCTTATATCCTAGTCAGTCAGTCAGCAACATGCATGTGCTAGATAATATGCTATGAGTGAATGAAAAACATTTACTCAGCACCATGTATCAGGTACTGTGCTGAATTCTGAGGATACAAATACAAGCAAGCAAGATAGCCCCTGTCCTCAAGGAGCTTACATTCTAATAGAAGAAGACAACACAGAAGAAAACATGACTCCTCTTCATACACTCTACCTTCTAGCCAAACTGAGCTATTTTCCACACGACATCCATCTCTTGTCTCTATTCATTTATAGAGGCTATCCTCCTGTTTGGAATTCAATCTCCTCTCATTCTATACCCCTTAATCAGATTCAATTCACTTCAACAAATCATCTCAGCTCAAGGACTGCCCCCTCAACAAACCTCTCTGTGATCTCTTCCCATTCCCCAATTTTTAATTTTTTCTTTCTCTTAACATCAGCTTGTCCTTGTTTATCTGTGCACATGTCTACCACGTGTCTTCCACCATATCCCTAACTCCCAACATGTTAGTACAGTATAAGCTCTCTGAAGACGGGGAATATTTTGCTTTCATCCTTCCAACTCCAGCTCTGTGGAATGGTACACTGAGACTTGGGGCTTGAATCAGAAGGCCCTAGTTTCACATCCTTCCTCTAATACATACTGTCTGTATGATCCTGGGCAAGTCAGGCAATCTCTAAGGCTATAAGTTGCAGAACAGATGTAGATGCCCAACTGCTTTGGTAGAGGAAGTTTCTTTATTGGAATTTTCTAATATTAATGAAAACACAGGTATAGTTTAAAAAAAAAATTGGTTGGGCCTCACAATAATCTTGTGAGGTAGGTGCTGTTTGATTTTACAGATGAAGAAACTGAGGCTAAGAGAGTTTTCATGCCTTGCCCAGAGTCTCATTGCTAGCAAGCATTTGAGACCAGATTTGAACTCCAGTCTTCTGGCTTCTTGACTCAGTTTCCTGTGACACCAGCTACCTATAACAGGTACTTTAGTTCAGCTCCCTCATATTAAGAAAGAAAAACCTCTTGGGCTCTGAACTCTTTGTCTGTACCATTCACTTGGTGTATACTACTGTTTTGCATTGTTATTTAACTATTGCATGTGCTGGTATTCCCAGTGGACAGCATTTACCTTAGGGACAGGGAAGATTTCATACCTGCTACTTCTTTTTATCTCTGATAGTACTGAGCTCAATTCCGGACATGTAATTAGTAAATCAGATCATCTTTTGGCACCTCAATTTCTTTATCTGTAAAATGAGGTTTGGGTAGACAAGGTGATCTACAAAGTTCTTTCCAGTCCTAAAATTGAATGATTCTATGCTTGGTATGGAGTAAATACTTGTTGAGTTGATACCAGGTGCCTCAAATAGGAGGACCATACGTACATTTGCATGTGATTTGCATGTATGGTAATTGTCTCACACTTACCTTTTTTAGGCAATTTTCCAGGATATTATTGCTGCCTTGAACCTGCTATTTCTCTCTACGTCTCTCTTATCTGTACCCTTTCTCCTAAAGGAGAGTACTTATCTTGATTACTCACATCCAAAATTTAAAGCAAGAGGGAAAAGAGCAAGCCCAGACAACTAGGCTTTTGGTAAAGATCCCAGGCCCACTTAGTGTTCTGGGGAGTTTAGAGGAGACTAATTCTAGAAAACTAGATCCAGGCTGTGTTTATAATCTAGAAGATATTGATTTAGGATAGCCTTATAATTTTTATGAGTCAGGTTTCCATTATTAGACTAAGTTCTTTGAATTTGTGGGATAGGATCTTCACATTTGTATCACACTTTAACTCAGTGCTCAGCATACAGTAGGTACTTAAACATTTGTTATGATTCACATTTCCTAGAGGGGAGGTAGATGGGGAAGACGAGAGGCTATGAAGTATAGTTAGTGGAAAGAGTCTTACATCTGAAAATTTGGATAGAAGCTCTGTTATTTATTAGCTAGGTGACCTTGGGTGAGTCATACCTAACTGGGTCTCAGTTTCCTCATTTGTAAATCGAGGGAGTTGGATCCAGTGACCATTTTCAACTGTGAATTCCCTGAACTATATGATCCAGGACTTGTCAAAGAGCTCAACTTCCCACTTCTCCCGATGATTCTTTGTTCTCTTTGTTTCTTTCCTCTCCGTGTGCTCCCATGGCAAGATTGCTGGATTTGGAGCTAGCAGAGTTTGGCTCAAATCTTGGCTCCATCGTTTACATCTTACATGACCTTAGACAAGTTACATAATAGTTAAATTTGAGCCCTGTCACTCACTGCCTGTATGACCTTAGACAAGGTCAAACTTTTCAGACTCACTCAGCCTCTATCTACCTCATTCAATCTCTATAGTCCTCAGTTTCCTCATCTGTAAAATCAAGGGGTTGTACTAGATGGTGTATAATTCTCTAAATCTATGATCCTATTTCTGATCCTTTAAGGAAGACAGAACAGGATGGAGAGGGTTAGGAAGCTGAGCACAAACAGGTAGAATTGTCACTGAAGGATGACCTTGACCTGGTTTCTTTGCCTGCATGAGAAACCTGCATACAGTCTCAAGACGAAAGCTGCCTCCTTCCAAGATAAGAAGGTGGGGAAAAGGAAGGAGAGGGGAGATTAAGCAAAGAAGAAAAAGAAGGGATGAGACTGCAAATAAAAAGGCTTTACTGAGAGGATGAAAGAAGAAAGAGAGAGTATGTGCTGGGGGGAAGGGAGGAGGAAAGGGTGGGGAGAGGCGGAAGGGAAGAGAGGAAGAGGAACACAGAGAGAGCTTCTGCAGATGCAGCAGCAGCATCTTGAGTGAAGGGATCAGTGAAAGATGAATGAATGAACAAATGAATGAACAAGTGAATGAGCTCTGGTGACTCAGCGTCTAATGCTTTCCCTTCCCCACCATTAAATCCTTTATTGCTCAGCCCAGCTTCCACATGACACCCGTGGGGGAGGGGATAGGACTGGCTGGTAGCTGGAGGACTTTAGGTCCCCCTCTCCCTATGCAACCTTCTTTTAAAGGCCCTGACCAAAACTCTCCCTCGAAATGCCTTCTCTCTCTCCCTCTCTGTGACTTGAGCCTCTCAGGGGACTAGCTCTAAGGATCTGCAATTCTCTGTGCCAGAGGAGCAGTCTCTAAGTAACTGATCACTCCTCTTCTCCCTGACTACTAATTCCTAGCCTGTTTGATGATGATGATGATGATAATAATAATAATAATAACAATACAATCAGAACCTGTCTCTACCTTTCCCCATTGTTAGATATTCATGCTTTGCTACATATAACCAGCCACCTCCAGACTGCAAAATATAACCAAGGGCAGGATCGAGTATGTATTTATATACCTGACAGAAGCTTCCACTTCTGCCTGATATAGAATGAAAGTCAGGAATCCTAAGGATAGTTGTGTGTTGAATATGAAGCAACTCTTCTGAGCTCATTCACCCTCATGCTACCCTCTCCTGTTTGACAGTTCTTCCTGGATGAGGAGGCAGTTTCCTTAGTGAAGGACCCCTCCCTTACTTATGGTGAACAGAGAGTTTAATTTCTCAGATTCCTTTTGGGGTCTTACACAGAATTAAGGGCTTGAGACAAAGGTATTGGGGCAGTTTTTACTCTGGGAGAGGCAGGGTGGTGTAGCAGATAGGGGACTGGACTTAGATTCATAAGACCTGGGTGCATATCCCATCTCTGATACTTACAACCTGTGTGACTTTGGACAAGTCATTTTCTGTGCCTCAGTTTCCTCACCAATAAAATGAAGCAAGTTAGATTTGATAGCTTCTGAGTTCTCTTTCAGTTCTAAATCTACAGTCCTATGATGTATGTCTATTGTCTACATTTCTGACAAGACCTATGATTTCATTGCTATAGGAAATTTGCAATAAGGAAACTCTCCCCACCAATGAAGATTGGTACCTTCTCTGCAACGTAGAAATTGGTACACTGAGAGGTTATGTGACCTGCCCACAATTACACAAGCCAGTATGCATAAGAAACAAAACCAGGTCTTCCTGACTATACCATACTGTACCGCCTATCTGTCTGCTGTCTGTGTATCTATCTATCTATCCATTTATAATCTTTGTTGTTGTTGTTCAGCTGTTTTTCAGTCATGCCCAACTCTTCACGACCCCTTTTGGGATTTTCTTGTCAAAGATACTGGAGTGGTTTGTCATTTCCTTCTGCAGCTCATTTTGCAGATGAGGAAACTGAGGCAAACAGGCTTAAGTGACTTGGCCAGGGTCACACAGCCGTGTGACTGAGACAGGACTTGGACACAGGCCTTCCTGACCATGCCCAGCGCTCTATCCACTGCACTACCAAGCTGTCTCATAATCTATCTACTTATCCCTTTCTTTATTATATATCTACCTATCCTATCTATCTGTCTATCTATCTATCTATCACCATCTAGCTATCCTTTTATCTATTCATCTATCACCTGTCTCTAGTTATATGTGTTTGTATATTTATATATTGAGCAGTTAGGTAGCACAGCAGATAGATGGCTAGGCCTGGAGTCAGGAAGACCTGAGTTCAAATTCAGCTTCAGATACTTGCTAGCTGTGTGACCCTGGCCAAGTCACTTAACCCTGTTTGTCTCAGTTTCCTCATCTGCAAAATGAGCTGGAGAAGGAAATGACAAACCACTCCAGTATTTTTGCCAAGGAAATCCCAAATGGGGTCATGAAGAATTAGACACAACTGAACATATTTATATATTATATATGCATATATATTTTTATACTTATTTTTTCTCACATTAAAACTGAGTTAAGCAAGACATTACAGATAGATGGAGAAACTAAGACTTGATGAAGCAAGTATTAGAATTATAAGATTAGGGCTAGAAAGAAACTAAGACATCATCCAGGGGAACTGTCTCATTTTTACAGATGAGGAAACTGAGGCTTTGAGAGGTTTCAACTTGCTAGAGATCAGTCAAGTAAATAAGTAGCAGAGAGAATTTGAACCTGGGAAATGTGGTACAGTGGAAGAAAACGCTGACTTTGGAGTCAGAGGGATTGGGTTTATAGTCCTGGTTCTGCCACTTACTTTCTGTCTGTATGACTTTGATTGAGTCACCTAGCTTCAGTGGAACTTAGTTCCTCATCTAGAGGATAAGGGGGCTGGACTGAATGACTTCAATGGTCCCTTCCAGTCATAAATCGATGGTTCTATGATCCTCTAACTTCAAAGCTAGGCCTCTTCATTTCATCACACTTGCTTCAGGTTACCCAGCTAGTTAGTGGCAGACCTAGACCTGGGATTCAGGTCTCCTAACACTCAGTTCAGGAATTGTTCATTAGCTCCTCAGCTGAGTGGCAGGTAGAACATGAGCTTCTGCTAAGCCAACATGAGTGTCTTTCTTCCTCTTTTCATCATAATCTCTAGAGGTACCTTATTGTTGTTCTGGTCGGGGAGAGTCTCCCCCTCTCTCTCCCGAAGAAACTTATCAGCTGGGAAAGCAGTCAGGCTCCACTGGGCCAAAACTACGCCCAGTTTAGGTCTCGAGGAGTGTGGTCTCTGGGGATGTTGCCTAGATCACAAGGGCTATTGTCTCAGGGGATGCTAGGAGGTTTCATGGAGACTTATTTTTGTGCCTGGGACAAGTTCATTGAAAGGGTCAAGGAAGCTCTGGGAATGAGGGAGGAGGCAATGATGATATAGCCTCAAAACTAGCACGAATGTGTCCCAGGGGCAAGAAGGGCTAGGGACTTTACAAACTGATAATAGGAGCAATGGGTTGGCTGTGTGCTCATAAGGAATGGGTGATGGGTTAGATGAAATTTCTCTGTGACTCTTCTCCTTCCCTCCTCCTCTTCCCAACCCCACACTCCTTTCCCACCATATACAATTCTATAAGTTCATTCTGTGTGGGGTAACCTCTGGCTTCAATCTCAGCACCCCTTCTGGGCTCCATCCTTTGAGGATAAAATTATTTACCTTGCTGCTCTGTTATTTTGTTGCCTGCCTGCCTGCCTGACCCTTCTTCCATCTTCTGGCAATGGAAAGGCTTTCTGACCTTCATGTATTAATATGCATACATGATTCCTGGTGCTTAGGAAAGGTCATGCAGACCCCAAGCTACGTGGAAGGGCAGGCATCCACAGGCCCTCTCATGTGCAAAGATTCAAAACAAGCAGTCAGTATTCATACTCAAGGCCCCTGGGTCCTTGTCACCCACCACTCCTAGCCCCTGGATGTCCTGCTGGAGGTGGCACCAGTGCCATCCTCCTAACCCCTGCCACCACCATCCTTTCTATTCCTTCTTAATTAATGAGGAAGTGCTTCTATTTTCTTGGTACAGGGGCTCCTGTGAATTCCCCCTGTCATCTTTGCTCTTGTCTCAGGTTATATGTGTGCATTTGGACAAGGGCTACCCTCGACCATGCTCCTACCTCCCCCTGCCTAAACGCCACTTTCATTCCCGCAGGGACCTGATGATGCTGAAGCTGAGACAGGCCCCTGGTTGCTATGGTGATGTCCCTCCCATGTGCTTCTGGGATT
>NW_020954723.1:21447796-21448826 GCF_900497805.2 Vombatus ursinus
TGTGTGTGTGTGTGTGTGTGTGTGTGTGTGTGTGTGTGTGTGTTGTGTTGTGTAGGGATATGGGGGTGGGGGAAGTAGTTATTGAGTGAATGAAAGGAAAAATACAGGGGAAGGAATATAGTAGTGCTGGGGTTGGAGAAAGGCAGACATGGGGAGGAACTTGTGTAAAGGGCACAGGTGAGGGACAATCCCCCTTTTCACATGGAGGGGCGTATGGGAAGCCCCATCCTCATAGTATGCCCCATCTTCATAGGCTTCTAGCTAATGTCAATTCATCCTCCTTCTGCCCAGGGTCCCTTTGGCCAGGTTTTGGAGGCTGGAAAATTCCTCTTCTCTTTCCCACCCTTGCACTTTGTCTCTTTCTCTGGTGGTGGTACTGGTAGAACGGATGCTGGTGAAAGGAGGAGGGGGAACGGATTTATGCAGAAACCCTTTCAGGAAGTTGTTTTTTCCTAGCTCCTGGCTCTCCTTCATGTATCTGGTGGCTAAAAACATTTCTCACCTGGTAACCAGCGCTTAGGCCATGTGTTCTCTGTACTTCTGTAGGCTGCCTGTCAGACAGCAGACTTGGGGTCTGTCACCAGCTCTTTCCCAGTTTTGTAGCAACCCTTTAGAGCTTGTTCTTATCTCAGATGAGGATAAATTCTGAGCAAAGTGAGAAGACAAACAGAGGTGCCAATCTTCCCTGTCAGAGGGAGTGCCCTCCCCACCTCCCCCATTTAGTGAATGTTGGTTGGTTGATTGGTGGGGTGAGTTCCTTTCCTGACTCCACCCTCTCTTAGGTGCTGAGGGAAAGCAGGTCATTCTTCTTACCCTTTTAGTTCCCCTGCCTGCCAAAATCTCAGACTCACCTTCAGTTCTCTAAAGCAGGGACCCCAGAATCAATTCCCAGCATTTTCTTAGGACACCATGAAGATCATATTATTATTGAGGTCAGGGTCTATTTCAGTTTTGTCTTTGTATTCTCAGCATCTCACACAGTGCCTGGCACAGTGTAGGCACTTACTTACAAATGTTTGTTAAATAATTG
>NW_020954723.1:21448872-21457675 GCF_900497805.2 Vombatus ursinus
TCCTTCCTTCCTTCCTTCCTTCCTTCCTTCCTTCCTTCCTTCCTCCCTCCTTTCCTTCTTCTCTCCCTCCATCCTTCCCTCCCTCCCTCCTCCTCCCCTCTCTCCCTCCCTTTCTCCCTCCCTTCTTTCCTTCCCTTCCTCCTTCCTCCTTCTCTCCCTCCATTCTTCCCTCCCTCTCTCCTCCCTCCCTCCCTTTTTCCCTCCCTCCCTCCCTCCTTTCCTTACTTCTCTCCCTCCATCCATCCTTCGCTCTCTCTCCTCCCTCCTTCCTTCCTCCCTCCTTACCTCCCTTTTTCCTTCTTCTCTCCCTCCATCTCTCCCTCCCTCCCTTCATCCCTCCCTTCCTTCCTCCTTTTTTCTTATTTTTTCCTTCCTTCCTTTCTTTGTTTTTCTTTCTTTCTTTGTTTTTTTCTTTGTTTCTTCCTTCCTTCCTTCCTTCCTTTCTTCCTTTCTTTCTTTCTTCCTTTCTTTCTTTCTTTCTTTCTTTCTTTCTTTCTTTCTTTGTTTCTTTCTTCCTTCCTTCCTTCCTTCCTTTTTTTGGACATAGCTAATGTGGGAATTTGTTTTTGCATGGCTATACATATTTGTAATGGTTTTTGTTTTTCTAGCCTTCTCAATGGGTAAGGGCGAGGAGGTGGGAGAGAATTCAGAACTGAAAATAAGATAAAATTGAATTAAAAAAGAATTTTCAAAATGCAATGCTTGGTTTGGTGAGTTCTTCTGTCCCCTGGAGATGCTGCCTTTGGAAGAGTTTATTGAACAGATCATCTCTAACTCAGATTGTGGGTCTTCCCCACATTCTGTACCATTTTTTTTTTTGGCTATTCTAGGATCATTCTATACTCTATATTCTATACTAAAATTCAGAGAATAATGATCTGGAAGGAAGTTCAGAAATCATTTGGTCCAACTCCCCGATAAGGTAGGAATCATGCTGTTAACATGGTGAAGAGAAAAGAACAATGGATTTGTATCAAAGGACCTGGGTTTAAATCCTATTCCGCTGTATACTATTTGTGTGATCTTAGACAAGCTATTATATCTTTCTGGGCCTCAGTTTCCTCATCTGTAAAAAAAGAGGGGACTTGAACTGCATGGCCCCTGAGGTCCCTTCTGGCTCTAAATCTGTGACCCTAATACAACTTAGCTTTGGCATGAAGGGAACAGAGCAGCAAGGAAGATTGAGAGGGGGTAGAACAGAGGTGGAGACTGAAGGATTCAGAGATGTAGGGAATGGTGTCACTGAGGGAAGACCAGAGGAGACAATAAGGGAGAAGATTTGGGGTCCAGGGATAGAATGAAGAAACCCTTGAGGAAAGGAGTGAGGCTGGTGGTGTGGATGAGGGAGGTGGTCTAGAGCTCTGGAAAGGGAGACCCCAGGGAAGACAGGCTGCATATTTCCCAAAAATCTTCCCCAGGGCTCCTGCTGTGCTCCCCAGTCAGAGAAAAGGCCCCCTCTGCTCAATACAACATGATCTGTAATTTCCGGCAGACATTTGAGGTCCCTGACATCTGCATAATGTGTGCCAGTCTCTTAGCAACAGGGAACAGCTGTCTGGCATTTCCAAGATTAAACTGTAACTATACACGGCCCTTGCCAGGGGGATGGGGAGGGGGGAGGGGGATAAACAGTGCCTCCTGGCATTTTCAAACTCATTTAGCTTTTATTCATTTCCTGCTCCCAGTAATGAGGCCAGGGATTCAGGCTGCTGCTGAGATAGCAGATTGTTCTTCAGTTAGATCTACTCAGTTCTAGCATGACTCGGTGCTGCCAGGACAAGGGAGGGTGGAGGGGAAGGGATGGAGGAGGGTAGCCCAGGGCAGTGTGTGTAAGGGTGGGGGTAAGGGGCAGGGGAGGAGGGGAGGAGAAACAGGTTATGCCCTGAATGCCTGCCCTGAGAGGAAGAGTGCTGTGTAACCTTGAGCAAAACATTTAACCTCCCTCATCTCAATGTCCTTATCCTTAAAATGATGGAGTAGGACCGGATGGCCTTGGAAGGCCCTTCCAACTCTACATTCATGAACCTAGTACAGCCAACGTCCTTCTAAAGAGATGGTTCTTGCTTCTGGATTGTGTCACCATCACCCCTTCCCAACTTCTTGGGCACATTTGCTTCAGTCTATGCAGCTCTGGGGTTTGATCATGGGACCAAGTACCCGGTCGGGTTCCCTGTGAGCCATTTTCAGAACCTCCCATAGTTCCCCGACCGTGAGACTCTGGGCTGAAGTCCACAGTCACTTTGCTTGTCAGGGGTTAAGCAGAGATCTATGGAGGCTTGAAAGTTCGTCTGCCTAGCTAGCCCTTCTGGAATGCCCAGCAATGGTTGGGAAGTGAGTCAGAGGACCTCATTTTGAATTTTGGCTCTGCTGATTAATGCCTGTCTGACCAAATTCCTTAACCTCCCTAAGCCTCCGTCTCTTCATTTGTAAAAAGAGGGGCTTGGATTAGTTGACCTGGAGAGTCCTTTCTAATCCTAAGATTATGCTTGTATGAACTTGGTACTCTTCCCAGCTTCTCTGGGCCTGCTTGGATACAGGCAACTCCAACTTCCCAGCCCCTCTCTGCCTCCATCTCCTGCCATCTGGCTGTGACTTCCTAACTCATGAACACGGTGTTTTGGTTTCGCAGTTAAAAGGACAAGTATGTGTGGGAGAGGGTGGGGAGTAGGGGGGAGTGTTGGTTAGGGCTGGGAGGGATTGGGAGGGAAAAACCCTCTGTCTTGGCCTTTGCTCCCAGTCGCCTGTTCTCGCCAAGGCCAGCATGATCCAGGAATCCACCAGCGGGTGCCAGCACCAACGCACTGACCCAACAGAGCCAGCCAGGACTGGGGCTGGAGTCCTTCCCAGGGAGAATAGAGCAGGGGGCCCCAGGCAGCCAGCAAGCTATTGCTGCTGCTGCTGCTGCTGCTGCTGCCGCTGCCGCTGTTGTTATTGCTGTTGCTGCTGCTGCTGACTCATCATCGATCCCAGCTGGTGAAAACTTTTTCTGGGGATAGCTGTTGCTAAGATTCCTTGGAGATGACTGATTGCTTCAGGAGCTGAGTGAAAACACTTTTGCATATTGCACACAAACAGGCACGCATTTATGTGCATGCCTGCATGCCCCAATCCCTGCCCTCACACACCACACCAAAGTACAGATGTGTTTGTGGGCACAAGCACCATCATTTTCACACACACACATGCTCGCACGCACACACACACACACACACACTCACACTTCTCCAAAAGAATAGCAACTGTCAGGTTTCATTCAGATCTAAGAACTCAAAGAGTGGGAGAAGATGCTGCCAGTATGTCAGGCTGCTCCAATCTGAAGTTGAGTCTTCAGGTTGACTTGAAACATTCTTGGCCTCTTTCCCTCCTTTCCCTTCCCTCCCTCTGTTTCTCAGTTCCCTTCATTCTGTCTAATGACCTAATCTGCCCCGTCCCTCAGCCTGGCCAACTTTTTGATGTCTGGTGTTCTGACCACAGAACTGGGAGCAGTTCTCTGAACTGGAAACCTGGCTCAGACTCTGACTTGCTTTAGGGGCTCATAGCCAGAGACAGACTTCAGCTCTCAGTGCCTCTGTTTCCCCATCTGTCAGAGGGGTAATAACAAAGCTGCCCACCCTTATTGGAGAGGCCCCCTGCTGTGAGGATCCACGCTTTCATGTTTGCAAAGTGCTGGGGCCTTTCTCTGATTGGAGCTGAGGGTTAGGCTGTTGACATTATTCTGGGAATGTTTGTTATTTTGCTGTCTGTGTGCCCAGAGCTCTTGGCACCAGGCAAGTATGAGTGTTTAGCACTGAGGATCGGGAAGAGGGGGAAGGGCTCCTGAATGCTATTGTCCTCACAGTCTGTGACCTATGTCACGTCTCCCTCTTGTCACCTCAGTTTACCTATTTGTTTGACAGGGATGAGAATCCTTGGGGATGGGAGTACACTCAGTTATAAAGGAACAGGACTAGGAAGAGATGTGTGGACACCAGGCACTTCATTTGTCGTGAGTTCTCTGGGGTGGTGGGTGTGGTGCCATCATGATCCCGTGCTCTTCCTCTCCCTCTGGCCCCTGTACCCAGCACTGGTTCAAAGACAGCTCAGTCACCACCCAGCCCACTCCTGGGTCAAATTCCATGACCACTTTCCTCTGCAAATCAGGGCCCAGGATTTGCTTCAGTTGTTAGTACCTTTGGTCTACTCCCATCCTCTTGACTTTGAGGGAAGGGATCTGGCCAGTCCAAATCTGGCTGACTTGACTGGGCAGCTTGAGCTAGCTCCTTTATCTGTTATCCCTGCCTCAAAAGGCTATGGGATTCACCAAAAACAAAACAAAACAATCCAAAATACCAAGATTGACTAGAGTCTTGATTCCTCCATTTGGTTTTTTTTTTTTTCTGGCTAGACAATGGGGTTAGTGACTTGCCCAGGGTCACACAGCTACTGAGTGTTATGTGTCCAAGGCCAGATTTGAACTCGGGTCCTCCTGACTTCAGGCCCAGTGCTCTCTCCACTGCACCACCTAGCTGCCCAATTTCTCTATTTGTAAAATGAAAGAGTTGGATTACAGGTCCTCTAAGATCCCTTGTGTACAATCTATGAAAAAAAAATATGTACAAGTCTTAAGAAGATGACAGGATCATAGCTTCCTAAGAACCAGAGGGACTTAAGAGATTCTCACACCCCCTCACTTCACAGATGAGGTCACTAAGAACTTAAGTGACTTGACCAAGGCCAGATAACAGTAAATGAGAGAGCTAGGATTTGAACCCAGATTCTGTGACTTTAAAACCCAGCATCCTTTCTAAGATATCATGTTCTTCTGTTGGTCCAGACTTGTAATGTCATTAGTAAGATACATTCTTGGTATGGAAACTCCCTCTACTGCTATAGATAGCCACTCATTTATTGCCTATGGTCTTAGAGTTGGCCAGGGGCATTGAGAGATTAAAAGAATTTGCCCAAGTCACATATATAGTACTTGGACCCAAGTCTTCCTGGCATTCCTCTCCACGGTCATGCTGCTTCTCATTTGACCTTGATATGTAGGACAAGGTCATGCATCATTGTCAATGTGTGTCATGCTGCTTAAGACTATAAGCTCCTAGAGGGTAAGAATTGTGCTAACAGTAGAGAACTCTGTACTCACGTACAAATGAGTGTTAACTCCGAGGCATTTAGGTCAATTGACTGTATATTATGCTTAACTGTTAACAATAGGAAACATTTGAACAATGCCAGGTTAGAGCCTAAATCTCCCATGCTGTCACTTATTTCTCTGCCGGGACTCCTTGTTGTGGTTGTTGAGTCATTTTTCAGTTGTTTCTGACTTTTTGTGACCATATTTGCAGTTTTCTTGGCAAAGATACAGGAGTGGTTTGTCATTTCCTTCTCTAGCTCATTTTACAGATTAGGAACTGAGGTGAACAGGTTTAAAGTGACTTGCCCAGGGTCATATAGCTAGTAAGTGTCTGAGGCCAGATTTGAACTCAGGAAGATGAGTCTTCCTGACTTCAGGCCTGGTACTCCATCCATTTTACTGCGCCCTCCAGGGCTCCTCACTTTCAGCCAATGAATGGACAGTGTCCTTCAGCAAAGCAACTTATCCTCATTCCATTTTTTACCACCAGCTGGTGACAAAGTCTACCATTGCTGGCAAAGTCCGGTCTCATCCATGTTCATTGTGATGAGCTTGGACCTTTGTTGAGTGTTTTAAAGACATTAGAAAGGGAGACTGTCATTTTCCTTTGAACTTTGAGAGGAGATCTCTAGAGAGAAAGCTGGGTGAATGGATTTCCAGGAACAGGGTGTTGCAGCTTAGGCTGCCATGAAGGGTGAGGGTGAAACTCAGTGAATTTCTATACAGTGAATCCCAAGTGACAGGGAGCAGAAATACAATGTATCTGAGGCTGCTGCACATGCATGGAGGTTTCCATTAGAGTGTCATTACTATTCTCCTACCTCACCAGTCATGGAGAATGTAAGACTGGGGTGCAAATACTGCAGAAACTCTATTTTAAATGGGTCTCAGTTCTTTACGATGAAGTGAGGGGGTTGATTTAGGAAGTCCTTGAGGTCCCTCCCAGCTCTAACTCTACGATCCTTCTATCTCAGGGATCTGGCACATTGGTGAAATCACAACTGCCATAATATGTTATAAAAATATACTGTGACTTCTCTGACTCTCAGTTGCCTCATTCCTATCAAATCAGGCAGTTGGACTAGATGGGCTCTGAAATACCTTATGAAACTATGATTCTAACTATCCCCAAGCAACCACAGATTGTCACAATATTCTTAAATCCAANNNNACACACACACACACACACACACACACACACACACACACAGAGTGCAGGTTTCAGATTTGGTGCCTCAAATTTTTAGGCCACTAGTTTTTCATAGATTGGGATGGGTGGAGAGAAGACAGCAGCATAATAGAATGAAATGTGAAAAAAAAGAGGAGGAATTGTTGTATTATCTCGTATTGTTCTATAATTATTTCTTATTTTTAAATTTTATCTCTCTAAATACATTGTCAGCTCTTTGAGGTCAGGGACTGTGACCTTATACTTCTGATGCTTCTCCCACAGGGCCAGATGTTGGGCACAGTTGGTGCTAAAGAAATGTGTAATATGTGAAATGGATAATTTGTACAGCTAAAACAGGTTGGCGACCATCTCTTCAGATACATAATGTCTGGAAGCAAGGGGACAGACTAGATGACCTCTTAAGATCCCTTCTATTCCTAGAACTTCTGGAGTTAGAGGTGCCACTGAGATAGGGGGGAGCAGAAAAAGACCTCCCTCCCATCCCCAATGTCTCCCCTCAACTCCACCCCTGCTCTCCTCTATTCAGCCCCATACTCTATTCCTAGGGTATAATAGTCTGGGGTAGTGAAAAGAGCCCAGGCCTGGGAGTCAGGAGACCCTTGTTCTAGTTTCAGCATTGCCCCTAGCTAGTTGTGTGATCTTGGGCAGGACATTTCCCCTTTATGCATTGGTTTCCTCATTTATAAAAAAATAGGGCTGGGCTTCAAAGGCCTTTTCCATTCTTAACCTGCTCTGGTATTAAGGTTTTGTCTGTGGTCAAATTCCATTTACAAGCAAAAGTGGAGGATCACGTAGCCTTCGTTAGAGCTATCTAGTATTGAATTTACCCCCTTTGTACCTGGGAAAGAACAATTACAATCTAAAGAATGAACCTCACTCCTGCAGCGCACCCCTCCTCTCACATCCGAATCTTTTATCCACCATTATTACCTAAGTCAGTTCCTACATGCTTACACACACACATACACACATAGAGTCTCTCTTTCTTTCTTTCTCTGACACAGACACACATATACAGATAAACACAGTCTCTCTCTGTCTCTCACACACACACACACAACTCTCTTACACACTCTCATACACACACTCAGTCTCTCACACTCACACTCTCACAACTCTCTCACACACTCTCTCACACACAGACACATACACACACACACACACACACACACACTCCTCATGTTGCTTTCTCCAGTTGTTTTGGCTGATGATATACCCAGAATATCGCCTCCTCTGTGTTTTCTAGCTCTTCTGCCTCTGCCTCTTCCCCTTCTTCAGCTGTTTCTTCTACATAGAGAAGTTTCTTGCCTTCCCTCCCTTCCCCACCCACTTTCTCTTTTTTTCCTTGAGAAGGGATCCCTCACTACAACCTTAGAAAGGAAAAACCATGATCTCTAAGCAGAGACTGACCCACATCCCCATACTAGTCCGTTGAGGTGAGGGGCACTGGGGTCTCAGAATAACCCTACATAAAGAATGGATGGACATTCTTAATGGGCCCATTTACTAACTCTTTACCTTATCTCCTCCCAGAAGCTAAAAGGATTGGGGGCTTGGAGAAATCAGAAGGGCTAGAAGAGAAAGGAATGAATGAAATCAGCAGCGTGAGACTCGTTGGATAGGTTTCCTTGGAAGTGAGAGGACTTTAAAGATAGAAATAGATACACAACCAAGCTAGAGGGGAAAAAAAAGCAAGCTATCAATCATTTTTTCATTTTGAATCACCTTTCCAGTACTAGGGGAAGCTCAGGGAAAGGTTTCAAGGTGAAACAATCTGAGACTGGTTTCCAGAGGAAGCATGGGGAAAAAAATATTAAAATTTGCCCCCTGCACACAAGGAAGGAGAAGAAATGAGAATATGAAAATCTAAGACAGGGAAGATCTCCAACAGGTCAAACTGCTGCTGAAGTCATAAGACAAGTCTTCTCATTCCAGTGTTTACAGGTCCTCTTCCCTCAGTTCTTCCTCCTAATGCAAGGCTGTGCTACAGTTCCAACAAGAAAGTATAAACCCTGCTTGCCATAAGCTTACGTCATTAAAAAATAATTCCCTGCCTTAAAAAACAAAGCAAAACAAACAAAAAAAACCCCTCACATTTATATGGTGCTTTCCAGAATGCTTTTCTTGGAACAGTTTGGGCTAATGTCATTGTGGAATGATATAGTCAGAGGACCCAAGCTGGAATCCTGGCTTGGCTATTTGCTACCTATGTGACCTTGGGAAAATATTTCTCCTCCCTTTCTGGGTGGGCCTCAGCTTTTTTGTCCCTAAGATGGTAAGATGCATCTGGAGATCTCCAAGGCCCCTTTGGGCTCTAAAATCTTATGATCTAGGTAGGTAGTGAAAATGTTATCTCCATTTCACAGAGGAGGAGACTGAGGCCAGCAGTTAACCACCTTGATTACAGGGAAACATGGCTTGTAAGAGGTAGAACCAGCACTTGAATCCAAATCTGCCTTTTCTACTACATTGACCTTTTGGCAATCAGGATT
>NW_020954723.1:21457743-21464616 GCF_900497805.2 Vombatus ursinus
CTTTCTTTCTTTCTTTCTTTCTTTCTTTCTTTCTTTCTTTCTTTCTCTTCCTTTCCTTCCTTCATCTTCCTTCCTCTTTCTTTTTTCTTCCTTGTGTATCTATCTGTCTGTCTATCCATCCATCTATCTATCTATCTATCTATCTATCTATCACCAATTACACAACTGGGATTCAAATCCCATTCTCTAACTCTGTACCCTGAATACTTTTTCCTTTGTTTTCTGTCTCTGTCTATCTCTCATCTGCTTTTCTACCTGCTAGCACTGGGGAGGAAATCCTACTAAAGTCTGCAGTGAAGGAGACCCAAAAGAAGGTGGGCCTTGATGGGTGTGTGCAGGAGCAGGCCAGGGAGGGAAGGAGCAGAAACTCCACTAGGGGAAAGAGGAGCAGGAGCTTCTGAAGGGGTGAGGTTGGGTGAGAGAGCCAGCTCAGATGGCCGAGGAAGAGGAGGAGGAGGTGGGCAACCATGACATTCTGGAGGCTACATCATTTCTCCTAATCTTCTACTCTCTTAAGCAAGGTGCTTTACTATGAAGTGAGGCACCCAGTTGATTTTAGAGAGGTGTCTTAACACCTAATTACTGTCCTAGAGATGCCTTTTTGCCTGGACACTAAGCCCCCAACACAAGGGGCCTTTAGGGTTTGCAGTCTGAAAAGCTGCACCCTCGGTAGCCATTCCTTCAGATTCACACTGACATCTAGTGGACATGAACAGCATCGCAAGGAAACATTTCCCTTCTCACCCCACTGTCTTTTGAGATGCTCCTATTAATACTTCTGAGTTGTGTTTTCCTTGGAGAAGTGAAGGTGAATGCTGTTGAAAGTCAGAAAAGCATTTCAATCTCCTCTGGGGTTAAAAGCCATTTGATACCAACACTTTCAGAGCCTGGTGGCAAGGAAAGCAGAGTCAGGCCTGGGGAGATGGGGGAGATGAGGAGGAGAAGAAATCTTGGAGAATAAAACAAGATTTAGCAACCCTCTTATTTTACAGATAAGAAAACTCAGACTCAAAGAGTTTGGGGATGTCTTCAAAAATAGAAAAATCCTAGATCCTAGGATTATTTAGATCTGAAAGACACCTTTGGAGTTATCTTGTTTAGGGGTCTTCAAAGTGGAACTATGACCTGACTCCAAGGGTATTGGTTGTTATCAACCAATAGGAGGCTGGGAAAATGGGTCATCTTCCACTCTTGATGTGATAGTTAATTGTGGGGTTGGTCTCTAGCCCAACCACCCCCTAGCTTATCTTCCCAATACTGCACCACTCAGCTCCCTCTGTCTGCTAAGCCAGTTACCAGATTCTCCACTTCTGAGCCTGGCACATGCTTTAGGTCAATTATAATCTAAACCAGGGATGGAGAACCTGCGGCCTCCAGGCCACATGTGGTGCTCTAGGTCCTCAAGTGTGGCCCTTTGACTGAATCCAAACTTCACAGAACAAATCCCTTTAATTAAAGGATTTATTCTGTAAAACTTGGACTCAATCAAAAGGCTTCATCCAAGGACCTAGAAGGCCACACGTCTCCTCGAGGCCACAGGTTCCCCACCCTTGAAAACTCATTCAGAGTGGGTGTGCAGGTTGTCTAACTCACCTCGTGGCTGTCCTAGGGACCCCTTGGAAGGCAGTGGGTCCTAGGGACCCCTGTGCTGGAAGGCAGTGACATGTAAGAGCCCTATCCCTTTTTGTTTTGGGTGGGAAAAAGTGAGTCACATAGGATGTATTATGGTCTAGATATCATTACATTATCTTTCTCCCTAAACTTTCCTAATGCTGTGTAGGGTCTCATCTTCTGTCTAGTCACCTGGAGTCTTCGCACCCTCCATGTCATTGTCAGCTCTTCAGGGTCCCCCACCCCACATATCCAATCAGTTGCCACTTCTTTTTTTTTTTTTGGCACTTGGAGTTAAGTGACTTGCCCAGAGTTACACAGCTAGTAAGTGTCGAGTGTCTGAGACTGGATTTGAACTTAGGTCCTCCTGACTTCAAGGCTGATGTTCTATCCACTGCGTCACCTAGCTGCCCCTCAGTTGCCATTTCTTGACATTTCTCCTTCGACATCTGTCCCCTTCTCTCTACTCACACTTCCCCTGTCCTAGTTTTGGTCCTCATCACCTCTCCCTGCGTCTCAGAATAGCTTCATAATCTGACTCCCTGTCTGAATGACCAATCTTTCACACACATGCCGAAGTGATTTTTTCCAAAGCACAGATCTATCAATATCATTACCCTACTCAATAAACTTTCATAGCTCCCCACTGACTCTAGGATCAAATATTATTTCATGCTTATCTCATTCTTTTTAATTTCCATTTTGTGTAAGTTTTAAAATGTGCATATTTATTAGTTCAAGAGTGTATGTATACAATTTATTTTATTTTATTTTTTTTTTTGTGAGGCAATTGGGGTTAAGTGACTTGCCCAGAGTCACACAGCTAGGAAATATTATGTGTCTGAGGCCAGATTTGAACTCAGGTCCTCCTGACTCCAAGGCCGGTGCTCTATCCACTGTGCCACCTAGCTGCCCCTGAATGTATACAATTTATAAATGAGTAAATATACATATATTGGAAGTTCATGCTCATTTTTTTTTTTAGTTGATACTGGTGCAGATTAAAAGAAGTTTGGAGACCGCTGGTCCAGTCTAATACCTTAGAAAAGACTAAGGTCAGTTCTTATCAAACCTGGTCCTGGACCCACCTTGTTTCATTTTAGCCATCTCTAAACCATGGTGCCTGTACCCCAACTTCCTTCTTACCCTTCATTCACCAGAATTCAGAATCCCTCCCCTGCATACCTTGGGCTGTGATTGATAAGCTTTCACCTTATCTTCTCTGGTCTAGGGTCCACCACAACACTTTTGGGTCATCTCCAAGCCACATCTCCAGGCACTTACCCTGACTTTTCAACTTTGGCTCCTATATACGTATTGTCTTTCCTATTAGGATATAAGTTTCTTGAGGTCAGGGTCTGTCTTGCTTGCTTGCTTGTATTTATGTCCCCAGAGTTAAGCACAGCGTCTTGCACCTAGTAAGAGCTTAATAATTGCTCATCCATTCATCTATGTACTCTATGGTCCGGTCAACTAGACCTTCTTGCTGTTTCTGGAACACAACACTCTATTCTCTGTCTCTATATATCTGTGTGCTGTCTTACCTCAATGCCTGGAACACACTTCTTCCTCACCTCTGCCTCTTAGAATCCTTCATTTCCTTTGAGAGAGCTCAAGGGCCACCTTCTATGTGAATTCCTTCCTGATCCCCAAAGCTATTGGTGCCTTTCTCCTCCAAATTATTTTGAATGTATTCTGTGTATGTATGATATGTACCTATATAGGTACAAGAGAGGCAGTATAGCTAGAATGGATAGAAAATTGGCTTTGGAACTAGGAAGCCCTGGATTCAAGTCCTGTCTCTGACATATATTGCTAGGTGAGTCTCTTAACCTCTCAGTGCCCTATCAGACTCTCTAAGATTATAATTTGTGGAGAGAGTGCCAACCTGTATTGGTAGAGGGAATTTCCTCATCTGTGAATTCTCTATACCAATGAAATTACAGGTGCACTCCCTATCCCCCTGTCCCCTGCACAGATGTATGTTGTCTCCCTTGTCAGAAGATTAACTTTTTTGAAGGGAGGGACCATTTTCCTTTGCTTTTTGTAACCTCAGTTCCTAGAACAGTTATAGCATATTTTTGTTGATGATGACGATTGCATAGTAGGCTCTTAATAAATGCCTGTTGATTGACTAATTGGTAGACCCATAAATCCACACACCCCTTCACAACGACTTGGTGCCATCCCATTGGGAGAGAGATAGAGGTGGGGGATATAAGGCTGCTTGCTCCCTGGTAACCATAGTGAGCATGAAGCTTAGTCAGCACTTCCACCCCAGAATGCCACAGGGCATTCATAAACAGGCAGAGTGAGCATGGAATTCCTCAGTGAATGGCTCTCAGCGCCATCTGGTGGTTAAAGCTGTTGAGCTCACCCTACATATACATACTCAGGCTATGTTATTAACTGGTTGAGATCAATACTAGGTATCATTACCATGGTACACTCCACTTCTAATTCCAAGGTATCATTACCATGGTACACTCCACTTCTAATTCCACTTTAGAAACTGATTCCACAGGGTACTAATAGCAGGTCCTGAGAATCTATTACCATTATACTAATGGTGCCCAGTAGGGTTTTACCATCTTTGTGACAATTGAGTACTTGCCTCTGTCACAGTCTGATGCATTGATTTTGGGACCTAAAAATGGGCATTGCAGAAGAATTGGACGAGCCACTCAATGCTGAAAGCAACAGGTCTTTGTTTCATATATTTTAAGGGAAGGCATATAACTTAGGATAGCTAGGTGGCAGAGTGGATAGAGTGCTGGGCCTGGAGTCAGGCAGACTCATCTTCCTGAGTTCAAATCTGGCCTCAGACACTTAAGCAGCTGTGTGACTCTACGCAAGTCACTTTACCCTGTTTGCCTCAGTTTATCATCTGTAAAATGAGCTGGAGAAGGAAATGGCAAACTACTCCAGTATCTTTGCCAAGAAAACCCCAAATGGGGTCACAATGAGTTGTACACAACCAAAAACCCCAAATGAGGTCCCAAAGAGTTGGCCATGACTGAGAAATGACTGAACAACAACAAAAATATAACTTAACTGGAAACACTTGTGAATGGGTGCACGTAGGGAGAAGGTCATCAGGATAGCTTTATCTTTTTGAACTATGGTATCAGCTGATACCTTCGAAGTGGGTTGGGGAAGAACAAACCAAGAATATCAGCAGAGCCTTGGTGTGACCTTCAGGTGACAGGTATTGCCTAGAGTAGAGTTGTGTGGAAGGTGCTAGGCCCAGAAATCCATTATCCCCCAGACATGGAGTTGAATGTCAAACTTTGGTGTGGGAAGAGAGAGTATTGGAATGGGGACTAGGGACAAAGATGGTAGAAGGAGGAAAAGTTTCTTATCTGACAATTCAGAACCAAGCAAGGCTACATAATTATTCTGGTGAGTCAATTCACTAAATCTGTGGTTAATTCACTAAGTGTGACAAATGGATTGATTGGATGCCCTGCTTTAAACATTGCTCTGATTATGAATACCAATAAGTTCTTCACTGACCTTCTCATCTTCATCTTCATCTTCATCTTCATCATGAACTTAATAGGATCATTCATTTAAAGTTAGAAGGGATTATGGATATAATTTATGCCAAGCCTCCTTTTTTTTTTTTAATAGAAGAGGAAACTGATACCAACAGAGGTTAAGTGACTTCCCCAAGATTGTGTGGGCATACAAAGTTGAGATTTGAATCCAGTTCCTCTACTTCTAGTTCCTATACAGTGGAACTCCCAGTTCCTCTACTATGTAACACATTTTCATGCATTTATAATATTGTATATTATAGATATCTATGTTGGTATATTATTTCCCCAATAGATTGTAAGGTCTTTAATTAGGATATCAATAAACCAGGTCCTTTTCCATTCTTTATAGAGGCAGCTTTGTGGCATAATGTGCCATGGAATTGGACAGATCTGAGTTCAAATTCCACCTCATTCATTTACTAGCCTCAGTGATTCTGGGAAAATCAATTAAACTTCTTTCTCTCTCTTAGTTTCTTCATTTGTGAAATGGGGATAATAATAGCACCTTCCTTTCAGGGTTGTTGTGAGGCTAAAATGAGATAGTATTTGTGAAGTGCTTTGCATGCCTCAAAGTTATTATTATTATTATTATATATTTGTCCAATAGTGATCTCATCTGCTTCCATGGATTCAATTATTGTTTCTACTTAGATAATGCCTTGCTTTATGTATTTGGCCCTAATCTCTCTCCAGTACTTCAGTTCCATGTCACCACCTCCCTGTAGGATGTCACAAATTCAACATGCCCCAAATGTAATTAATTTATTATCTTCTTCTCTAAACCTGCCTTCCTCCACACTTCATTTCTGTTGAGGTCACCAACGTCCTCTCAGTCACCAGGTTTGTAACTTATGAGCCATCCTTTGCTCTTCTTTCTGCTTTAGGGCCCAGCCAATCAGTTGCCATGTTCATTACTTTTACCTTGACAACATCTATCAATACAGGATAAGCTATATTTCACCCTATGTCTCTCAAAACCTTTCTCTCCATTCATGTTGCTACCAACCTGGCTGTGACCACAACTGTCTTGGACTACTCGAATAGCCTCCTTATTGGCCTTTTAGCTATTAGTCTCTCCCTCTCTGATTCATCTCTTGCACAGATATCAAAATATCTTGCTTAGGTGCAGGTCTGTCCTTGCCATTCCTTTCTTCAAAATGCTTTAATCCTCCTCTGCCTGGCATTTGAAATCTTCCCATTTTGATTCCAATCTACCTTTCTAGTCTATTTCATATTATTCCCCTACCCACACTTCAACAAAACTAGCCTACTTGCACTTCATCAAACTCTTCCATCTCTAATCTCTGCATTTTTTTCAATGGCTATTCCTCATGCTTGGAATACACTCCCTCCTCATCTCTGTGTTTCTATCGGTCAGTCAACAAACATTTATTATGCACCTGCTGTGTATCAGGCATTGTGCTAAGCACTGGGAATACAAAATAAAGACAGTCCTCAAGGACTTTACAATTTAATGATGGAAGATAACACTTCGTAAGGAGATAGGAAGAGGGAGGGAAGGGGGATGGGAGAGAGGGGGGAAGGAAGGTGGGAGAGATGGGGGATTGAAGGTTAAGTCCAAAGGAGTGCAGCAGAGTGGGAAATGAAGAGATGATTGGCCTGAGTGCCTTCCTTAAATGGAAGTTCTGGGAGGAGCTCTCAGCTCCACTCTCCAATCAGAGGATCATCTTTCTCTCTCTCTTTTTTCTTTTTTAGTGAG
>NW_020954723.1:21464710-21468253 GCF_900497805.2 Vombatus ursinus
GCAACTGGGGTTAAATGACTTGCCCAGAGTCACACAGCTAGAAAGTATTATGTGTCTGAGGTCAGATTTGAACTCAGGTCCTCTTGACTCCAGGGATGGTACTCTATCCACTGCACCACCTAGCTGCCCCGATCATCTTCTTTCAAAGCTCACCTCATGTGCCATTTCCTCTATGAAGTCTTCTCTGATCACCCTGCCATTTATTAATATTCTCTCCCTCCTCAAATTACCTGATATTATCTGTTTAAGGGCTCTAGAGAAACAGTGAATGGTGGAAAGAGCTCTGGGTTTGGAATCAGGAAGACTTGTGTTCAAATTCTGCCTTTTTATGACCCCAGCAAATCATTGAACAGCTAGGTCTGCCTTAGGCAACTCTCCAGGTCTTAGTTTTGTCTTTTTTTAAGCACAAAATAGGCACCTACTTGCATGAAGCAGATACATGACAAATATTGGTGGTATTTTATTATTATATTGTGTGGCTTAAAATAGTAGGTAGCCTCAAAGCCAGGAAAACCCAGGTTCAAGTGCTGGCTCCTTCACATACTCTTTGTGGGACCCTGGGGAAGTAATTTATTTTTTCAGAGAGCTTGGCAACTGTCATATGCAGAGAACCTTCACTTGCAGATGGAGTTTTCTATACCAGGAAAATAAATGACAGGTCTAGGCCCTGTTCCTATACTTAACCCAATGGTATTGTCAGAGCTCTGCCAATAACTAGCAGTATGACCTTGGGCAACTAATGTCATCACCCCTAGAGTCAGGAAAGACAAGGGCTGAGACATCATTCAATGCCTTACACATAGTAGATGAAATTTATTGAATGAATGGTGAATGAATGAATGACTCCAGTGAGATGAAGATGGCAGTTCTTTTTCAATGATTAGTGCTCATGTAAGGTAGGGTCTTCTGTAAAAAGGAAAAATTTTTGCATGCTCTTACACAAATGAAAAGTCTAAATCTCAGGGTGGTGACATTACTTGCCCAAAGTCATACTGCTTCCCAGGGATGGTGCCAGCATTGCTTCTCACAGTGAAACTTCTTCATAAGCTACCCCGAGGGGCACTGAATTCAAACCACCATCCCAGGCCTCTTTCAGTTGATCTTGTACACCCACTTAGATTTTCCCCATGTCTCCCAGTCTCCTAGTGCTTTGCCCTGGTCCTGCCTCATTTTAAACTCAATTCTAGGGTTAAAAAGGCAATGGAGAGGGCAGCTAGGTGGCACAGTGGATAAAGCATTGGCCCTAGAGTCAGGAGGACCTGAGTTCAAATCTGGCCCCAGACACTTGACACTTGCTAGCTGTGTGACCCTAGGCAAGTCACTTAATCCCATTGTCTAGTCAAAAAATAAAAAAATAAAAAGGTAATGGAGATTATCATATTGTATTTTAGAAGTGTACCTAATGGCTCCATCTCCCTTTCCACGAAGATTCTTTTTCCCAACTTTGTGTGACCCCAATGAACACACACTTGCTATATATTTCCAAATATATTTACTGCCTAGATACAGAGATAACATAGCAAAACTTTTGAGTGGCTAGAAACTCACTTCTTCTAGTGAGGTCTGAACTCTAAACTTCAAGGCAGTCGCAGTCTTTCTGGTTAAGTTCTGAGGTCTTTATTTTCTTTAACAGATTGTTCATGCCCAGAAGTTATTTGCAGAGGAGAGTTAACAGGAACTCCTTCTCTTCTCTCCCCCTTTCCGTCCTCCCCCCCCATATTAAAGTCATAAAGAGGGAAAAGGGATAGTTTTACCATGTGGTGAATGGGAACCATATTACTCTCTACTCCTGCAAAGATGCAGTTGTTTCCTGGTCAGTACCTTGTTCAGATGAATGTCCTCTATCCCCAAAAGTTCCAGAGGGAGGGGGTGGAATGTCTCTCGGGTGATTTCTATTTCACCATGAGCTCCTTGCCCAACCCTCTACAACCCCCAGGGTCTCACGAATGTAGGTAGCAATTTCTTTACCTATTTCAAGCTGGCTTACTGGATGGATTCATTTTCAGGTTCTCCTGCATGCAATCCACTCTCTTTTTAAATTCCCCAACACAGCCTGACATTGCATAATTTTTGATCTTTCCATGAATTTCTTGAGGCTTCACAAATCACAAATATTCCCCATTCTTTTGTTGTCTTCCAGGTGGGGAAAAGCGGAAAAGGCTAAAGAAAAGACAAGCCTGGTTAAGCAGGCATTAAATCTGTAAACTGGGAAGTTGGACCCAATGTGGATGAGATGCAAAGAGCCCTGGGTTTGGAGTCAGAAAAGAAAAGGGAACAGGAATATGTATTTATACAACACCTACTATGTGCCAGACACTGTGCTAAGTGCTTTAAAAAAATTACAAATATTATTTTATTTTATCATCATAACAAACCTGTGAGGTAGGTGCTCATATTATCCCATTTTATAGTTGAAGAAAGTAAGGCAAATAGAGACTTGCCCAGAATCAAACAGCTAGTGAATGTATGAGGCTGAATTTGAACTCAGGTCTTCCTGATTCCAGTCCCAGAAAACTTGCATTTGAATCCTGGCTCTGGTTTTTTTTTTTTGTTGTTTTGTTTTGTTTTGTTTTTGTTTTTGTATTTTTGCTTTAAAAATTTTAATAGTATTTTTCTAATTAAATGTAAAGACAATTTTAAACAATCATTTAAAAAAAATTTGAGTTCCAAATTTTTTCTCTTCCTATCTTACTCCCTGCCCCATATAGTAAGCAATTTGATATAGGTTATATATGTGCAATCATGTAAAACATATTTCTATATTAGTCATGTTGTGAAAGAAGAAACAGACCAAAAGAAAAAAAAACATGAAAAAAATGAAAATAGTTTGCTTCACTCTACATTCAGACTCAGTTCATTCTCCAGTCATGAATAGTATTTTTCATCATGAGCCCTTTGGGATTATCTTGGATTACTGCATTGCTGAGAATAGCTAAGTCATTCATAATTGATCATCGTACAATGTTGCTGTTAGTGGGTACAATGTTCTCGTGATTCTGCCTACTTCACTTTGCATCCATTCATGTAAGTCTTTCCAGGTTTTTCCTAAATCAGCCTGCTCAACATTTTTTATAGCTTAATAGTATTCCATTCCCACATGTACAAAAATATTTATAGCAGCTCTTTTTGTGGTGGCAAAGAATTGGAAATTGAGAGGATGCCCATCAATTGGGGAATGGCTGAACAAGTTGTGGTATATGGACGTAATGGAATACTGTTGTGCTATAAGAAATGATGAGCAGTCAGATTTCAGAAAAACCTGGAAAGACTTGTATGGTCTGATGCTGTGTGAAGTGAGCAGACCAGGAAAATTTTGTACACAGTAACAGCCACATTGTGCGATGACTATCATTGATAAACTTAACCCTTCTCAGCAATACAAGGATCTAAGACATCTCCAAAGACCTTATGATGGAAAATGCCATATACATCCAAAGAAAGAACTATGTAGTTTGAATGCAGATCAAAGCATTCAAAGCATCAAAGATACAACATTACTAATGTGAAAATATATTTAATATTGTGTGCCATCTTGGGGAGGGA
>NW_020954723.1:21468301-21468370 GCF_900497805.2 Vombatus ursinus
GGGAGAAAAATTTAAAACTCAAAGCTTATGGAAGTGATTGTTGATAAATCAAAATAAATTAGTTAGAAA
>NW_020954723.1:21468413-21468741 GCF_900497805.2 Vombatus ursinus
AGAAAATTTAGAACTCAAAATCTTGTGGAAGTGAATGTTGAAAACTAAAAATAAATAAAAAGAAAAAAGAAAAAGAAAAAGAAAAAACTCAATAAATTTAATTTAATTGAAGCCTAAAAAAATGAAAAAAAATAGTATTCAATTACATTTATATACCACAACTTGTTCAGCATTCCCCAGTTGCCTAGCTCTGCTTCTTAGTACCCATGTGAGCTCAGACAAATTGTTCTGCATTCTCTGAACCTCAGTTTCCTCATCTTTAAAATGAGGAGGTTATGGAAAGACTTGTATGGTCTGATGCTGAGTGAAGTGAGCAGAACCAAGAGAA
>NW_020954723.1:21468751-21474350 GCF_900497805.2 Vombatus ursinus
CTCAAAAACATATGGAAGTGATTGTTGATAAATCAAAATAAATTAATAAAAAATGTTCTCCAAGGCCCCTTTCAACTATAAATCCTATAATCTCTGAGGTCCCTCATTGCATTCTGGGTTTACTGGATTCTAGAGAGAGAAGCATAGGGTGTACATCTACTATGTTCTTGGCATTATGCTAATTGCCCTAATTTGATGGGTTAACTTTGTGTTGTGAGACAGCATGTGAACTGATGCAGAATGAGGCAAGTAGAACCAGGGAAACACTATCTTCAATGACTGTAACAATGCAAATGGAAAGAATAAAATAGCAGAACTGAATGGTGTGTAATTATAATGGACAAGTTTAGCCCTGGAAAAGAGATGAGAAAATCTACCTCTCTCCTCTCTCTTCTTTGCAGAGGTGGAGAACTAGGAGTAGAATGTTGCGTACATTGTCAGATGATGTGTTTGTTGGTTTTGCTGAATTGCTTTTCCCCTCCTTTCTTTTTAAATCTTTACTGTAAGGGATGGCTTGCTGAGTAGGAAAGGAAAGTGAGGAGGAATATATTTGGAAACAAAGGTGATATAAAACCAAAATATATCTATAACAATTTTTTTAAAAATCGACCACATTTTGTCTTGTACAATATCTGGACATAGGTCACTAATTATGTCAAGTTATTTCAGGCAGTGTGTGTGTTTTTTTTTTTTTAAACTATTAAACTCCTGAATATCATCATTTCTTTTTTATTTCCTGTCCGCCACCCAACACTCTTCTTCTTCTAGCAGTGCTCTGTGGGTTTTCTTGGTTTGATGTTTTAAGTTGAAGAAAGAGAAAGGACTAGTTAAAGTGTGCCTTGCTGAGAAGAGCTGCCATCTTCATCTCATTGGAGTCATTCATCCATTCACCATTCATTCAATAAATTGCATCTGCTATGTGTAAGGCATTATACTATGCCTTGGCCCCTGTCATTCAGAGTCTTTCCTGACTCTAGGGGTGGGCTCAAAGTCAAATCACAGGGAAATCCTCCATCTACTTGGAAGTGATGATGACAGTAAGTTGGCCAGAAACCATGGTAACCACTTGGGGAGGGGGAAGGCAAGTCCACCAGAAACCTTTGCTATGACGCATGGGTGACTGATCAAGATACCATGGCAACTGCTGAGTGTGCCTGGAATCATTGTGGTTGCCAGGACCCACAGTTCGCAGAGCAGACTGGAAAGAGGCTACCAGCATCCTGACCCTAGGAGAGAGGCCCACAGAGCCACTGGGAATTCTTGTGAGAGATCCTTTATCCAGGGAGCCTTGGCTATAAGAAAGGGTTCTTGCCAGTTCTTCCCACTTAAATATTTCCTATTAAAATATTCTTTTAGGTCCTGAGTTAGGTATTGGGGATACAAAGAAAAATAAACCCTGAATTCTGCCTTCAAGGCCCTTAGAGATGTCACATGTGGCTTCACCCTGTCTCCCCAACCCAGGGATTCTAGACCCATATGGATTAGATTTGATCCTGAGAGTTGACCCCTTTCGTTTCCCTCTTTCTTTTCCTATTTCTCCCACCAGGAAAATCTCTAAAATGAAGCTTAGATATACTTTACATCAAAGTTTTCCCCAAATATGTATAACAAAATCATAGAATTATGGATTAAGAATCAGAAGGATCCTTAAGGTCCTATTTTGGATCCACCCCTAATCCCCCTCTTTTACAGCCAAAGAAACTGAGACAGACAGAGATTCAGTGACTTGCCATATAGCTAGTAAGTGTTGGAGGCTACGTATGAACTCAGATCTTCGTTACTTCAGGCCCAGTGCTCTATGTGCCATGCTTTGGGCCTGCTGAAAGGTATTCTCCATTCATTTTGAACCTGCACTGCCTGAACAAGTCAGAGCAATAGCAAATGGGGGTGAGTGGGGTTTGGGGGTTGGCAGAGTTCAGATCTCGCGACATGGCTTTAGTTTTCTAGCTGCCTTCTTTTCCAAGAAGCAAATTTCTGAGGAAGTCTTCTCTCTGTAGGAGGCTGATGCCCGAACACTTACCCTTTTGAAAAAAATCTGAATTAAAAAAAAAAAACACCAAATAACACGAGCATTTCTATATACAAAGTAGAAAAGGAAGATTGTACATGAAATCGTGAATCTCTACTACATACATCTTGTTTTTTCCTTTAAGGATAATGGCGATGGGGGAATAGTGGCCAATGAAGGCCCAGTTCTTAGAATATGTATAATATTTTCTGCTTGGTATCAACCAGACATATGCTGAAGCCATCTCGTATGAATTCTCAGTTAAATTTTCAGTGTGACAGTAACAGCAGTGATGTAATGATCAACTCTGAATCATTTAGCTATTCTCAACAATACAATGATCCAAGACAATTCCAAAAGACTCATGATGGAAAATGCTATCCACATCCAGAGAAACAACTGATGGACTCTGAATGCCGATCAAAGCATACTATATTTCACTTTCTTTTTTTCATGTTGTTTTTTTTTTCTTTTGGCCTATGACTTCTTTCACAACATGACTAGTATGGAAATATGTTTTGTATGATTAAACACACATAAACTACATCGGATTGCTTACTGTCTCAGGGACGGGGAAGGTGAGGGAGGGAGAAAATTTGGAACTAAATTTTTTTAAAAAATGAATGTTAAAAATTATCTTTACATGTAATTGGATAAAATAAAATATTATCTATAAAAATACAGTTTCAGTGTGTGCAATTACATCTCAAAACTCAGCAAACACTACAAATTTGAGGCTTGATTTATTGTTTTATTGATTGTTGAGACTTTAAAAAGTGATGAACATGTTAATAATGTAGATTAAATTTAAAAGTATGTTTTGCCTATATGTGTTTCACCGCCCCCCCCCCCCCCAAGATGGTTAGTCATTAAACATTTACCAGCAAACACCTGGTATCAACCTGTTGGTAAAACTGCTTCTGGAGATCCATGAAGGAGAGACCCTTTCCCTCCCTGTTCCAGAGCATGTGCAGGTAACTTGTTATTTCTTGTAAATTTACTATGGTAGTGGAAAGCCTTTTAATTGACTGCTGAGTGATATCACTTGCATTTCCCTGCAAGTGAGAATTGCTATAGGCTTCTAGGTTAGGATGGGGGTTTGGGCCCACAATTTCACCTTGTCATCATGTGGTTGCAAATATGGGACGCCAGTGCGACTTCTCTCTATTGCATTTATTCTTCTCTGATCTTGGATGAATGAATGACCAAGAGAGAACAGATGGGATTATAACTCTGAGAGCTTTGGAAGGTTGGAAGAACTACCAGAGGCCCAGTAATTGGAGTTCATAGCAGTGGGTAGTGGCAATAGTTAAGCCCAGGGAGGAACCAGCCCTGAGGGGAAAGTTGCTTGACCCAGCACAGCAGAGAATCAGTCGGATAATCAATTTACACTGTTCTTCAAACAACAGGGGGACTCATCTATTGGCTATGCCACACCCAGAAGTGAACTTGGTTGGGGAAATACTTCTCCTTTAAGAATGAGGTACTCTTCAGGGACAGAAATGTGAAAGAAAAGTGGACTTCTAGTTATGAAGTTTATATACTTCAGTTCTTGCTATATCTTCTTAGTAAATATCCTTTTGTGAAAGCTAATTGATGTTAACTGTTTAATTGATATTGAGGAGAGTTCAACTGGTAATCCCTAGTAAGGGATATTGGGAGAACTGGAAAGCAACTAGTAGAGCAACATTAGAAAGAGGCAACAGAACCAACATGGCAAAGTAGAAAGAAGCAATGAAGCTGAGCTCCAGCCCACAATTCTTCCAAACAGATCTATAAAATGCACTGGATTGAATCCTGATGGAGAAATCCAAAAAAAGTTACAGTGAGTCCTTTGTCTGGCTCGGCTCAGCATAGGGAGATGGACGGAGAGGTCTATTGACGTAGGGGTCAGGGTCAGGGTCAAGGTAGAAGCACAGGTGCAGGAGCACTTCAGCACCCATGGAGAGGCAGGGCACCCACACCAAAGGAGGTACCAGGGCATTGCAATGGGGTCAGGTGCCAACTAGCAGCTTTGTTGCCCACTACCTAATCCTGGGTTGCTGGTGAAGGGTAGAATGAAGAGGGGATCTGCTCTTGCTATGGGATGGCATTTCCCAGGGAGAGAGGCCCTGGGCTGCATATGGAGAAAGGAGAAAGTTCAGAAGCCAGTAACAGCAGCAGAGATATAGCTCAGACCTCAAGCTTAGAGCAGAGTTTCACTTCAAGCCTCTAGCCTAGGATTCAGAAGAATAACCAAAACCAAAGGGGAGCCTAAAATTCTGCCATTTTGAACTAACAGAGCTTGTCAGCTAGCTCATAGGGATGGAATCCAGAAGCATTTTTCGTTAGCACAGACGAAAACCCAGGTCAAGAACTTGCAGAGCTCAGACTAGGGAGACAGTAGTCAGACTTTCACTTTTATCAGAACCCATTTGGAATACTTAAAGCTATCAGGTCCCTAGTCTGTCCTTGGGATCCTGGAATAACACAACACTGAATACCCCAGAAGGGCAACAACAGGGCCAGCCCAGACATTTCCTCCAAAAGTGTGGCAGAGCCCAGCCTTGATATCAAGTCCAAAGTTAGAAAGTGGTCTGGAAGAATGAGTAAATCAATAAAGAATCCCACCATAATGAGCTATTGTGATGGCAGGGACTCAGAAGACACAAATTCAGAAGAGAAAGACTCCAAAACATATACAAGCATTGCTTCAGAGGAAAACACAGCTTGGGCACAAACTCAACTAGAATTTTTGGAAGATACGAATGAAGCGAGAGTTTAAAAAAAGAGTTAAAATGTTTTTATAAGTGCAGTGAGAGTGCTTGAGGAAAAAATTGGAAAAGAATGAAGAACTATGAAAGAAAGAATTGGAAAGGGAATTAACAGCTTGGCACAAGATGTACAAAACCTTGCCCAAGCAACAAACTCTCTGAAAATTTGAATGGGCCAAATAGAAGCCAGTGATTCCATGAAGTAATAAGAAACATCAAAACAAGGAAAGATACACCCAGCCTTTTAGGATTACCCTTAGAACCCTGAGGGGAAAAGGAGTAGTTACTTTGGGGACCTGACTTGCCAGTGTACGAGTGAGAAGAGTAAGTCTAGAGTGTATATGCTATATCAATATATAGGAAATTCAACATGTAACTTTCAAAGCTGTCCTGCTTGTCTGTGTTTCCTTCTGGTTCTCTTTTAAGCATTTAGAAAAAGTGTATTCATCTGGAAGAACAAAAGGTCAAGACTATTAAGGGAATTGACGAAAAAAAAAATTCAAAGGAAGGTGGCTAGCTTTACCAGATCTAAAACTGTATTATAAAGTGGCAGTCATCAAAACTACTTGTTGGAACTCAAAATCTTGTGAAAGTGAATGTTGAAAGCTAAAAATAAATTAATTAATTAAAAAAAACCATTTGGTACTGGCTAAGAAATAAAGTGGTAGATCAGTGGTATAGGTTAGGTGCATAAGACACAGTGGTCAATGACTATGCCAATCTACTGTTTGATAAACCCCAAAACTCCAGCTTTTGGGACAAGAGCTCACTATTTGACAAAAACTGCTGGGAAAACTGGAAAATAGTCTGACAGAAACTAGGCATAGACCAATGTCTC
>NW_020954723.1:21474416-21478742 GCF_900497805.2 Vombatus ursinus
ATTTATGACCAAACAAGAGATAGAGAATGTTATGAAATGCAAAATGGATAATTTTGGTTACATAAGTTAAAAAATTTTTGCACAAACAAAACCAGTGCAACCAAGATTAGAAGGAAAGCATAAAGCTGGGAAACACTGTTTTACAATCAGTGTTTCTGATAAAGGCCTTATTTCTCAACTACATAGAGAACTGAGTCAAATTTATAAGATTACAAGTCATTCCTTCAAGTGGTAAATGGTCAAATGACATGAACAGGCAATTTTCAAATGAAGACATTAAAGCTGTCTATAGTCATATGAAAAAATGCCCTAAATTTCTATTGAATAGAGAAATGCAAATTAAAACAACTCTGAGGTACCACCTCACACCTATCAGATTGGCTAACATGACAAAACAGGACAACGATAAATGTTGGAGATGATGTGGGAAAATTGGGACACAACACATTATTGGTGGAGTTGTGAATAGATCTAACTTTTCTGGAGATCAATTTGGAACTATGTCCAAAGGGCAACCAAACTGTGCATATTCTTTGATCCAGCAATACCACTACTAGGTCTGTATCCCAAAGAGATCATACAAAAGGGAAAAGGACCCACATGTACAAAAATATTTATAGCAGCTCTTTCTGTGGCGGCAAAGAATTGGAAAATGAGGGAATGCCCATCACCTGGGGAATGGCTAAGCAAGTTGTGGTATATGAATGTAATGGAATACTATTGTGGCATAAGAAATGACGAGCAGGTGGATTTCAGAAAAACCTGGAAATATTTACCTGAACTGATGCTAAGTAAAGTGAGCAGAATCAGGAGAATAGTGTTCACAGTAACAACAACATTGTATGATGATCAACTAGGAATGACTTAGCTCTTTTCGGCAATACAATGATCCAAGACAATTCCAAAAGACTCATGATGGAAAATGCTATTCACATCCAGAGAAAGAACTATGGACTCTGAATGCAGATTGAAGCATACTATTTTCACTTTTTTTTTGTTTTTGTTTTTTGTGTTTTTTTTCCATTTTGTTCTATTTCTTTTTTCACAGCATGACTAATGTGGAAATATGTTTAACATAATTGCACATATATAACCTATATCAGATTGCTTGCCATCTTGGGAAGGGAGGAAAGAAAGGAGGGAGGGAGGGAGAAAGATTTGGAACTCTAAATCTTATTAAAAAATGAATGTTGAAAACTATCTTTAGATGTAATTGGAAAAATAAAATACTATTTACAAAAAAAAAAAAAGGAAAAATTGTATCAACGACTTTTGGCAACCCTACTGAAAAATCTCTTCTTCCCATTTTCCTCTTTTCCTACATTTAAATAAAAAAAAAAGAAAAGAAAACCCTCGTAATAAATATGCATAGTCAAGCCAAAGAAATTTCCTCATTGTCCCTGAAAAATTGAACTCTGGAACTCTTGAATTTAGGAAATAGCTTTCCCAGACCTCATTTTATCTTTACAACAGCCCTGGGAGATAGGTGCTATTATCATTCCCATTTACAGATTAGAAAACTGAGGCAGACAGAGGTTAAATGGCTTTCCCAGGGTCACACAGCTAATAAGTATATGAGGCCATATTTGAACTCAGGGCTTCCTAACTCAATGCCAAATTTTCTCTCCTCTGTACCACCTAGCTGCCTCAGCAGTTCTATTGAGTAGCCAAATTTGGAGAAACTCATCCCCAGGTTCCATCTTTTGTCATGGAAACTCATTCAGACTCTACTAAGGCATAGTAATATTATGATCTACATTGGTAGCAGTGTCCATACTAATGGAACCAGATTCCTGAAGAGAGCCATGTACATTCATTACATCAGCATGGCTAGGACTTAAAAACTCGGAAATGGCCTGGAGTATCTCTACTAGACAATGTGTTTCATGAAGGAATCAAAGAGGTAACGTGGTATAGTAGAGTGCTAGACTCCTAGTCAAGAAGATTTGGGTTCAAATCCTCCCTCAGCTACTAGCTGTTGGCCCTGGTCAAGTCACTTAACTTTTGTCTCCTACAAAATGAGGGGGATTGGGGTTAATGATCTTCAAGGTTTCCTTCCTGCTCCAAATCTATGCTCTTATGATTGAATCTTTCCTAGCACATAACATAGTGATGAATGAGCACTTACTCTGTGCCAAGCACTGGATCACAATGAAGTGACCTGTGTGATGCGAGGCAAGTCAATGAACATTTCTGGGCCTCAGTTTCCCCAACTGTAAAATGAAAGGTTAGATTAGATGATCTCTAGGGTCTTGGCCAACTCCAGCCTCCAGTGATAACTTAACATTCCCAAAGCTGGAGGAGAGAATTCTCATAAATAATGCAAGAAGGCTTCTCCAATCCTCCTTCATCTTAGTGCCTTCCCTGTAATGATTATCTCCAATTTATCCTGTGTATATTTTGTTTGCACATAGTTGTTTGCATGTTGTCTCCCCAACTAGACTGTGAGGTTCTTGAGAGCAGGTATTGTTTTTTGTTTGTTTGTTTGTTTGTTTTATTTGTATCTTCAGTGCTTAGTACAGTGCCTGATACATAGTAGGTGCTTAAATGTTTATGGACTTAATTTGACTAATGAGTAACAAGTGATGAAGTATAGTGCAAAAAGCACTTGAGTTTGGTGCTAAGGACCCTAGTTAGTTCTGTTTCTTCATAACATCTACGACCTTGGGCAAGTCAATTCTTTCTTGTCCTCAGTTTCCTCATCCGCAAAATAAGGAGGCTGAACCAGGAGCTCTCTATGGTTTAAATCTGTTGTTGTTCAGTTGTGTCTGACTCTTTGTAACCCTATTTGTGGTTTTCTTGGCAACAGTTTTAGACTGGTTTGTCATTTCCTTCTCTAGCTCATTTTCCAGATGAGGAAACTGAGGCAAACAGGGTAAAGTGTCTTACCCAGGGCCACACAGCTAGTAACTGTCTGAGGTCAGATTTGAACTCAGGTCCTCCTGACTCCAGAGAGGCCCAGTGCTCTCCCCACTGAAGCACCTAACTTCCCTGGTCTAAATCTATGTTCCTACTAAACTCCTATCCCACGTGTTTAAAAGTGTAGATAGTGTGGGAGAGTATGGCCTTTGCCTTTTCGGAAGTCTGAAACTGGCGTTGATGAAGTTGCTCTAATCTTAGCTCTGTTATTTACTGCCTGTGAGGCTTTGGGCAAGTCTTAACCTCTCTGGGCATTAGTTTCTTCATTTATGAAATGAAAGATTTAAGACTAACTAAGCTCTGAGAGTCCTCCCAGCTCTTGTGTTTTTGATTCATAGCCTCTCGTCCAACTCTTTGGGGGTTTGTGTTCTTAGTCTGGGCTTCAAGCAGCAAAAGCAGCAGTTTTCAAACTATCTAGGCTGGGTGTCACAGGGTCCCCACCCTCTTGCTTAGCAGTTTGTGTTATTGCCATCGGGCCTTATGTCCCATGTACATTTGTAGACCTAACCCCCTGATCACCAGAAACTCACCCAGCACCAAAGAGAGGCCAAAGTTATCACAAGGAGTTGATGTCATGGGGACATAACCCAGAAGCTGGGTGGAAGAAGGTGAGGCAGAAGGAACGATGTTGGCAAACCACTTTGCTGCAGGGAGCAGACCCAGCACTGAGCTCTGGTACCTGTCCCCACAACAGGGCAGCAGGTGGCATGGGGGAAAAGGAATGGAGGTGGGCAAATGCCTCCTTTTCACCAGCCCTGGAGAGACGTCTTCTTGGGCATTGGACTCATTAATATGGAATGCCTCTGATGTGGCCTGGAGGGATGTCAGCCCTAGCACGAGTGAGGTCTGTATCCACTGTCTTCCAGGCCACCTGAACTCATCTTTATCTCCTCCCCTGTGGTGACTTGAACTTTGCTCCTGGATCCCATGTCCCTGATAGGTCAGCTTTTTCCTTATCTTCCCAGGGCCTGAATCTCTATGATCCAAAAAATGCCACTCCTTCCCCCTTTCCCTTTCCCCTGCTATCCCTCTTCCTCCCCCTCATTAGAATGTTATCTTCTTGAGGACAAGAGATATTTTACTTGCTTATATATGTGTCCCCAGTACTTAGTACAGTGCCTAGTATGTAATGGGGGCAGCTGGGTGGTGCTGTGGATAGAGCACTGGGCGTGGAGTCAGGAAGACCTGAGTTCAAATCTGGCTTCAGACACTTACTAGTTGTGGGACACTAGGCAAGTCACTTAAACTTGTTTGCCTCAGTTTCCACATCTGTAAAATGTGCTAGAAAAAGAAAGGGTAAACCACTCAGTATCTTTGCTAAGAAAACCCAAAATGGGGTCACAAAAAGTCAGACATGAGTGACTGAAAAATGATTGAACCACTACATACTAAGTAGAGCTTAATAAG
>NW_020954723.1:21478761-21496370 GCF_900497805.2 Vombatus ursinus
TCTCTCTCTCTCTCTCTCTCTCTCTCTCTCTCTCTCTGTCTGTCTGTCTCTGTCTCTGTCTTCTGAGTTCTTCACTGGACTTCTGTTACAACCTGATCACAGTTATTATATGCCTCTCCCTTGTCCTCTGTGCCATGATCAAGTTTAGTTTTTTGAAGGCAGTAGTGTTCCGTGCCTCCTTGTACTACAGCAACACTGGTAAAATGTTAGCATTGAAAAGCTGGTCCTTTGTTTTCTGGGGAAGGTTGGACCATAAAAGTCCTCTCCAAGGTTCTAATCCAATTCCTCATCATGGATGCTATGGAGGCAACCCTGGGTTCTGGACGGCTATACCAGTGGAAAACAAATTCTGGCCTATTCTGGTAAACTTGCCGTACAAGCTTACAGTGTGACTCCAGTAACAGATGGAGTCCATTTTCCAGGGATCAACTTGGCTAATAATAGAGAGGTACATCACCCATTGGCTGGCCACTTGATGAGAAATTATTTGAACTATCGCAACATATGAAACACAGAGGACTGTATGTGAAATTGCAGGTCTCTATTAGGTACAACTTGCTCTTCTTTTTAAGTATATAATAAGATCCACCTGTAGTATCTATTTTGCTTGTCTGGCCTTCTTCCTGGCCTGCCTTCTGTTCTTTTCTCTCCATTAAAAAAAGATGCTTCAATGATCCTTCCTTCCTCCCTCCTTCCTTTCTTTTTCTCTCTCCTTCCTTCTTTCCCTCCCTCTTTCCTTTATTCTTTCCTCCTTCCCTCTCTTTTCTTTCTTTCTCTTTCCTTCTTCCTTCCTTCCTTCCTTTCTTTCTTTCTTTCTTTCTCTTCCTTCCTTCCTTCCTTCCTTCCTTCCTTCCTTCCTTTCTTTCTTTCTTTCTTTCTTTCTCTCTCTCTCTCTTTCTTTCTTTCTTTCTTTCTCTCTCCCTCTCTCTCTCTCTCTCTCTCTTTCTTTCTTTCTTTCTTTCTCTCCCTTCCTTCCTTCCTTCCTTCCTTTCTTTCTTTCTTTCTTTCTTTCTTTCTTTCTTTCTTTCTTCCCTTCCCTTCTCCTCTCTCTCTCTCTTTCTCTCTCTCATCTGGTACATAAGTGCTTAATAGATGCCTGTTGACTGCCTGACTTTTCATTGGGCACTCATTTATATAGTGTTTTTCAGTCAATAGATCACTTTATATATGCCATCTTACTTGATCTTCATGTCAACTCTGCAAGGTAGATGGTAGTTGAGAGGGACTAAACCTATGATTCTGTTGGCCTAGGGAACTCCTGGGTAAGGAACCAGTACTAATTCAGGTCAACACCTTCTCTGCAGTTTATAATACTAGAGTTACCTTGGCCACTAAGAGGGCAAATGCTTTTCCTAGAGTCATATAGCCAGGATGTGTAAGAGGGGAAGATTTGAACTCACATCCTCCTGGGTACTTGACCAATTTGCTAGAATAATTATTAATCGATTTTATTGATAAAGAAACTGAAGCTCAGAGAAGTGACTTGCTAAAATTCACACAGGTAGTGCATGGTAGTCCAGTCCTTTGACTCCAGATCCATTCCTTTTTCCTGCACATCATTCTGATCTGCTCACTGGGGGTTAATACAATGCTTAGTGTGGGGGTGAAATTAGCAACAGTAAATGCTATGAAAAAGTCTGCTTGATTCTTTCATGGGTTGAGAAGTGGAGGCAGTGAGATACACAAAGACAAAGTAGCCTATTGCTTTCTTTGCAAGGCTCTTGCGAAATCCCATCGGCCTTGGCCCCATTTTCAAGCCTTGTCCTTGGGAGTTGCCCATTACTTCAATGTATCCTATTAACTAGCCCACAACTTGTTACATGAACTCGGATGAGATTTCTCCCTCCTCTCCCCCCTAAGATAAATAAAACCATCTATGTAATCTGGCTTTCAAGCTGGAACATTTTGCATAAATCTTTCTTAATTGATGTCGAGAATGAGAAGGATGACTCAATGCATCAAGTGTGTGTGAGGGTGGAGTTGGTGGGAGAACTCTGGAGAAGAGAGACATTCTTCTTCATTCTTCTTTTGAGAGGACACACATGGTTCCAGATTTTCTTCAGGACCGACTCCAGTGAGGAATAAGAAAAAAAAAGTCTTTGGAAGTGGCAGACATGTAGGGGATGTTGATGCCTTTACATGTCCCTGGTTTCCAGCCTGCCTCCCTAGAGACCTTGGGAATTTCTCCTTTGGTGAGATTGGAGCCTCTCTTGGTTGAGGGAGAGCTCCTCTTGCTCTTGTCTGAAGAACTCATTCACTCATATATTTTCTGGCATATTCTAATCTGTAGCATTTCTTCAATTTCTGTTTATCTGCTTTGATAAATGGGTTAACTCATTATTCACTATTTGTGATGGGCTTTTGTATAACTAGCATTTGGTAGGAAAGAGCCAAGCCAGTGGGTATAAATTTGGCATACTCTCTCCCTTTAAGGTATAATGGCCAGAAAAGTATCTTGAAACTAAAATTGTGTCTTTAGACTAGCAATTTTTAGGGGAGCAGATGAATATGGTTCTAGTATGGTAAGCATCTTTCTCAGAGGAGAACCAGCCTCATGGTCCCTCTTATTTCCCTCAAGGCAGGAATCATAGTCTTTCTTGGAAAGGTTGGGCAAGATTTCCTAAATATCTATCTATGCCAACCCCTCAGGCCACCTGCTTATATGTTTAGACATCCCATGTAGATATACATGGGCAATACACACCTTACCTCTACACCTAACTTTCCTTGAAAAGAGCAAAAGGTGAACTCACTTTGGGTCACTATATGGTCCCTAGATTCAGATATTGCTGCAGAAACTTGAGAGGAGAGATTCTAAAGGGCACTTACATCTCTTTGCAGGGAAAAAAAGGGAAAGAGGACAGAGGACAGGAGGAACTGGACAGGTAAGGACAGCTTGGCTTTGGGGCAAGAGGGAAGGCAATATTTATTATTCAAAATAAATGAGGGCCTGGGGTGGGGGGGGGGAGAGAGAGAGAATGAACATGGAATTTTGTTAATGAGTCCTGGTTACAGACACTAGGGAACCACTACTTAAGAATTTTAATCAAAAGTGATCCTGGGGAAAATCAAAGGACATAGTGTGATGTAGTGACAAGATACTGGACTTGGCTTCAGATTCCAGTCACAATACAACCTGTGTGACCTCGGAAAAAATCTCTTAATGCTCTTGTCCTCACTTTTTTATCTGTAGAATGAATGAATTTATAGGATGAAGAACTAGAAAAGATCTTAGAAACCTCAGTCTAACCCTCTCATTTAATAGATGAAGAAAGTGTGGTCAAGCCCAAGATCATACATAAAATAAATAAAAATAAATAAAATGAAATGGAAAATAGATAAAATAAACACAGGATTTGAATCAAGATCCTTTGAATTTGGAATCAATTAATGATCTTTTTACTATTCCACATTGATGCAAATTGTGCTAAATCCTACTAAGCCCTTTTAGTGGTAGGACTTATAGAACTAAGGATTAGTTTTTGCTCTGGCAAATTTGCCTACCCTGAGGAGTAGGGAACCTGCGGGAAGAGTTTTCAAAGAGAATTCCTAAGTCATTTTCTTCATCCTGAAAACTCCATCTTGATTTCTTGGCCTAAGCCTCTTTCTACTATATTTTCCCCAGCAAGTAATTACAGAACCATGGAATTCCATGGGGATGGGTGAGATCCAATTCTCCCACACACTCACGTATGGCACCATAGGAGCAGAGAGGGAAGGAATGGGTTCCAATCCAGGAGTTGTCTCCTATCTGAATGGATGTTCTTAGTATTTCTGCACATCAAGGTTCTGTTTCTGTGAACTTATAAGAAGGGAGAGGTATTGAAGGACTGGTTAAAAAGAGCTCGGGTATACCCTCAGATAACATTTCTGGCCTTTCCTTTTAATACCCCAGTTTTCCATACGTCTACCTGCCAGAGTCCATTGCTGAGAGACTTTGAAGTCTTAGATGAGTGTGAAAGCAATAGTCCTTTTTTTTTTTGTTTGGAGTGTTGAGGGAAAGGTCTAGAAAGGAAGACCGCACAGTTTAATTGGAGACAGCCAAGCAAATGAGAGACAGGGAGAACCATGGAAGGGTACTTGGGCAGCCCAATGAAGCCCTCATACTGTAGCCATGACTGACACCTCCAAAGTAGAAGACCAGCAACTCTGACATACTAAGGACAGGACTACCACTCCCAAAATAGGGATAGGACTCCAAAGCAGGAGGATATTGACTCTGACACACTGGGGACAGAACTACCATTCCCAGGAGAGGGAAGAATCAGGGAAGGGATTCATATCTGACCATAATGTCTGAAAACCTCCTGCCTGACAGTTTTCAGGTCTTGGTAGAATACAGTGGTCTAGGATTCTTGAGTCCCTGCTGCCTCAAGACAACTCACTCATCTGGGAGTGGGAACTCATCATAGCAGCTCCCAAATCAGAGCTACTTAGGCATTTTATAGGGATTGGAGGGGTCCTACTTGAATGGGTCTGATTGGTTTCCAACCTTTTGGTGGAACTCCCTTGGCAGGGAGGTGCCCATCAGCTAAAAAACTACAAGTTTCAAATCTGAAAGCTTGAAGGAAAAATACAAATATTGGGGGAATGAGAGTAGAGAAGCAGGAGGATTAAGGAAGCATCCAGAAGGAGGTGGGAGCATGACTATGGAATAATAACAACAACTAACACTTAAAGAACACTCCAAGGTTTGCAAAAGCACTTTACAAATATATCATTTTATCCTCTCAACAACCGTGGAAGTTAGGTGCTATTATTGCTCCATTTTACAGATGAAGAAACTGAGGCAGATGGCAGTTAAGTGACTGTAGGCTAGAAGAAGACCAGGCCAATCAAACCAGATTTCTGTCTGAACTGTGACATAATTTTTATACCCTCAGTTTCTGGACTGATTTCAAATGATCCTTCTTTTCCTTTGTTGCTATGGGCTTATATTCCTGGGCCCCTCTTTCTTATTTCCTCTAAGACTGAATTGATATATGTTCATTGCTTTGCATGCTATTCTCCAGGGCCTTGTGGGTCTCCTAGAGTCTAACAGGAAGCTTCTAGGTTGGGGGAGGTGGCAGGAGAATCACACTTGTCTCGTCCCAAAGCCAGTGCCAACATCTTTGCAGGAATATAGTCTGCCCCACAGCTAATAAGTGACCACCACCTACTGGATGTACCAATACCAGAGATGCTGTCTCCATGGCAACTGGTACCTTTTTCTCATATGCTTCCTCCCTTTTTCTTTTCTGAAACTGAGTGTTAAAGGAACAGAAACACTGATTCTGGACTTTGGAGTGGCAGGTTTCCCTCCCCCAAGCTGGTGCCAGCAAGAAAGACACAATACCACACCCTGGGTATGTTTCAAATTGAATTCACTACCAAACAGACTGAGAAAGAGATTAGACTATGAAATGACTGGAAGCTCCAGTCTCTTAGGACTCTAGAAAAGTCAGTCTTTTCTAACACCTTTGTACTAGTCACTGCTTGGGAGTGACAGGTTGTCAGAGCCTGGGGAATGATGTGGGTGAGAGACAGAAGCAAACCAATAATCAGATCGAGAGCCATAGGCACGTATGTGCATGCGTGGGGGCGTGTGTGCTCCTGCGTGTGTGTTTATGTGTGTGTGTGTGTTCTTATGCAATTAGAGCAGATTTACAAAGTGTTAGGAGTTGACTCTCATCATTAAGGTGTCTATGTCTGGGTCATGCTTGATTTGGGCAAGAGGCTGAGAGAATATTCAACAGTGAAAGGATCAAAGACTATGATATCGGTGGGAAAAGTACAAATTCAAAGAGGAATTCATTCATTCATGCATTCATTCGTTTAGTGCCTACTGGGTGCAGAATATTGGAAGAGTTTAGAATAAGTCACTGTTCCTGCTTTTGTGATACTTATGATCTAATAGGTGAATAAGACAGAAAACAGATGATGGGAAGCCCCATGCTGGGGTGGATAGAGCACTGGACTCAGAGTCTGGAAGTCTGGTGGAACCAGGTCCCTACAGAAACAGGGAAGCTTGGAAGAGGGTGGGTTTGGAGAGGGAGAAAGATAATGAGTTACAGCCAGGTGCAATAATGGATCAAGCATTAGAGGTGGATTCAGGAAGACCTGAGTTCCAATCCTGCCTCAGACCCTTATTAGCTGTGTGACCCTAGAAAAGTCACTTAGTCTCAGTTTCTTCCTCTCTAAAATGAGGATAATGATAGTAGCTACTTTTCAGGGTTGCTATAAGGAAAAAAAGAGATAATATATAAAAAATAATCTAAAATACCTTGTAAACCTTAAAGCACTACGTAAATGCTATTATCATTGTTATTGCTATGCAAACAGTAAAGTACTATATTGTTGTTGTTCCATCATGTCCAACTTTTCGTGACCCCATTGGGGTTTTCTTGGCAAAGATGCTAGAGTGGTTTGCCATTTCCTTCTCTAGCTCATTTTACAGGTGAGGAAACTGAGGTAAATAGGGTTAAGTGATTTGCCCAGGGTCACACAGCTAGTAAATGTCTGAAACCAGATTTGAACTCAGGTCTTCCTGACTCCAGGTTCGGCACTCACCTGGCTAGTACTATATAAATGTTAGCTATTATGATTAAATTCAAGGGATTTCAAAAATTCAAATTCAAAACAAATAATTTGCAAGGTTGAAAGGGCAACCTTGTTATTGACAGTTATGATTAAGGAAGGCTTCATGGAGGAGTTGACATTTGAATTGGGCTTTAAAGAATGGGTAGGAATTTGACAGGTGAAGAATGGGAAGGTACCTGGGTGGCAGGATGCATGTAGCTTGGGGACAAAGGTAAGTGGCCCAGTGTGGTTGTTATGTAGATTGGCATGGATGGGAATAATGTGAAATAAGTCCAGAAATGTAGTATGGCACTAGGTTTTAGAAGGCCCTGAATGCCGGGTAAAGGAGTATAGACGTAACTTAAGATTTTTGGACACAGTAATGATATAACCAGAAATGGTAAGGTTAACAACAGATGCTTTTCTTTCTTTCTTTCTTTCTTTGCTTGTTTTAAATGATCTATTACTTGGCTATTTTAGGTTCTTCAGGAATCCTTGCTGCTAAAATCCTTCACTGATTCCCTTTTACCTACAGGATGAAGTAGCATAATCACTGCAGAGCCAATTTGTTGTTGTTCAGTTGTTTCAGTCATGTCCATCTCTCTGTGACCCCATTTTGGGGTTTTCTTGGCAAAGATACTGGAACAGTTTGCCATTTCCTTCTCCAGCTCATTTTCTAGATGAGGAAACTGAGGCAAACAGGGTTAAGTGTCACACAGCTAGTAAGTGTCTAAGGTCGGGATTTGAACTCATGAAGTCTTTCTGATTCCAAACCCAGGGCTCTATCCGCTGTGCCACCTAGTTGCGCAATGGGGAAATACAACATATAAAAAGGAACTCAAAGTGCTTGAAGGAGGAGGGAGGAAAAATATCAGGAACAGAGTCGGGAAAGGAATGAAAGAGTGATTTTGGTTGCCTTGGGTTCCAGGAATAACTAACCAATTAGAGGAAGGGATTGCCAATGCAGAGGGATCTTCCAGGGTAAGAAGGCTGCTGAAAGACCCAACTTTCCTCAGTGTGGCATCTATTTGTTAAAGACTACTCTTTGGCTCCAGTTATTCAACCAGTTCTGAATTTGCCTAATTGTTCTATGATCTTAGTCCAAATATTTATGAGAAGTTAGAAGGAGCTGGATGCAAGAGATATTATAGATGTAGAAATGACAAGATTGGATGTGTGAGGTCAGAGAGAATGAGGAGATGAGGATAGTACTGAGGTTACAAAGCTGGGAGATTTGAAAAATGGTGGTGAGCTCCCACTTCTCCTTTCTACCAGTCTATGATAATGTGATCATAACAATCTATGACCATGACCCCTCTTTGTGTGCTCTTGATTCCATTCTTTCCCATCTTCTCCAGGATACTGTCCCCTTATCATTCTCTCCCCCAATCTTTAATCTCTCCTTATCCACTGGTTCCTTCCTTTCTTACTTCAAATACATCCAAGTCTTCTCATTCTTGTTTTGTTTTTGTTTTGTTTTTGCTTGGCAATGGGGTTAAGTGACTTGCCCAGGGTCACACAGCTAGTAAGTGTTACGTATCTGAGGCCGGATTTGAACTCAGGTCCTCCTGACTCCAGGGCTGGTGCTCTATCCACCTCACCACCTAGCTGCCCTAAGTCTTCTCATTCTTAAAAAAATAGTCTAAACTAGATGCTACTGTCCCCTCATGCTATTGTCCTATATCTCTTCTTCCTTTTTCTGCCACACTCCTCAAAAAAGCTATTAACTCTTTCTCTCTTCTCCCTCCATAGTCTTTTGTAATGTCTTTCAATCTGATCTCTTAATTGTAGTTACTTTTTCCAAAGCTACCAAAGAACTCTTAACTGCCAATTCTGATTTTTTCTCCATCTTAATTCCTTTTGACTTCTCTACTACATTGAACACTGTTGAATACCATTTCCACCTGGATAGCCTCTCCTTACTGGGTTTTCATGACAATACTCTCTCCTGGTTTTCTTCCTACCAATCTGACAACTCCTCAACCTCATGTGCTGGCTCATCAGGTATGTCACCCCTTCATTCATGAGGGTTAACAGAAGGCTCTGTCTGGGGCTTTCTTGTTTCTCTCTCCCCTCTCTCCCATTTCTCTTTATTCAGACAACTACATATCCCGCTCACTACTCTCTCCCAAGCTCTGGTCCTGCATCAGCATCTGCCTGTTGGGCATTTCAAACCAGGTGTTCCAGAGACATCTCAAATTCAATATGTCCAAAATAATAATAACTAACATTTATGTAGCACTTGAAGTTTTGCTGTTGTTCAGTCATTTCAGTTGTGTCTAACTCTTCTTGAATCCATTTGGAGTTTTCTTGGCAAAGATACTAGAGTTGTTTGCCATTCCCTTCTCCAGCTCATTTTCCAGATGAGGAAACTGAGGCAAATAGGGTTAAGTCACTTGCCCAGCAAGTAAGCGTTGGAGGACAGATTTGAATTCAGGAAGATGAGTCTTCCTGGCGATCTATCCATTTTACTGCCTAGATGCCCACTTTAAGGTTTATGAAGTGCTTTACATATAGTATCTTATTTGATCCTGACAACAACACTAAGAGAAAAATGCTATTCTTATCCCCACTTTACAGACAAGGAAACAGATTTTGATAGGTGAAGTTATTTGCCCAGGATCACACAGCTCCTGTCTGAGACAGGATTGAAACTCAGGTCTTCTTGACTCACCTGAACTCGATCCATTGTGCCACCTATTTAAAATTCATTATTTCCCCCGCCCCAAACCCAACCCTCTTCTGAATTTACCTCTTCCTGTATGGAGTTCTACCATATTTTGAATCTCCCAGGATCTCAACCTCAGCATTATCTTGAACTTTTCCTTCTCTGTGACTACACTTACCTGATTAGTTGAAAAATCTTGCTGTTCTGTTCCTACTTCTACAACATCTCATGCATCTGATCCCTTCTCCCTGCTCATACAGCTCCCTACTCAATTCAGACCTAGAGTATTGTAGTGGTTTATGAACTGGGCACCCTGTCTCTGGTGTAACCTGATTCCAATTCAGATCTGACCATATCATTCTCCTATTTAACAAACTCTGTGGTTCCTTTTTTTCCCTCTAGGATAAAGTATAAACTGATCAAATGAAATAATAATATGTAAAATTCTTTGCAAACTTCAAAGTCCTATATAAATGTCAGCTAAATATTAACTATTATTATAAATTCCCCTCTGACTTTTAAAGCCATTGCTCAATCTGCCTTCAATTTATCTTTCTAACCTGGTTGGTCATTACTTCTTTTCTTGTTATCTAAGGGACTGCCAAAACTTTCTGTTTTTTTCACATATGGTATTCTGTCTCTTGCCTCCATGTTTTTGTACTGGCTGTCCCCATGTTTGGAATGCATACCCATTTCTGTCTCATAAAATCCTTCATTTCTTTCAAGAGGCAACAGAAGCATCATCTTTTATATACAGAGTAAATGGGAGATAATCTGAAAGGGAAAGGCATTGGCAGATTGGGGGTTAGGGAGGGACAACCAGGAAAGATGCAGAAAATGCTGAAAGAAGTTGGGCTTAGAGCTGAGTTTTGAAGGAATGCTGGGAAACTAAGAAGTAGAGCATTCCAGACATGGGGGACGTCCAGTATAAAGGTACAAAGATGGAAAATAGAATATCACGTTGAGAAAGGGGCAAGTATGTCAGTGTGTTATGCCATGAGAGAGAGAGAGAAAATATAAGAAGACAGAAAAATCAAGGAGTAGTTTTCAAGAAATGTTGATTGAATGAATGCTGAATGAAATTGGACTTTTCAGATGTAAGAGTTAGTATAGGAGCAGCTAGGTGTTGCAGTGGATAGAGTGCTGGCTCTGGAGTCAAGAAGACTCATATTTGTGAGTTCAAATCCAGTCTCAGACGCTACTAGTTGTGTGACCCTGGACAAGTCATTTAACTCTGTTTACCTCAGTTCCTCATCTGTAAAATGAGCTGGAGAAGAAAATGACAAACTACTCCAGTATCTTTGCCAAAAAAACCTCAAGTGGGATCACAAAAGAGTTAGATATGACTGAACAAAAAGGGTTAGTATGATAATAGCCATATTGGACAAGCTTCTTGTACCTAGCAGACAGATGGGAAAATGGAATTTGAATGATTAGGGAGAAGATTTTAAGATATACAAATAGAAATCTTTGAGACAGTGGTAAGCCTGGAGTTAAAGGAAGTGATGGAACTGTTTTTAATTTTCCTCTGAGAGACTCTGGGGTGGGGGGAGATTGGTGGATTGGTGGGAAGAACTCAAAAGGAATTCTCATTTAGCCATTTAGAATGTTTAGAATTCAATGAAGGAAGATTGTGGTGTTCTGCTCTCTGAGGAGGCTGGAATGATGAGGGTAACAGTTCGTATAAAGACATTCCTTAGAAAAATGAGTGGGATGGCTACGGATCAGACCACCTAAAAAGTAGAGGGCAGCACAAGGACTTTTTGCTTCTCTCCCCCTCCCCCCCTCCCTTTCCCCATGGCTGACTGTGGCCTTGCCTAATCTGCACCAGGTTTGTACTTGTTTATCCTATGAATCTATTAGGGTGCCTATAGATTCTGGCTCAGGCTACTCTAGAAAACTGGCTTTAAAAAAAATCCAACGTCATTTGGAAGTTTTCGAGGCAGGGGTAGTGGGAGCAAATAGAGTAAGGGGTATACAGGCCAGTTTTTCAGATACACCTCCATCTAGTCCCCATCTCACCCCTTCATGATGTCTCAGTTTTCAAAATCACATCCATCCTCACCACCCTGGGATGTATATCTCTGAAAGCTTCATGTCTAGATTTTGTGCTCACAGGACATCTTGGTAATTCTTCTGGACTGCAATGGTGGAATCACCTGAGCTTTTTCCTCTCTAAGGGGAGTGGGAGGGAATACCAACTACTTACAGGACCTAGAGCAAAAGGGACCTCAGAGGCGATCTAGTTCAATCTTCTAATTTTACAGATGAGGGAATTGAGCTCTAGGGAGGTTAAGGGATTTGCTCAAGATCATACAGGTAATGGGCTTTAGAGTGGAAATCTGAATCAGGTGCTCTGACTCTGGAGCCAATGTACTTTATACCTCAGTTTCTTTAAGTGTAAAATGGGGATAATAACAGTATTTACCACCCAGGGTTGTTGTGAGAATCAAATGAAATAATATTTGTAAAGCACTTAGCACAGTGCCTGGCATATTGGAATCTCCTTTGCTTTCTCTCTCCCTTCCCTTCTCTCTTCCTCCCTCCTTCCTTTGCTCTCTCCTTTCTTTCCTTCCTTCCCTTCCCTCCCTCTTTTCCTTGCTTCTTTCCTTCCCTTCCTTCTTTCTCTTCCATTCTTTCTTCCTTCCTTCCTTCTCTTCTTTCTTTCTCTTCCTTTCCCTTCCCTTTCCTTCCTTCCTTCCTTTCCCTTGCATTCTTTCCTTCCCTTTCCTCTTCCCCTCCTTCTCTCCGTCCCACCTTTCCCTCTCTTCCTTCCTTCCTTCCTTTCTACCTCCTTCCTTCCCTCCTTCTCTCCCTTCCTTCTTTCCCTTCCCTCCCTCTTCCCTTTTTTCCTTTTTTCCTTCTCCTCCTTCCTTCCCTTCTTTCTCTTTCCTTCCTTCTTCCTTCCTTCTTTCTCTTCCTTTCCCTTCCCTTCCTTTCCTTCCCTTGCATTCTTTCCTTCCCTTTCATCCTTTCCTCCCTTCCCTTCCCTCCTTTCCTCCCTTCCCTTCCCTCCCTCCCTTCCTCCCCCTCCTCTCTCTCTTCCTTCCTTCATTTTTCATACCTTTCTCCCTCCCTTCCTTCCTTCCTTTCTCCCTCCCTACCTCCTTCTGTACCATATTACTCTCTCCTTGGTATCACTATATTTGGAGAGGATGTGGAATGGCAATAGAAAATTAGCAATTACTTTCATCATCATGGTCTACAAAGATCAAAGGGCTCTTCACTACACTACAAAGAGCAAAGGGCTCCCTTCACTACCTTGTAAATACCATGAATAGTTAAATTCCCCTTGCTTCCTCTCTGCCCACCCTCACACAGTGGAGTCAGTGAGCAGTGGGGGTGTTGAGGGCTGACTGGGATGGTTGTTGGTGACAAACTGGGGGTGTTTAGGATGAGAAAAGAAAAGACCAGAGAGCTCCTTCCACGTGTTTGAAGGAGCATTGTGCACAAAAGGACCTAGACCTGTTCTGCTTGGCCCCAGAGGGCAGAACTGATGAGAAATAATGGGCAGAAGTTGAAGAGAGAGAGATTTCCATTGGATGAACAGAAATACTTCCTAAAAAATTTTTTTTGTCCCCTTAAGTCTGAGTCAGTGATTTCATTTGTAGAAAATAGGGATTCGTGACATTTTATTTATCACAGACTACTCTGGAGGAATGATGTTTCATCCTATGGATGCCATCTCAGAGTGATATCTTTAAATACATTTTAAAAATACGCAGAACTGAAAATTAAACATATTGAAGTATGGTTATCAAAATATATTTTTTAAAAAAGTTTCCTGACCCCAAGTTAAGAACTTGCTTTAGAGTACTCCTGGTATGGATATTCCCTCCACTGACATAAATCTTCTCTCATCTGTAACTTAAAGTCATATAGAAGGGCAGCTAGGTAGCTCAGTGGTTAGAACACTAGGCCTGGAGTCAGGAGAATCTAAGTTTAAATCCAGAGTCAGACACTTACTAGCTGTGTGATCCTGGGCAAGTCACCTCACCCTGTTTGCCTCAGCTTCCTCATCTATAAAATGAGCTAGAGAAGGAAGTGGCAAACCGCTCCAATATCTTTGCCAAGAAAACCCCAAATGGGGTCATGAAGAGTCTGACATGGCCGAAAATGACTGAACATCAATAGAGTGGAATGAGCTGCCTCTGCAAGTAGTCATTTCTCACTTCCTAGAGGTCATAGGACATATTTAGAAGGAACTTTATTGATTATCGAGTCTGGTCACTTCACTTTACAGATGAGGAAACTGACATCCAGAGATATTAAGTAACTTGCTCAAGGTCGAAAATGTCAGAGAAGGGGATAAAAACAGAGGCAGCTGTGGGGCTTGGTGGATAGAGCACTGGCCTGGAGTTAGTTCAAGCTGCATTATCTCTGTTTTTTTTTTTCTTTTCATTATTGGCATACAATATGAATAGGATGATGAGGCTCAGAGAGAACACTTCTCATCTATGAGAACTTTCTCCCTCCTTCTTTCACTCCTTCTGTGGTGTCAGGGTACGAATGAAAGAGAATTTATTGAATTCGGTGACTTAGAGGGCCAGCTGGAGGCTGCCAAGCTCTCTTAAACCCAACCTGCCTGATCCTTCCCAAGCTCTATTCATTTTATGAATCAAAGAAAGGCAAGTGACACTGATGTCCCACTCACTGGGTAACAGGCATGCCAATCAGGGCAGCAGCCAATAGTCTGTGGAAGGTGGAGATGATGGTAGCTAGGTCTATTTAACTAGGAAGAGAGAGCCCTCCCTTCCCAGGAGGGTTTGGTCCTTAAAATCTAGTGTGTCTAGCTTGGGAGTCAGCAACTTCCTTGGCATCTAAGGGGGAGAAAATAGGAAAGGAAAATTAGCAATCTATGACATAGGTAGAAAGGAGGAAGGAAGGAGGGGATATTGGAAGGGAAAGAGCCGGGGTTAGGGGAAAGAGGTTATGTATGGTGGAGAATGGTAGGGAGAAGGCAACAACTATTATTTTCTCTGGTGTGACAGAGTCACAGCCAAGCCATCATTGCTAAGTCCTTATGGGACTGATCACAGCTGTTTCAGGGGGCTGTTCTTGTTTAAGGGCTGAACACAAAAGTGTGGTGAATCCAGCTTGTTCCCCTCTGGACAGAGTCAATTGTTAAATTTTCAGCCTGGGCATTCACGCCTCAGAAATTGGCAAACAGTACAACATTTGGGGCTTGCTTTATTGTTTTGTTGATTGTAGAGATTTAAAATGTTCGAGAAAATGTTAATAATGCAAATTAAACTTAAAAGTGTGTTGTGCTTACATTTCCCCCTCAGAGAGCTGATTGTTAAACATTTACCAGCCCACCATTGATTGGCTAGACAACAGGACTGGCCATAGATGAAATGCTGAAGAGGTGGAGCTTTTCTTCCCTGAATAAAAGAATCCCTGATTTAGAATCCGAGGACTTGGGTTTAAAACATGCTTATTACCTGTGCAACCTCGGACAAGCTACCTCACCTCTTGGCCTCATTTTCCCCGTCTATAAATTGAGGTCAGTGGGGCTGAATGATCCATAAGGTCCCAGTAAATCCTAGGATCTCTTTCCCTTCTTTCTTTTTTTGGGGGGGGAGGGGCTGCTACATTGTTTGCCTCAATTATCTCTCCCCTTCTATCTAGTGGAGGGCGGCTGAGAAGCTTCATTCTGAGGTATTAACTAATCTCTTTCAGGAGCCCTAAGAAATTAGACTTGGAGATTTCTTACATATTAGCAGGGGACTCTGAAAGCCCCAAAATCTTCAAGTCTCTGAAGAATAGATCTCTAATGGTGGAATTTCAGGCATAGGGACAGGCAAAGAATGAGATATTTGGGGGCAGTGTGGTCTGCTTGGCGACCTCAGATTTAGAATATGTTCAGCAAGCTATAGTAGCAAGAACACCAGACTCTAAACCAGGAGACTTGGATTCTAAGTCCTATTTTAACCATCAGTTTGCTATGTGACCTTGGGCAAAACAGTTCTCTTTGGATCTCAGATTCGTCCTCTGTAAAATGAGGGGGTTGAACGAATTTAGGGTTCTCCCAGCTCTGATAGCCTCCTTGGAGCAAGCCTGCTGGACAGAGCCTTTCTGTGCTGGAAACCCCAAACAGTCAGCCTAAGAACAGCTAAGAATCCCTTACTGCCTCTATCTGCTCAGCAAGCAATATGCAATTTTCTAATCTGGCCCTGGGGCCTCCGCCCTGGCTCCCCTCACGAAGAGCCTGTGTGAAACTAGAGCTTAGGCGAGCCCAGCCCCTGGCCCCTTGGCCCCTTGGCCCCCCTCCCTAGCCTGCTCATTTCCCGGCATCTCGTTGCAGGGAGCTGGGCCCCTTGCCCTGCTCCAGACGGCCTCTGCGCTGGGCCAAGAGAAAGAGCAGTGGGGGAGGCAGCCGCTGGAACAGGCCCAGAGAGCTGGCCCCATAGAAGGGGGATGTGGGAACAAGACAGGAGCCAATGTTGGCCCCAGCCAAGGCAAACTGGCCCGAGCAGGAGAGGGAAAACAAAGCAAGACAAAGACCAAACATTCCTGGGGAATTTCTGAATTAAAAGCTGGAAACAGGAGGCCAGATTTAGTCTGGGGACTTTGATGCCAGATCTCCAGCCAAAGACAGAGCCTGTCTCTGTGCTCTGAGGTCTGGGACTCCTCTCCATCCTCCTCCCCCTTTGTGCCCCATCTCCTCACCCCCACCCTTTCTCTTCCCCCCAATATTGAGTGATTATACCTTCTCCGCCCCGCCCAACACACTGCAGGACATGGACTATTAGAGGTGGAAAGGACATAAAAGACGATTTTGTCCAATTCCCCCCTCATTTTTTTGAATTGAGGAAACTGAGGCTTCTTTTACTTTTTTTATATCCTCTTCATCCATCACTTCCTCTATCCAGATTCCTCTCCCCTCCTGGATAGTTGGAAGGAGAATGTGTCTGTTATCTTCTCCCCACCTTCTTCAGCAATACAGGTTGTCCCAGATCCAAAGTTGTGAGGAGTTGGCAGCTTCTATGCCGTCCGAGGGGCCGTCATTCCCATCTTGCTCCCCAGGGAAGCAACTTCCTTGGATCTGAAAATTATTTAGTAAACAACCCCAGAACGTCTGTTTGTCACAGGATGTGGTCATCTTTAGACTTGGCCTCCTCCTTTTCATCTCCCCCGTCACTAGGCAATAAAATATAAGTCTGTCCTTGGCTGTTGAAGGGACTCAGGCAGGCAACCCTGCATCCCTCTGGGGTGACCCTACCTCCTCATGATTACGTAATCTTCCCTGGAAATGTGTGGTAGCTCAAATTGTTCTTTCTTTCCAGACTTTACTGGCATTTCTATATCATTTTAAGATTTGCAAAACAATTCAGCCTTGTTATATCACTTGATCCTCACAACAACCCTTTGGGGAAGAGGCTATTATTATCCCCATTTGACAGATGAAGAAACAGAAGCAGGCAGAAGTTAAGTGACTTGCTCAAGGTCACACTGATAGAAGCATTTGAAGCAGGATTCAAACTTGCTCTTCTCCCATTCCAAGTCCAATACTGTATCCACTGCACATCACTTAGCTGCCTCTTGGAGAAACTAAGGCAACTGTGAGTCTTTTCCCTTTCTATCCATGAAATATGATAGGATTATACAGTTAGAGCTGGAAGGAATCTTAGAGATGATCTAATCCCACTTTCCCATTTTACAGGTAAAGAGCCTGAAGTATAGGAAAGTAGAATGACTTGTGTATGGTTACCTAGTTAGTATGTAGGAAAGGCAGGATTTGGATCCATATCTTTTGACTTCAAATTCATTTTCTTTTTGGTCATGACATCACACTGCTTCAACAAAAGGACCAGAATGATGTGAATACTGTGGGCAGGAAAACTTTGTGTGAGGGACACTTCTGTCCCTGAATCCTGGTACTTTTCTCTAGCCAGAAACTATCAGTGGATTGAGGGGTTCACCCAAGTCCCACATACATAAAAAATCAAGTGCTCCAACTGGATTTGGGGGAGGAAGAGTAGGTCCAAGAAGGAGGGGGGATTCCTTCAATTCTGGCCCAGAGTTCAGCCCTTTCCATCTGTTTTCCATTAGCATCCTTCCATCAGCTGAGAGAAAAGCTGGAGGGTGTGGAAGGGAATGATTGCAGACCCATGGTCCCTACGCTCGGGGAGTTCACTCAGACTAGTTTTCCTTGAATCTAGACCAGGCCCCTCCAATAAGTTAGGAGGGGGTTATTTTTCTTCTTGGCTGTGCAGCTGGTCCGAGTCAGGATCAGCATTAGGTTACTGTGCTTTGGAGAGCTGGAGGGAGAGAAAGAGAGACAGAGAGACAGAGAGAGATGGACAGACAGTCAGAGACAGAGAGACAGAGACACACATATAGAGACACAGAGACAGAGACAGATACACACAGACAGAGA
>NW_020954723.1:21496392-21502492 GCF_900497805.2 Vombatus ursinus
AGAGAGAGAGAGAGAGAGAGAGAGAGAGAGAGAGAGAGAGAGAGAGAGCACACATGAGCCAGAGTTGGCAGGGCCAAGATACTGACTAAGGATCTTTGTCTAGTTGGAGACCTGCCCCAGTGGGCATGGTGGTAATAGGATGGAGAGATTATGCTTAACACAATGATTGGAACCATTTCTCCTCACTTTTTACTGGCTGGGTCTCTGGACCTTTAGGGAAGGTAGTCATGAAGGGAAGCCAGGTGGGCATCTAAGTAGCAAAGGGCTGTAGTGGGAGTGAGGGAGACCCAATTTTAAATTCTGCCTCCAACATTTACTAGCTGTGTGATCCAGGGTAAGTTGCTTAATCTCTCTAAGCCTCAGTTTCTTCATCTGTAAGATGGGGATAATAATAGTATCTACCTTAAAGGGTTGCTGTGAGGATCAAATACATACATATATAATTTGCATATATCATTACATGTAAATATATATTGTGTGTTATTATAACTAATAAGATTGTGTTTAGGCCCAGCCCCTGGTGCTGGCAGGCATACTCTATGTCAAGTCAGTTGCTATGATACCCCTTCCTGAAGACAGCTTGGGTCTAGTTCTATTCTGAAGATGAGCTCCCATTCACAAAATCACAACTTCCTATTTAGAAGACACTTCAGAGGTCATCTAATCCAGAGCTTCTTAAACTGTGGGTCGAGATCCCATATGGCTCACAATCCCATATGGCTCGTGAGAAATTTGGCAACAGCAAAAGGTTTCTGAATGTGTAACAACCAAAAATTAATTCAGAATCAAACATGTAATGAATCTGAGGTGTTTCTGGAAGCGCTTGCCCATGTTGCATCAAGCAACTTTACTACAGCCTTGGTTCTGAACACAAAGCATGTGCACTTTGCACTGCGCATGCCATCCCACCACGCAACACCAACAAACCCAGCCAAAACACAAAAAGGGGTTGCAAGTGGAAAAAATTTAAGAAGGCCTGATCTAGTCCAATGCAGAGCTGAACATAAATTCTTGCTTGTTAATATCCCAGCAAACCATTCTGCTTTCATATAGCTTTAATTTTTAGGAAGTTTTTTTCAGACATGACACCAGGTCTAAATTTATCTCTTCGCAAGTTCTACCCATTGTTCCTAGTTCTGTTCTTGGGGACTAAGCCTAGCAAGGCCAATCTTCTTCCACATCATAGCCTCACATGTGCTTCAAGTCAGTCATCCTCCTGAGTCTTCTCCTGGTGAAACATCCTCAGTTTCATCAATAGATCCTCAAATAACATGAATGGAAGTTCTCTTGTTTGGTGGACACTGAACTCCTTTCAGCTGCCATTGATTTGAGCCTCATCCTCTTCAGGGTTCTCTGCCACTCTCTGCTACCATCTGTTACACTGACTACTAAGTAATGACTAAAAAGCCTTTTCCTAGCAAGGAAAAGCTAATGGTCTTCTGGCTTATAGCTCAAGGCTATGAGTTAGTGTGGCTAGTCAGGAAGTCAACACAACCCATAAGAATGACTCAGATTAAGACTGAATATATTTTTGGACCACTTTATTCCAGGTGCTACTCTGAGGTCCCTAGCCCTGACCCATCATCTGATTTGAGGATAGGATAGTTCCTTTTTTGTTGTTGTTGAGTCCGTTCAGTTGTGTCTGACTCTCTGTGACCCCATTTGGGATGTTCTTGGCAAAGATATTGGAACGGTTTGCCATTTCCTTCTCCAGCTCATTTTGCAGCTGAAGAACTGAGGCAAATAGGGTTAAGTGACTTGCCTAGGGTCACACAGCTAGTAAGTATCTGAGGCCAGATTTCAATTCAGGTCCTCTTGTCTCTAGGTCTGGTGCTCTATCCACTGTGCTACCAAGCTACCCCATAGTTCCCTTTAACTCCTGTTAAATCCATGATTATCAGTCTGCCTGCCCAAAACCCACTTTAGAGATTTCACTTGGCAAAACTTCACAAGAGTGATGGGGATATTGGGGGCAACAAGGGTCTCCTCAGCTCCAGTAATTTCCCCTGATTGGCATGGAAATAAACCTAGGGGCAAGAACAAAAGGGCCAGGTGAAATCGACAGGGCCACTAGCCTCTGCCTTCATTTGACTTTCTTGTCTTTATTGTACACTTCTGCCTACAATAGAATTGCTGACTTGCAAACCTTGTTGGTGTCCTTACACAAGAAAAGTATGACAGGCCCTGTCTTTGAGGAAGTAATGGCCTAGTTGGGAAACTGGACACATGCAACATACATACATGATAGATAGATAGATAAAACATGTATTAAGGTTTTACTTTGTGAGGCAGTTAGATGGCACAGTGGATAGAGCACTGGGCTGGGAAGTAGGAAGACTCATTGTCATGAATTCAAATCTGGCCTCAGACAGATACTTACTAACTTTGTGACCCTGGGCAAGTCACTTAACCCTGTTTGCCTCTGGAGAAGGAAATGGCAAACCACTCTAGTACTGTTGCCAAGAAAACCCCAAATAGGGTCATGGGAAGTTGGACATGATTGAACTTTACAGTGACTGATGTTCCAGGCACTGTGCTAAGCACTGGAAATATAAATGCGAGTAAAAAGAAAGACACTCCCTGCCCTCAAAGAATTTCCATTCCATTCTAGTGAAGGAAGACATCATGTAAAAGCTGAAAAGGGAGAGGGGAATGGGAAAAGTTCCCATGATGAAGTAAGGTGGAGAGATGGTCTAAGAGTTTACATTTGAAGAGCAGGATGGCTGTAAAGTGAATAAAGCATTGAACTTGGGGTCAGGAAAACCTGAGTTCAAATGCTGTCTCAGACACTTATTATTTGTGTGACCTTGGAGAAGTCACTTAACCTCTCTCTGGCATGAAAGCTTCCTCAAATAGAGGTTTGGAGAGGAACTTGTTGCTCAGAAGATGAGGCCATAAGCAAGGGATGTTGAAGAAGGCCGGGGGGCTGAAGAAGAGAGATGTTCTAGGATGTCATGAGCTAATCTAGGTTTAACTAAGGCAGCATAGAATAAGAATCTAGTGAGCAAAATTGTTAGTAAGCCAATTCTTTTTCCTGGGTTTCAGTTTCTTGACACATAAAATTATTCCACTTTCATTCAATAAGCATTATTAATTAGATCTCTAAGGTCCCTTCCAGCTCTGAATCTCATGATCCTAAGTAAGTCCTCTAGCTTGAGTTGGTTTCTGGGGACACCAACACCCTACAAAGCCATCTCTACTCTTATTCTCAAATAGGCAGAAAAAATGGATTTGGTTGAGCTCCCAGATCTGTCCAGTGAAGGAAGGTCCCAGCTCTTCATTCTCATACATATTCCTGAACTGGATGTAGTTGTCTCTTCAAAAGAGTGTATGTTTGAAGAGTCTGCATTGGAGACATACAGAAGCTGTTCAGGAAGATCCAACATTTTGGTCTGAAATCTATTTATAGCATACAAGCTCCTTGAGGGCAGGGGACCATCTCATTCTTGTCTCTGAATCCCCACTGCCCAGCCCAGTGTTTGGCGCATAGTAAGTGCTTAATATTTGTTGATTGATTGATTTTTTGATGTTCCTTTCCATGTCTAAAAATAGGTGGAAGGAAAGAAGACAGATTCTGATTCAGAAGGATGAAACTCTAAAGAAAAACACAGATGCTGGAGGTTCAAAGGAACCCTCCTCAATTATCTCCCTTTCTTTAGTAAGAGGCTCTTTTGAAGAGAACCAGCCTCAAGGAGTGAGTCTTTCTTAGGGATAATAAGATTTAGCATGGGAAGGGACTTTAGAGATTACCTCAACCAATCCCTTCATTTTATTTTATTTTTTCAAAATAGTTTTATTGATGACTTTTGTTTTTATATCACAATCATATCCAGATACACTATCCTGGGATATATATGTGTGTGTGTGTATATATATATATATATATATATATATACACATACATACATATATATATATGTTCATACACACACACACAGTATTTTGGATTCAGTCAAAGGGCTGCACTTGAGGACTTAGAGGGCCACATGTGGCCTTGAGGCTGCAGGTTTCTCACCCCTGTAACTATCCCTTGCCCTCCCTGCCCCAGACAAATGAGTCTTTCCTTAGTATAAAACAAAATAGCTAAGCAAAACCAATTGATATTGTCAGACAGTGACCATATCTGAAAGTGTATGAAACATTTTGCACCTACAGTACCCCATCTCTCTGCCACAGGGAGAGACATTTTCTCATCTCTTTTCTGAGTCTGAGATCGGTCATTACAATTTCTCAGTATTAAGTTTTGTTTTAATGCCTTTTTTGTTTACATTGAATCATCATTGTTTGCATTGTTTTCTTGATTCTGGCTTTTGCACTGCATCAATTCATGCAAATCTTTTTATGTTTCTCAATTCTTTATGTTCATAATTTCTTATAATACACTAATATCCCATTATAGTCAATGGGCACCCATTTTTAAAATCCTACTTTTTTTGTTAACACAAAAAATGCTATGGATATTTTTGTTATACACGAGACAGCTCCCTAATTGTAAATATGGAGAAATAGAGGCTCAGAAAGATAACATTATTTGCCCATAGTTATGCATCCATTAAGCAACAAAATAGGGAGTCAGATCTATGTTCCATCCAGTGCAATTTTGCTATCAGCAGCCCTTCCAGAAGGGCTTGATGGGCATAGTGAGTAAAGCATTGAACTTGGGGTCAGGAAAACCTGAGTTCAAATGCTGTCTCAGACACTTATTATTTGTGTGACCTTGGAGAAGTCACTTAACCTCTCTCAGATTCAGTTTCCTCATTTGTTGAATGAGGAGGTTAGACTCAGTGACCTCTAAGGTTTCTTCTAGCTCTAGTAATAATAGCTAGTATATAGCATTTTAAAGTGTGCAAAACACTTTAAAAATGTTGTCATTTGCTTTTCATGACAACCCTGAGAGGTAGGTACAATTATGATATCCATTTTAGAGATGAGGAAACTGAGGAAGAAAGAGACTAAGTGACTTGTTGAAGATCACACAGCTTGCAAGTTTCTGAGGCTGGATTTGAACCCGGGTTTACTTGATACTAGGTCCGGTGCACAGACTACCCAGAAGGCTTCCTCCAAGTGTCTGAGCTGTGATAGAGCACCCTTGTCTCCCAAAGCCTGTCATTTGGGTCTGTTTTCAAGACACTTAAAAATTGTTTCAGTTGAGAGAGCTGGTTTTGGTCCTTTTTATAAAAATTCCTCTCAGACAGTGGAGCCCTGGAATATCATGAGTCTATCAAGGACTTGTGAGAACAGATCTCCCTCTGCTGGAAGAACTGGAGAAGAGGTAGGACCAGACCAGCAAGTCTGGTGGAATCCCAGAACTGAGTTTAAGTTGGAGAGCTCCTTCATTATGACTCCTTCCATAAGGTTTCTTCCAACTTTAAATTCTGTTGTTCTTTCTCTAGACCTCAGTTTCCCTACCTATAAAATGAGGAGAATATTGGACTAGATATATACTTTCTATGATTCTAGATATCTGCTCAGACTTGTGGAGAGACTGATATACTGCACGCTTGTAGATTTCAGTATTCCATTATAGCGTATGGGAAGGAGTGCTGATTTTGGAATCAGATTCCTGACTGGCACTTGCTACTCATGTGACCTTTAACAAATCATTTACCCTTTTTGGGTTTCAGTTTCCTATAAAAGGAGGCAATTGCTCTAGATGATTGCTAAGATCCATTCCAATTCAAATTTTTTGATAACCAGTTTGAACTGTATTTATACACTTTGAATATGTGTATGTATGCAAAGATTCACTCATTCAACAAGCATTTATTAATAAATTATGAGGTAGTGAGAGGTAGCATAGTGTAAATGTATCCACATTGGGAGTCCAAGTATGGAATTGGAGTCAGCAGGAACTCAGGCCCTAGCTATATGACCATAGTCAAGTCACATAAGGTCTCAGAGCTTCAGGCAACTCTATAGACTCGTGGGCCATCTCAATGGAAATGGTTCTCCCACCAACACAGATCTTTGACATATACTATGGGCCAAGTCAAGTTGAGAAGTATTTCTTTTTTTTTTCTTTTGTTTTTTTGGTGAGGCAATCAGGGTTAAGTGACTTGCCCAGGGTCACACAGCTAGTAAGTTATCAAGTGTCTGAGGT
>NW_020954723.1:21502531-21544345 GCF_900497805.2 Vombatus ursinus
GATTTAAACTCAGGTCCTCCTGACTCCAAGGCTGGAGCTCTATCCACTGCTCCACCTAGCTACCCCCAAGAAGTATTTCTTAAGCACTGGCTAGGTGCCAGGCACTGTGCTAAATGAGGGAGATATAAAGAAAGGGGGAAAAAAACAGTCCCTGCCCTCAAGAAGCTCACAGTCGAATGAGGGAGACAACATGCAAACAATTATATGCAAACAAAATAGTGAAAGACTAAATTGTAGATAACGATAGAGAGAAGGCACTAGCATTAAAGGAAATTAGGAAAGGTTTCCTGAAGAAGGTGGGATTTTAATTGTCTGCTGATCCAGAACTGAATGTTTCTACAAAAGGTTTGAGCAGATGATTGCTCTTTGTCAGTCTATCTCTGTCTCTATCTCTGTCTTTGTCTGTCTGTCTGTCTGTCTGTATCTTTGTGTTTCTCTCTCCCCTGATGACTTTCAAGTGAGGAGGAGGAACTGCTATGGGCATCCAGGAGAGGGAAGGGCATTGGTCCCTAGGTCTTACCTAGCTGGCATGTGTCCACACGTGGCACCTCGGTTTCTTTTCTCTCTTCCGCTCATCCTTTCTTGATCTTAAGTGAGCCTGTTCTGGAGGTAGAACAGATCAGGTTGCTACCTGCTAAGCTTTGAAAAACCAGGAGAGTCATTGTTAAGCCTGGAGTTAGTAGCAGAATTAACTTGGTGGCCATGGAAGCTGAATCTAGCTTGACTCAGGCCAGCAAGGAGCCTGTCCAGCCGAGCAAGGGAATGATTCATCTCCTCGCTATACAGCTCCTAGAAGTGAGCTTGGTAGGGGCTCTATGAAAGGAGAAAAAGGCCCCTAGGGCCAGGAAGTACCCCACTTCCTCTCTCCATGTGGTGGTGGTAGAGAGGATTATTCCACAATAACCACTTTTATTATGAATCCACTCTTCCCAGGAGCTGAGTGCATATCTCCCCAGTTTGTTATATTTTTGGTCTTCGCTATACTTTCTGGGTAAATATCTCTTTATAAAAGCTAACTGATGTTAATTGGTTAATTAACATTGAGGAAATGTTAACTGGTTAAATGATATTGGAGAACACACTAGACAGGGGCTTGTGGTCATATGTAATACTACTGCATTAGAAGCTACAACCATTAAAACTCTGAGGGGAGAAGTAGTAGGTGCCTGCCCTCTGGGGACCCAACCTGCTAGTCCAAGTGGGAGTTGCAAAGTGAGTTCAGAAACTGTAATATGCTAGGGTTGATTGAGTCTCAGTTTCTTCAACTATGATTATGGGTTAGTCTTTATTTTCTCCCAGAAGTGACTGTCTTTGACCCTGAACTTTCTCCTAGTAACTCCCTCCTCCTTTCTAGCCTAAGTCTATGGTGAACTTCACCATTCCCTGCTATTGTCTTCTAGGTCCCACTGATGGTCTACCCTATGTACTGCCATCTCTTCTTACTGTTCTTGCTGTACCTCATGCAAGGGACTCCATTTTCTGACTCCACATTTTCACTAGCCGGTCTCTATGCCTCCATGGTCCACCATGCTGGAATGCTCTCTCCTCACTGCCAGCTTCTGGCTTCCCTGGCTTCCTTCAGGATAAACCCAAGTCCCATCTTTAAGAGGCCACTCTTGGTCCTATTCCTCGCCCCTTTCCATCTCCTAGTGCCTTTTCATTAAGATTATCTTCAATCTATTCTGTATATAGCTTGTATGTAGTTACTTGCATATTGTCTCCTGTATTAGAATTTAAGCTCCTTGAGGTCAGGGAATGTGTTTTTCCCTTTCTTTATATGCCCAGCACTTTGCACAGTGTTTCGCACATAGTTAAGCACTTAATAAATGCTTCTTGACTTGACTTCCCCTTAATGGTTTTTCCAAGATCTAGTTTCAAATCTTCAGTTCTTGAATTCTATTGCTGATATTATTTTTGCTTCTCCATTAGGGAGATCTCTAGTATCCTAGACAGGCTGGGTTGAGACAATAGAGATAAATAGATTCTAGGTCCTAAGCATCCCAAGAAACTGTCCCAACATTCCTGGGCTTAAGTTTCATAGAAAGTGAATTTGAAGCCTTACCAAACATGGAGAATAGACTCCTAGCAAGGATAGAAGTGAAAAGGAAGGAGAAAAATAGCCACCCCCCCCCCCCCACTATGGATCTCGGAAATCATTCTGACAGGAGTAAAAACTCTGGACAAAACTCTGGGAAACTCCTAGCCTCAACCACGAGACTATTCTCCCTATAGACCTTCAGCAGCCTTGAACTTTTGGAGCTGACATGACACCTAGTGTCCACAGTGTGGAATTAGCTGATGTTGGGTCAGAAATCCACTAGTGTGGTGTGTATGCAGGTCTATGAAGCTTCCGTGGCACACTAATTCTGTCTACCCTGCGAACTTCCAGTAGGTTATTGTCCCCTTAGGCTTAGATGATCCTGCCAATGGTAGGTTAGCCTACCCCACTACACCAGCAGTGGTCTGGTGGCCTGTCCAGTGATAGTTGTCACATTTTTGAACAGACTCTAGAAGGCAAATTAAGAGATCTTCCACCACAGGAATTTGGATAGTCAAACATTCCTAAATGAAAATGGCCCACTGAGAAATCTCTCTCTCTCTTTATCTCTCACTCTCTCTGTCTCTGTCTCTCTGTGTGTCTCTGTCTCTCTGTGTGTCTCTGTCTCTGTCTCTGTGTGTTTCTGTCTGTGTCTCTGTCTCTCTGTCTGTCTGTCTGTCTCTCTCTCTCTCTCTCACACACACACACACACACACACTTCTGCTAGTAATTTTTTTCAATGTCCAATTTCATGGGCCCATTGCTTCACCTGTGATCACCATTACCATCCCATTTTAGTATGCAAATCTGTGTTTTCATTAATGTAGGCATTTCTTTTTTCCAATGCAGAACCAAACCTTTCCATGTGTGGTTGTCAGTTCATGTAAGTCTGTAGCCACAATATTCACTGCCTGATGGTTGTATGCAGAGATTTTTCCCCAATGTCTCTTGTAGTGATAAGACACTCTGAACTTAACTGGGCTTGCCCGCAGAAGACAGGCATACTGTCCTTTGAAGGGCCTGTACTTGAAGTCCTTCTAGAGTGGTTCCAGTTGTCAAGGTGTGCTACCCTGTCATAGTGGTCACTCTCACATAATGATGATGCTTTAGAAAAGGATCACAAAGCTAAAGGTGAAAGGAATCTCAGGGTCATCAATTTCACACCCTCCTTTTACAGAGAAGGAAACTGAGTCTCAGAGAGGTTAAGTGACTTATCCAATGTCACATAGACGGTAAGTATCAAAGGTAGGCTTTGGCCCTCTCGCTTCTGAGTTAGTCTTCTTTCTCCTCTCATATTGATAGCTCAAAGTCAAAATACAGAGAGGGTTCTGTTTAGATTCATAGATTTAGAATCTGAAGGAATCTTAGAGGTCAGGAAATCATCTCATCTACCCCCTTCATTTTACAGATGAGGAAACTGAGGCCAAGAGAGAAGGTGACTTGCTCAAGACCACAAAGGTAGTGACAGGGCCAACATTGGAATCCAACTCCTCTGACTCCAAATCAAACATTCTTTCCACTGTACCATGCAGAGTCAGTCAGTCAATAAGCATTTATTAAGCACCTACTATGTGTCTGGCACTGTGTTAAGTGCTAGGGATACACAAGAAAGTCAAAAGTCAATTCCAGCCCACAATCTGTTGGGGAAGATAGCATGCCGACAATTGTGTACAGATGAGCAATATAGAGGATAAATAGGAAATGACCAACAGAGGAAAGGAATTAAGAGAAATTGGGAAAGGCTTCCTGTAGAAGGTAGGAATTTTAGCTGGGAAGATTGAGACTTTCAGTCATTTTAAGTGTATCATTTTTTGTCAAAGTCTTTTTTAGGAGATGAATATCTAGTCAGACATTGATTTAACAGTCACTTACTCATCAACAAGGGGTAGCACAACAAGGGCTAGGCCTGGAGTCAGGAAGATTTGCCTTCCTGAGTTCAAATATGGCCTCAGATACTTACTAGCTGAGTGACCCTGGACAAGTCACTTAACCTTGTTTGCCTTAGTTTCCTCATCTGGAAAATGAGCTGGAGAAGGAAATGACAAACCACTCCAGTATCTTTGCCAAGAAAACCCCAAATGGGGTCACAAAGAGTTGGACATGACCGAAGTGAATAAACATCAACAACTTCATCAACAAACATTAAAGCGCCTATGAGTATAGCACATTGTTGGGGAGAAGCAGAATTTAGTTGAAACGATTTCTCATCAGAAGGTTCTTGTAGTCTAATAGGGGGATAAGATATAAACAAAGGCAATTAGAACACGTAAACCTAAGTATTTTAGAGGTGCTTTGTGAAGGCTTAAAGGAAATAGTAAAAACAACGGAGGCTCAGCAAGCAATCAGAAAATGCTTTCTGGAGGCAAATATGCTTATGTTGTTCAGTTATTTCAGTCGTGTCTGACTCTTCATTACTCCTTTTGAGGTTTTCTTGGCAAAGATACTTGGAGTGGTTTGTCATTTCCTTCTCCTGCTCATTTTCCAAATGAGGAAACTAAGCCAGATTTGAACTTGGGAAGATGAGTCTTCCTGACTCTGGGCCTAGCGCTCTATCCGCTGCACCACCTAGTTGCATGTTAGGCTTACAGAGGGCCGGAAGGTGACATGACTCTCCCGAGATCACACAGCTGGTGAACGGCAGAGGTGAGATTAGTTCCCTCACCTCCCAATTCCCATTCTGGTTCCCTTCCCATTGCTCTGTAGTATCTCAGTGCCATGAGTCATGCCCTCTCTTCCCTTATACTACTCAGAGAATCAGCCCATATTTGATAATCACCCTCTAAAACCCCCTCATCAAAAAGATAAAAAGGATAAGAAAAAGGATAAAAAATCCTGTTGAGAATCCAACAACCACCCTCTCTCTGTAATAACCCTTTCATCCTCCAGCTGATCTTTGACCTTCTGACAAGAGAAGCTCACCCCCATCTTTGGGCCTAATTCTTCCTTAAACCACCTGTTCCTTGGCTGGTTGCTTATCCCTGAGACTGTCCACTGCTGCTGAAGAGTGAACCACCAGCAGCCCAAACATAAGAGAAAACTCGACGTTTTATTTCCTGTTTCCAAGAGCCTGCCTTTTCCTTGGCTGTCCATAAGGTTGTCTATAAAGCTTTAGCGTATGTTTCTTGGTTTTTTGCTTCCTCTTCATTTCTCCTCTGTGGTATCGCTTCTCATTTCACTGGTGCTTCTTCACTTGGTTCACGGAATACACTATTTTAAAAGGAAGAAAATAATAATGATTAGTGGGTGCCCCCAGAGTAATTGTTCAATAATATAATGCAGATAATAATTTTAAATAATCATGTCGCTCTTTGGTAATGTTAATGATAACAGAGCAACTCTTTGAGGTAGCTACTGACATAAAGGCACTGAAGATACTTGTCCTAAAAAAGAAATCAAACAACTACATAGTTCTTGCTGAAGGCCTAAAGAAAATGTAGAAATTAATAAATATCACAAGTCAGCTGTTACCTTAATAACTAACGTTGTTTCACTCCAGAAAGATGTCCTTTGGGACACCAGTCCAGAAGGTGATACCTAAGCAGAGTATAAGCTCAGGGGACTGGTTCATTTTTTATCTTTGCATCCTCAGCACTATTCACATTTGTTCTTGTTCACTCATTTAAGTCGTGTCTGACTCTTTGTGACCACATTTTGGTGCTTTCTTGGCAAAGAATGGAGTGATTTGACATTTCTTTTTCCAGCTCATTTTCTAGGAATGAGGAAATTGAGGCAAACAGGGTTAAGTAATTTGCCCAATGTCACACAGCTAGTAATTGTCTGAGGCCAAATTTGAACTCAGGCCTCCCTGACTCCAGGCCTGGCACTCTACCCATTGCTCCACCCAGCAGCCACCATGCATACAGTAGGTACTTAATAAATTCTTGTTTTTTGTTGTCTTCTAGACACTGGTCATATCACTAAGAGATTTTTCTCCCAATAATAGGTCTAGGCCAAGGCCTATATTGTTACAATGAGGTTACAGCAGGTTTATATAAATTATAAACAACACAAAAGCTAGCATTTACATAGTCCTTTTTTTCCCTCTCAAGTGGGCAGTTATTAGCACTTCTAATTCTCACATCCCTGCAGGGATCCTTTAATTCTCCTATTCCTGCTACTATTTTCTGAGTATTGGGGCTCTCTCTATCAGTGCAGATGTTGGCCTGATTGTAATCAAGTAGATATGTCTTTTTCTTTTCTTTTTTTTTAGGCAATTGGGGTTAAGTGACTTGCCCGGGGTCACACAGCTAGTAAGTGTTATGTGTCTGAGGCTGGATTTGAACTCAGGTCCTCCTGAATCCAGGGCTGGTTCTCTATTCACTGTGCCACCTAGCTGCCCCCTCAAGTAGATATGTGTTAAGAGAGTTTCATGAGACCCAGAGAAATTAAATGACTTTGCCATGATCACACAGTTAGTTAAATGTCCAAGGAGAGATTTATGACTCCAAATCTAGCACTTGGGTCATTATCACTTATACTGACTCAATCCCTGCTCGGTGGGGCACTAAGCTAGCCTCTGAGGATGCCAAGAGGAGCTTCTAATCCTTTCTTTTGAGGGGCTTACAATCTACAAGAAAATCAGGGGCACGATTGGAATTTGTCGTTAAGTCAGAAGACTTTTTCTGCTATCCTTGTGCTTCCCCTTGGAGGTTAGAGGTAACACAGGGCAGTGGCAAACTTTTGTACCAGCTTTGGTATTAAAAGGCTAGGGTCCAATGATCAACTTTGTTACCTTGATAATGATAGCAGCTCACATTTATATAGCACTTACTAAATGCCAGGCACTGTGCTTTACAAATATTATCTCATTTGATCCTCACAATAGCTCTGGGAGGTTGTTACTATACTTATCCTCACTTTATAACTGAGGAAACTGAGGTAAACAGAGGTTAAGTGACTTGTCCAGGGTCACACAATAATAATTAACATTTATACAGCACTTGCTATGTATCAAGTGCTTTACACTTATCTCATTTGATCCTCACAAAAACCTTGGGAGGTAGGTAGTATGATTATCCCCATTTTATAAGGAAGTTAAGGCAGAGGTTAAGTGACTCATCCAGGGTCATACAGCTAGTGTCTATGGACAGATTTGTACTCAGATCTTCCTGATTCCAGGTCCTATGTTTTATCCACTAGCTGCTGATGCTTCTGCCTCTGTCACTTATAATCTATGTGACCTTGGGCAAGTCTCTTTAATTTCTCCAAGGCTCAGTTTTCTCAGTAGTAAAACAAAGACATTGGATTACAGGGCTTCTCAGGTCCTTTCCTGCTCTAAATCCATGATCTTAGGGTCCCAGGGATAGCACTGCGGTGGGGCAGTTTCCCCATACTAGTGGGAAAAAGGGTTTTCAGATTTTGATTTGGTTGGAGAAGGAAATTCTAAGAAACGGGAAAATATGAGGGATTTGGAGATACACATCATGAAGGACAAAGGTGCATCTTCTGGGAAGGGGGTGCTGTTGAATGTTTAACAACTGACTCTCCAAAAAGACAACTTTTAAGTTTAATTATTATCACATTCGCCACCACTTCTTAAGTCTAGACAATCAACAAAACAATAAACTGAGGCCTGATTTGTGGTATTTGCTGATTTTTGAGGAGTAAATGATCACTCTGAAAATTTTATCAGTCCACTTTGTTAAGAGCTGGCTCCAGCACACCCCTGCCTCTGGAGCATGCTTCTGGTTCCCTGGTACCCTTGGGCACATGCAGTATGTGGTACTAAGGCAACTGCTGTGGTTAGTACATTCCCTGGTCTTGTGTAACAGGGTGACCAGATTTTTATTTTGGCAAAAGGAAAAACACTAAAAATAATTCACATATATTTAATGTTTTAAAGTTTATCAAGTACTTTCCTTACAATTAATTTGTGAGTTAGTAAGTGTGTGTATTGTCATTCCCATTTTATAAGTGCTTGAGGCAATCTCAAATAATTGGTGAACAGAGATCTATCTTCAGGGTCAGGAAGACTTGGATTCAATCCTACCTCTGTTTTTTAATGACTATGTGACCCTGGACAAATTACTGAGCCTCTTAGATAATTCTGTAAACTGAAGGACAGTTTCCAGTCTGCACTGGTAGAGGGAATTCCTCATTAGGAGCTCCCTCCCTCTCTCCTTCTTCTTCTTTAGTAGTAAAGAACAAGAATAATGTGTTTTTGTATCCATTTCTTTGTTCTTTTAAAATTAAGCTTTCCTTTTTTAAACTAACAAGCCTTTAATTTTTTTCTTCCCTCCTACCTTCCTTTTAACCCCTGACAGAATTATAGGTATGATTCTCACCCCCTTAAAAAACCCCCAAATGAAAAACCTGAGGGTCAGCTTTCCTGAGGTAAAATGGAAGTAAAATGACTTATCCATGGGTCACCTTATTATCAATGGACCCTGAAACAATGCCAGTTCTCTGCTACTCATGAGACAGACAAGGACCTTGGAAAAGGCAGCTGGATGCTGCAGAGTGGGTGAAGCAAATACTCCCAGGTAACAGGATGAATAAAGTCCTCAATTCTCTTAGTTCTAATGCACCAAGACAATTTCTTCTGAGTGGAAATGGAGAACCCCATACAGTCGGCAGTTAGTTAGAAATGGATGAAGAATGATTCTGGGTAAATGTCATCTGATTACCATAACAGTACAGGATTGAGGCTTACCCGTAGTCAACTATCCCTGTTCCATATGGGTCTAGTGTCTTGATTAATTCCCTGATTTGTATTCTTTTCAAAGGAACCTTGGTTTGCTGCAGAAGTGGAAGGAAGAAGAAAGCCGTGTTAGCTGAGTCCTCCAAAGCCACCCTGTGTACTATCTCAGAGTCACTTCTCACTGCTCAGGTAGGTAGACTTTCTTTGTTGAAATGGGAATGGAAGGCTTGGAGGATACTGAAATTGGCTACCAACCCAAAGCAAAGCTTGTCATGGAATTCAGGGTCAAGAAGAACTTTCATTTCCTGTGTTTAATAGCCAGGTCCATGATGGAGCAGTAAAAGGGAAGGATCCAGAGGAATTAGGCGGATGAGTCCACACTAGGTAAAATTCTGGGGAAGATCAAGTTGTTTTCCATGCCCCACCTCGTCTCTCTTTTAAAGTCCTTTAATCTCTTTTATTTTTCTTCTTTCCTTCCAAAAAGGGAGTCTTTCATTAGAGAAGTCTACCCCAGTTACCCTTCTCCTGACTTCTTCTATATGTTCAGCCTCCTCCCATGTCACCAATAAGACTTATCTTTCCTTTGGGCTATGCTCTCACTATGGTGTTAATGGTTGATAAAAATTTGTGCTTTACTTGCCCAGATGTCATTTACATTTTAATAGGATCTTCTCTACCTTGACCTAAAGAAGTGATTAATGGGGAAATTTCAGACATTAAGGCAGGGCTATTGGAGTGTGTGTGTGTGTGTGTGTGTGTGTGTGTGTGTGTGTGTGTGGTTTATGTATGTATATACATATACTATATGCAGCACTACATATACTAGTACTATAGTACATATAATACATTTTTGTTGTTTGGTTGCTTCAGTTGTGTCTGACTCTTTGTGACCCCATTTGGGGTTTTCTTGGCAAAGATACTGGAGTGGTCTGCCATTTCCTTCTCCAGTTCATTTTATAGATAAGGAAATTGAGGCAAACAGGGTTAAATGACTTGCCCAGGGTCACACATCTAGTAACAGTCTGAGGCCAGATTTGAACTCAGGAAGATAGGTCTTCCTTACTCCAGGCCTGGCATTCTATCAATCGTACCACCTAGTTGCCCTAATTTATATACATACATACATAGATAAATATATTATATGTGCATATGTATAAGTATATATGTATTTATATGTATATTTAGTATGTATACATCACTATGTACATATATCTATAGTATATTTTTGTATATTTTTATGTGTGTGTATATATCTATATCTCTATATATCTGATAGGGCTTTATCCTTTAAAGAGCTATTTACTATTTTAGTATGAGATTTGTGTAAATGGATAAAGTGTTCAGTTTTGACTTACACACAAATGTATGTATGAATATGTTTGAATATACATGAGAGAAATATATGCATATTTGTGTATGTGTATATGTTTGTATATATGTATATTCATGTATATATGTGTGTACATACGCACACACATATATTGTTCTATTGCATGGAGATATTTGGGGCACACATACTTGTGTGTGTATTCATACACAAACATATATAGCATTCCAAATATCTCAGTGAAGTATATACACACACTTACTTATACATATATATGTATATATACACACACATGTATATATTGATGTTTGGGATACTATATACACATACGTGTTCTATATGCGTGTGTATATATGCACTATATATACACACTATTACATACAGACACACTGAGATATATCCATGTATATGTGTGTATATACTGAGATATTTGGGATACTATATATATACACACAGATATACATATATGTGTATATATACACTATACACTACTACGTCTATATCTGTGTGGATATAGGGCCATCTGGTCCTACACACACACACACACACACACACACACACACACACACACACACACACTCCAATAGCCCTGCCTTAATGTCTGAAATTTCCCCATTAATCATTTTTTTTGGGTCAAGGTAGAGAAGCTCCTATTAAAATGTAAACGATATCTGGGCAGGTAAGCACAGATTTTTATCAATCGTTAACACCATAGTGAGATATGGATGTGTGTGCACATGTGTGTATATATGTGCATACATTTCCAAATAACTCATTGTAGTTTTAAGTCTTACACACACATATGTGCACATACACATGTACACACTGATCGAGAAATAGGTAGCTCCTGACAAACTCCTAGTTGCCTGGGTCAGAAAACTCAAAGAGTGGGAAACTTCCTTTAGGATGTTTGTTGGTAATACAACCTTTGGGATCTCTGAGTGTTTTCCAGTGATATGACCTCACATTTCCCAGATTAGAATCCCATGAAGACACACAGAGGCATGCAGACACAGACACACATGTTGGACAGAACCGCACCATTGTTAAGGCTTTTCGAAACTCTGCCACAGGCATCTTTGTTGTTCCAAAATGATCTATGCTCTTCAAGAATTCAAAGACCGTAGTATTCTGTCTTTCCACATAAGCCTGAGAAAAGCAAGAGAAACCAATAATGAGAACATCAGGGCAGGAAACCCATCTTGAGCTATCACTTTCTCTTAGACCTATCCCAACAGGCTGTAGTGATCCTGACATTTGGATTACTGAATGACGCTCCAGGCAGTGGTTTTGTAAAAGCTTGACCTGAGATGGTAAGCTTCTGTGCTTCTCAATAAAATGACCAACAGTTATGTAGTAGAGAAAGCACTGAAGAGTTTAGGGATCCAGGTTCTGGTCTCAGCTTTAACATTAAATAATTAGCTGTGTGACTTTGGCAGAGTCATTTCACTTCAGTTTTGTCATTTGTAAAATGAAGGGGTTGGGTCTAGATTACCCCTGAGGTGTCTTCCAGCTCTGAAAGTTCTGTGCTCCTGTGATTCCATTGAAGGTTTATATATATCTAGCACTGTCCTAGGGACTATGGAAAGATATAAAAGAAATATAATAATAGTCCACATTTATACAGGGCTTTGAGGTTTGCGAAGTGAATCACTTGCACTATCTTATTGAGCCTCACAATAACTCTGCAGGATGGATGATATTATTACCTCTATTTTTCAGAAAAGGAAACTGAAACCCAGAGAGGTTTAATGATTTGCCTAGCATCATACAGTTAGCAGGGGTCACAGGTGAGTTATGAATCCAGTTCAGCTGAGTGCTATAGATCTCTTCTAGGTTAGGGATAACTTAACCTAATTGCACATGAAACAATTAGAGAATAACAATACATATTATGTACATAATACACACATTAATATGTGTTTATGCATATGTATGTAAAGAAATGTGTATATGTATATATACATATATGAGAGAGAAAGAAAAGGAGAGAGACAGAGAGAGTTGGAGAGAGAAAGAGGACAGAGGCAGTAAGGCAGAGACAGAGGGAGAAGAAGAGAGAGAGATGGAGAGAGACAGACAGACAGAGACAGAAAGATTTTTGCTGGCAGGTATACTTAATAAAGAAACGAATACGCAACAGGAGCAGAGACCTATGGCCCTGACAATTTTACCTGATTGCTGTGTTCTTGGCTCTAGGCTTATTTGCATGCCAGTTAGGGAGCATTATGGGAGTTGAGCCTCCTCACAGCTCCCACACTAATCCTGTGGGGTATTGTTGGGTATGGGTTTTGAAATGGGTTTTGGGGAGCCCCAAACTAACAATCAGGGATTTAACAGTAGTTAAAAGGATTATTAAAAAAAACAACCCAACAATAACCCAAATCAGATAGTTGGCTAGTTGTAGGCACCAGGAGAAAATGTTCAAAAGAATAGATTTAATTTTAGTCTGGGGGCTTCTGTTGTTGGCCTTCCTGGGTCTGGCAGCTCATAGCACTCAGCAATGTTCTAAAATAATTTACAAAAGTGCTCTCTATTTCTTTCTTTCTATAGTAAAGCATTAATTGTAAGGTACAGACCAGCTCAACTGAAATTAGGTGAGGGAGAAATCAAAGAAAGCTTTGTGGATTAAATGGGACTTCAGCTGGCCATTGAAGGGTAGGTCAAATTTTTTTATGGGTAAAGAAGAGATAGGGAGGCTTCTCCAAACAGAGGAACATTTATTCTGAGCTTTAGGTTCCTTGGAACACAAGTGGGTATATCATGCCAGATCTGAATTCCAATCTATGAATAGATCCAAGGGAATGAAGAGACACTGACACAGATTTTTTTTTTTAACAAAGTGAAAGAGCGGGCCTGCAAGCACATGCTGATTCCAACCTATGAGTACTGTCTGTTGTTGATTAAAATACTTATTAAATACCCAGTATCTTAGATTTTAGACCTGGAAGAGAAGGAACTTTAGAGATTGTCTATTCTTGCTCTCTCTCCAATTCACAAATGAGGAAACTGAAGCCTAGGGAGGTTATATGAGTTAAGCGCAAGGTCTGCACTGCTAATAAGTTACTGAGCCAAGATTCAAATCCAACATTTAACCCACTAGAGCAGATGGCCCTGCATGTGGTATTTCAAAGGCCAAACACTCACATTCTATCTTAGTCAGTGCTGATCACCTGCACTCATAGATGGGATACTCCATTTATATTTGGCTTTGGAATGCATTCTATTGGTCTTCTTTGAAAACAATTTTAGCTTCCTAGGTATATTTTGTGGATTTTTTTTGTTAGGTTGTTTTTCACTTGTGTCTGACTCTTCATGACTCCATTTGGGGTTTTCTTGGCAAAGATACTGGAGTGGTTTGCCATTTCCTTCTCCAGCTCATTTTACAGATGAGGAACTGAGGCAAACAGGGTTAAGTGACTTGCCCAGGGTCACATAGCTAGTCAGTGTCTGAGGTCAAATCTGAACTCAGGAAGATGACTCTTCCTGACTCCAGGACCATCTCTCAATCCACTGTGCCACCCAGCCATCCCATATTTTGTTTAGGCTGATACCCAAACCAGTTTTCATTCCTTTTACATGCATCAAATAATGGTAGGGGATGATGGGCCATTACCATGGCTGAGCAGAAGTGAGCCATTGGTGGTAAATTTTAACATTTTGCCTGAGTTGAACCTCAAAGTTTATAATATACACACAGACAATAGCATGCACACAGACAATAACATCAACCTTTGTATTCGGTATTTGTCTTTTATAAATAAAGGCAGTATAGCTTAGTGGATGATGGCAGACTTGGAATGAGGAAGATCTGGGTCCAAATCGCTCTGACATTAGCTGTGTGACTATGCATAAGTCATTTATTCTCTCTGAGCCTCAGTTTCCTCCTTAATAAAATATACCTTCAGTGAAGTACCTTCCTTATGGGATTGTTGCAAGGTTCCAGTGATATAATGTATGTAAAGTACTTTTCAAATGTTAGAGTTTGAGTCTTTAAATCCCAACTAAAATTCCACCTTTGACAGGAAATCTTTCCCAACCCATTTTAATTCTAGTGCCTTCCCTCTGTAAATTATTTCCTATTTATCCAGTATATAGTTGGTACATATTTGTTTGCATGTTTTCTTCCTCATTAGATTATGAGCTCCTTAGGAGAATAATAAATAAATAAATGTCAATTACTAATTAAAATTGTTACATTAATATACTAATATATGTAATGATTATTATATGTATTATATTATATTCATATATAAATGAATGAATGAAGAAAACATTTATTAAGCACTTACTAAAAGCAAAGTGCTGTGCTAGGTATTGGGGATACAAACAGAGAAGCAAGACATGCCCTGCTCTCAGGGAGCTCACATTCTAAGGAGAGAAAAAGCACACATGGAAGGTTTCTGCTGCAAGTCAGATGGAAATGTCCCATGGTCTGTAGGGTCCTGTGGCAAAGTAGACATTAATGCTTTTTTCTTTAATGCCATTTTCACTGATGACATCATATCAATTTCTGGTTTTGAACTATTTGGTAATGCCAAGAACTGGCCCTAAATGACAGAAAGAAAGGGATGGTAGTGGCAAATTATTTCTATATGATTTCTAACCTGTGTGCTGCAGACTGCTGGCCCCTGGTAGACAGCAAATTTCTAGCATTAGAGTGAATAAAGAAGTATAGAAAGAAAGGAGTGGAGTGATGAAACCACAGCTAACAAGGGAATATGTCTAGGATGAGAGCAGGAAAGGAAAAAAAAAGGCAAAAAGAAAAAGGGGGCTCATCTCTCAGTTGGCACATTAATCTTTCCCTGGTACAATGATAACTAGTATTTCTAAAGATTATGTGAGACATTGTAAGATTCTGAATTGCCATTCACCACAGAGCAAGATGACATTATGAGCAGAGTTTCTGTGCCAAAAGTGTATTTTATTCCAATTTGAAAATTGGTAATCCATGTCTGGCAACTATTTCTTCACAATGATATTTGATTGACTTGAGTATCTCGTCCTCTAATCAAGCCAAATTAACAAGTCTAGTTTTCACATGCAGAGGGCCAAGATGTCCTTTCCTCTAAGACAGAAGGATATTCTCCAAAATACTTGCAAATGTCTTTCACTCTAATAACTATGAAAAGTCTAGTTTCATAGACCTGAAAAGCCTGAAACATGGTAAGGAGCTCTAGTCTGAAGCATCATGGACATTGTCACATGGTTTTTAGGTCATTTTATAGGTTTTTAGCACATAGGCTTGGTTTGGGGCATAGTTGCTATAAATTCAATTTAACTTAACAGATATTTGTTTAGCTATGGGAAAAGTGGTGAAGTGTATAGAGGGTTGGCCTCAGGGCCAGGCAAACCTGTATTCTGATGTATATTGACTGTGTGACCCCTGGGCAAATCATTTAGCTCTGTGCCACTCACTAAGACCATAAGTTGCAGACTGCTGATCTATCCTGGTGGAGGGAGTTGCTTCACCTGGGAGTTCCCTGTACCAGTGAAATCACAATCCCTATCTCTGGGGGGCAAAACACTGGGCTATATGTTGGGGAAACAAAGGTTAAAAAAAAACAAACAAAACCCTAGAATCCCTGTCCCAGAAGAGTTTACATTCTAAGTAAATGCAAAATATATACAAGGTGATACAAGGTAATTTCAAGAGGCAGTAAGCATGAACATTGAGGGATGAGGTCAGGCTTCTTGTATGGGAAATGTAAACTGTGCTTCAAAGGAATGTAGGAATTTTAAGAGGCAGAAGTGAAGAGAGGCCCAGGGGACAGACCGTACAAAGACAAGACATTAAATGTCACACACCTGGAACATCTGGTAAGCCTTTTTGATTGGAATAGAGAATACATGAAAGGGAATACTATGAAATAAGATTAGATAAGTAGGTGGGAGACAGATTATGAGAGACTAAAAATTTTCTATTTTATCCTAGAGACAATAAGGAGCCACAAAAGATTTTAGAATATGGAGGGAACAAGCATTTATTAAATGCCTACTGCATGCTAGGCATTATGCAAAGTACTTTACAAATATTATTTTATGTGATCCTCACAATAATCAATCAATCTGCATTTATTTAGTACCTACTACGTGCCAGGCACTGTGCTAAGCATTGAGGATACAAAAAAAAGGCAAAAGACAGTCCCTGCCCTCATGGAGCTTATGATCTAATGGGAAAGACAGGCAAACAAATGTACATAAAACAAGTTTTATACAGGGTAAATAGGGAAGGCACTAGGACTAAGAGGGGTTGGGGAAAGGTTCCTGTAGAAGGTGAGATTTTAGTTGGGACTTAAAGGAAGCCAGGGAAGTCAGAGAGAGTGTTCCAGGCAGGAAGGACAGCCAGAGAAAATGTCAAGAGATGAGAGATAGTGTGTCTTATCTGTGGGATAACCAGGAGGCCAGTGTCACTGAACCAAAGAGTATTTGTTGGGGATCAAGGTGTAAGAAGACTGGAAAGGTAGGAGGGGATTAGGTTATCAAGGGCTATGAAAGCTGAACAGAACATTTTGTATTTGATCCTGGAGGCAAGAGGGAATTTTACCATCTGTCCCTGGTCTTAAGTACAATTACAGCTTTCTATGCAGCTGAAGAATTATCAAAATCTACAAGTCCAAGTCCTTGTGTTTATTTGTGGACTTGCCCAATATGGCCTTAGTAGAAACCATCTTGCCATATGACTGATAGAGATTGACTAAGTCATGGTCCATGGTACTTGGTTGCACCCCTGAGATACAGAGATTGGTTCTGCTCAGCTGGTCACCTCTTCTGCCCTCACAGTTCCCACTGATGTTACTGCTTGTATTTGGTGGTGCCATCTGTTGAACCTCCAACCACACATAAGGTTGCTTCTAATTGCCACTTATTGCTTTAATTCAAGATCTCATGGAGATGTTTCCCTATTCTTACAACTTCGGCAGAGACCCACCAACAAAGCATTATCTTCATGAAAATGTGGAAACAAGCCCAATATTTTTCTTGCTTGTGTAATTTTCTTGATATAGCACCTATCAATCAGTATTTGAGAAATATTTCATGATGATGAAGATCAAGCAAGCAAGCATTTATTAGTCATGGACTGTGCTAGGCCCTGTGCCAGACATGAGGCCCTTGAGGACCTTCCAATCTGGCCAATGGAGACAACATATATGTAGAGGTGTACATATATGTATGATAAGGATGGCAAGTAATTGGAGGGGCAGGGGAGGTCTCTGTGACCTTGGAATATTTGCTTTACCTCTGTTGACATTGTTGACATTGTTATTTTCTCATCTGTAAGATGTGAGGGTTAGACTAGATGAGTCCGAATGCCTCTTCTGGCCCTAAGTTCTTATGATACTATGATCCATCCATCCTGTCCTTTCTATTCCTATTGCCAACATTCTTGTCATCATCTCACACTACAATATTTCAATACTTCCCAAACTAATCTTGCCTTCACTTTTTCCTCTTTCACCCATCCTGTACATCAGTGGTGTCAAACTGAAATAGAAATACCTTTGGGCCACATATTGACTTAGAAAATCACAAATTAACACTGCGTTTTATTGTATTTTTAAAATTTTGTTAAACATTTCCCAATTACATTTTAATCTGATTCTGGACACACTCAGAAGTTTTGCAAGGCCAGGGGGCCATGAATTTGACATCACTGCCAGATTACAATTTTCTTTCAATTTGTCTCTACCCTGATAAAAATAAAAACAAAATTTTAGGGAATCCTAGACAGTCCAAAGTCAGCATGGCTTCCAGAGTTATTCTTCAATACCCTGACCCTTAAGCTGATGGGGGCAGTCACAGATAGTTGCCATCTCAGGGATACAGCCTACACTCTCTGAAAAAGGCCTTCTAAGCAGAGACTCATCTGTGCTGGGAAGCTGACCAAGCATAGCCACAACAAATAGACATCCCAGAGAGGGGAAAAATAAATATGGCTCTGTGGACTGTTTTCCTACAGATCAGCCTACCTGGAGAGACAGAAACACATCTTCATCAGGGAAGTCTCCAGCAGATCATTAAAGTCACACACTTTCCTAAGCCATGGAAGCTTCTCTGGGTTGGAATAATTGTCTGAGAACAGCTGAATCTGGAAAAAGCTTCACAATAGTGATCACTAAAAAAAACCCCACTTATTTCTCTTCCTTAAATTTCCCAATGCCTGCCTTATCTCCAACACCCACATTTGCTCCAGCCAAGGTACTTTTTTACACAATCATTACTACCTCTGGCCATGGTGCTGACTTTTGCTTTCAACAGTTCCAAAATCTGGTTGCAAACTGCTTTTCCACTCTTATTTCCTGTAATTACCCTACATAATTGGCTCTGTTCTAGTCTGCCCAATTTATTCACTGTACTCCAGACACATGGGACATATTCCTGATTCTTTGTCTTTGCTGATGCTATTTCTCCTGCTAGGAAGGCACCCACCCATACAGGCTCTTGATTTCCTCTAAAACAAACAAACAAACTCATTTGGTGGCCCAGTTCAAGAACACCAGATTTGAAGTCAAGTTCCTATACGCCAGTCTTGAGTTTGCTATTTACTACTTGTTTGATATGGGGCATCACCTTTCTTCTCTTGGCCTAAAAAGTGCTGAGATTAGCTTCAGAGGACCTGGATTCACAGTCCTAGCTTTGTCACTTACTACCTGCGTCATCTTGGATAAGATACTTCACTTGCTATGCCCCAGTTTCCTAATCTGTAAAATGAGAGGGCTGGACTAGATGACCTCTAAGATTCTTTCTAATTCTATAACACTATTATCTATTTTACTTTTGGTAGGATGAAGGGGCTGGTGATCTCTAAGATTCCTGCCACTTGTAGATTCTATGACTTTATAGTTCTTACCTTTTCCATGAAATCCTCCTTGATAATTATGAACCCACCCTACTCCACCCCCAAATTTTGGGCCCATGGTTTCTCATTTATTACTTGTATACTGCTTTGTTTTCTTGGTGCCTGTGTATATTTTCTATCCCCATCTACATTTTAAGTATTGAAGGTCAGATATAGTGTCTTACTTTTTTTGATCCTTCCCCTACAGCACCCTAGCATAGCATCTCACCCATGGTATTTACATAATAAATTGTTTTTAACAGGATCAAATAACAAGATTGCAAAATATTAGTTCAAATATCTTCTTTGGCAATTACTAGCTATATGACAGCAGGGAAATCACTTCAGTTAGTCAATTAGCATTTATTAAATGCATACTATGGGCCAGGCACTATGCTAAGTGCTATGGATACAAAGGTGAACAGCAACAGGAATGGTAACAGCATCAACAACAGTCCCTGCTTCTAAAATCTCACAGTCTAATGAGGGAAACACCATGCAAATAATTAGATACAAAGAAGATATGTATACACATACGTACATATGTGTGTATACATATACACACACACACATATATATATACACATATACACATATGTGTATATATTTGCAGAAGTCTCAGAAGGAAGACACTAAGATTAAGGAGGATTGGGAAAGGCTTCTTGCAGAATGTTAGACTTTAGCTGAGATTTGAATGAAACTGGGGGGCTAGGATGGGGACAAGAAGGTAGAGCCTCAGTTTCCTCATCTGCAAAATGGAGATAGTAATGCCTGTCCTACTTCCCTCAAAGCTGCGGGACTCAAATGAGATAAATAACAACAACAACAACAAATATTTATATAGTATTTTAATATTTTCAAAGTATTTTATAAGTTTCATCTCATTTTATCCTCACAAAAATCCTGGCAGGTAGGTGCTACTACTATCTCCATTTTTAGGTAAGGAAACTGAGGCAAACAGAGGTTAAGTGACTTGTCCAGGGTCTACATAGCTAGTGTCTGAGGCTAGATTTGAATTCGTCTTCTGATCTTAGATCCAGTCCCCTATTCACTACACCATGTAACTCCCTCTATAGTTGATCAATATAAAATTCTTGGAAAACTTTAAGGCACCATATAAATGCCAGTTATAACTGGTATTATAACTGAGTATAATGGTTACAATGTTGGACTTGGGGGTAGATAGACATGAGTTAAAATCCTGCCTTAGACACTTAATAGCTTTGTGGCCCTGGGCCATGTAACCTCTCAAAAACTTTTTTTTCATCATTTAAAAAATGAATATTACAATGGCATCTACTTCACAGCATTCTTGGGGAATCAAATGAGATAACATATGATAAAGCCGTTGTCAAAGCTTGAAGCTGTACATAAATGTCAGTTATTATTTTTATGTTTCATGTAAATTTTGTCTCATAGGACTGAGTGGGTTTTTTATAGGAGGATGCTAGCCACAGTTCATCCCACCATCATAGCACACAATGCTGAGATTCAGGATGCAGAAATTGTAGTGCTGAACACTACAACATCCTATAACCATTTAAGGGTTGAAAGCTTTAAGTTTCTGCTAGAGAAATGTAGAGAACTCCCACTTAGAGATGGGATCCTCAAGGATGATAGTTTTAATAGGAAAGAAGAGATAGAATTAATTACCCCCCAGGCAGACCCAATGACTCTTTTTTCCCCCTTAGGCTATCTAAGGATAGCGTTTCGGGAGAGATCCAGATGGATATTTCCTTTCCCTCTTTCCTGGCTTATCATTACAGGTATCTCACTTTAGGAAACAACTATTGCTCCAGAAAAGTGGGATGCTGTCAATATTAGTAAGGCAAAGACTGTTTTGAGGCAGTATGGTATTGAGGATGGAGAACTGGCCTCCAAGCCATGAAGACCTGAGCTCTGGTCCTATTTCTTACTCATATTGGCTTTGTGACCCTGGACTAGTTCCTTAACTTTTCAGGGCTTCAAGACCATAAATTATAGAGAAGGTGTGGACCTACATTGGTAGAAAGAGTTTCTTTATCTAGAAATTCCCTATATCAATGAAGTCACAGGTCTGGGACATTTCCCTAAAGGCTATTTTACTATTGACTTATGTTTTCTTTTTAAAGAGGTATGTTTCCCCTGAAGAAAACAAAAACAGTAGACATGAAAATTTATGGCTAAGGAAAAGGTTAATTTGGTGATCAGTCCCATGGCATTCTGGGTATGCCACAGTATAAAAAAGCAAACCATTCTTATTATCAGTGTCTTGCAGAAACTTCAGAGTTTTAGATCATGGTGGACCTACTACTCTGGGTCAAAGATTTCTCTTCCACAATTGATTCTTTTTTTTTATTCTAATCTATACCTTCTCTGAATCATAAGAACTTCTCCTACATAGACGGATTCTTAAGTCCACATTCTTAGCTTCCAGAATTTAGTTTTTTTCTCCTTTTGTCTGGATGTTTATGATTGGTATTCATTGTTCCTTCATGCCCCATTCATGCTGATCAGGAAGGACAGCACAAGAGAAGCTCTGGGAAATCATATAACTTTAATTAGACAAAGTGTTTACCCTTAGAACCACCTGTTTCTTCTCTGAGTAAAGAGGGCTGGTCTTCTCAGCCATGCAAAGATCTAAGACAATTCCAAAAGACTCATGATAGAAAATGCTATCAACATCCAGAGAAAGAACTATGGATTCTAAATGCAGATTGAAGCATACTATTTTTCCTTTTTTTTTTTGTTTTGTTTTTTATTTCTCATGGTTTTTCCCATTGGTTCTGATTCTTCTTTACAACATGACTAATGTGGAAATAAGTTCAATATGATTATACATGTATGGTCTATATCAGATTGCACACTGTCTTGGGGGGAGAGGGGAAAGAGGCAGAGAAAATTTAAAACTCAAAATCCTATAAAAGTGAATGTTGAAAACGAAAAATAAATAAATAAGTAAATATTTTAAAAAAGAGGGCTGGGAGCCTTAAAAGGGGGAAATATGGAGGCCGAGGGACTAAAGACAACCCCAAGCAGCCAGATTCCTCTCTTTCTGGCCCCACTTTGGTCCCTCTAGATTTTTTTGTAGGTAAGGAATTGCCAAGTTCTTCAGATCTCCTACTTGTAGAATCTTTTTATTTCTTTTCTCTTCCTACCACTGACCCCATCCTCTAATCTTAAAATGCTAACACCTAAGAGAGGTAGAAGGTGTTTTATTTTCCATTCTCCCACAAGATGTAATATTATTCTAGCTCCTAGGCTTTTTCATCTCTCTATCTTTTCTATCATCTCTATCTCTCTTTCATCACTGTAGGTTGGTCAATAAACATTTGTTAAGTGCCTACGATGTGCCAGGTTCTACGCCAAGCACTGGGGATACAAATAAAGGTGAAAGACATTACCTGCTCTCAAGAAATTTACAGTTTAATGGGGGAGGTGGAACATATGAACAACTATTCACAAGCAAGCTATATACAAAGATTTTTACATTTTTTTATGGTGGTTCCCTACTCCCACCCATTACTCTATTATGTGCCCTTGACGCTGAGACCCAAACCATAGAAGTTGGCGGTTAATGGGAGTAGTATAGAAGGTTTGCCAGGCACCTAGCTGGCACAGTGGATAGAGCACTGGGCCTGAAGTCAGGAAGACCTGAGTTCAAATTTGACCCCAGATACGAACTAGCTGTGTGACTCTGGGTAAGTCATTTAACCCTGTTTGCTTCAATTTCCTTATTTATAAAATGAGTTGGAAAAGGAAATGGCAAACCACTCTAGAATCTTTGCCAAGAAAACCCCAAATGGGGTCACAGAAGAGTTGGACACAACTGAAAAACAACTCAACAAATAGAAGGCTTACATTTATCATTCTTAATAGAACTGATCTGCAATACCAGGCACTGCCAGTGGGTGTTGCCATCTGACACACAATGGAATTCCTTAGGTTCAAGCCTGATGTAAAACAAGCCATTCCCTAGCTTTATCAATTATGTAAATTTGACATCCTGTATTGTTGGGCTCTAGCTTGGTATGTACTCTGAGGATTACTTTTCTAGCTACCTTTTAATTTGAAGTTTTTGTTCCTCTACATTGAGCAGAACATAGTATAGCTCTTGCCTGCAGGCACAACAGGCCAATTGCTTCTTTGCAGAGCACACTTCCTCTCATTTTCAGCTGCCCTCGTCTCACCCACAGGAAGAAAAGGCCTCATATCCCAGTAATAGTCTTAACCTTACAGTACCTTCGTTCAACATTACTGGATTGTCAAGTTTGCTTTTCATTGCTTAGTCCTGGGTACTGTGGCACAGATACAGGTGAATCAGTGATAGGAGACAGCTTTAGGTAGAATGACCTTCTTTACCTGTAACTGCATCATGTCCTCAGTGCTATTAACCTAAGTGTAGCTGATGTGCATATAGCAGTAGGCTTCTTACATTCATGAGTTAACCCAACAGTCTTGATCATTGTTGTTTCCTGCTTAGGGCAGAGAGGCATCAGGTGTGCAGAGAGCTGGCCCTGGAGTCAGAAAACCTAGGTTCAAGTCCTGCTCATGACATATAGTGGCTGTGTAACCCTGGGAAGTCACTTAACCAGTCAGTGCTCCAGGCAGCTCTTTGAGACTATAAATAGCAGAGAGAGTGCCAACTTGCATTGGTAGAGAGAGTTTCTTCATCTCTATGCCAGTGAAACCACAGGTCCAGTTTCACTGAATCTTGTGCTGTCTAGGACAGCTGAATATTCATTCATCCCGGGTGTGGAGGAACAAATGCTGGGACCAGGAGTTAGAAAATCCATGATTCTAATATTGACTCTTTCCATTTCTACATCTATTCAATAAGTACCCACTATTTTTAAGGTGTGCTAGGGGAGCGAGACATACACAGATGAAAGTTGACACAGTCTCTGTCCTCAAACAGATAAGTATAATACAAGGTAGAGAGTGAAGGAGGAAAAGAGGAGAGGTAAGGAAAGTCCTCTAGCAAGATTTGAGCAGGGAAAGAACATTTTCAGCTGTGGGGATTAGGGATCAGGGAATATTTCATGGAAAGCTTAATGGATTCAATTACCACTTGTACATGGATGACTTACACACACACACACACACACACACACACACAAACACACATATCCATCCCTAATAATTCTCCTGAATTCTAGTTCCATATGGTTAGGCTGACAGCTGGATATTTCCACCTGCATGTCTCATTAACACCTCAAATTCAACACATCCAAAACAGAATTGGCTATCCTCCCCAAACCCACAAATCCTCAAGATTTCTCTATTTCTGCTGAAGTTGTCACCATTTTCTTAGTTAGTTGACAAGAATGGAGTCATCCTTGAGTCTTCCTTCTCCCTCATTCCTCACAACCAATCAGTTGCTAAGTCTTGTCAATTCCACATTGACAGTCTTACATATCCATTCCCTTCTCTTCACACACACACACACACACACGCACACATGTACTGCTCCTATCCTAATTTCGGTCTCACTTGGATTATTACGGCACTAACTTCCTAATTGGTTTCTCTGCTTTTAGTTTCAATCCTCTCCAATACCTTCTTTATATAACTCTTCCCAAGTAATATATCTAGCCATATCATTCCCCTGCCCAAAGATCTTCAGTGGCTTCCCACTTCCTATAGGATAAAACAAATATCCTCAGCCTGACATTTAAGGCCCTTCATAAACTGGCCCCAACTCTTACCTTTTCACAACTCATACTATTCCCTTCATACATTCTGTATTTCAGCAAAACTAGACTACTAGAAGTTTTTTAAACTTGATACTCCATCTTCTAACTCCATGCATTGGCATAAGCTATTCCCCAAGAATTCTTAACTTCCTTCGAGACTCAGCTCAAGGGCTGCTGCCTCAGTAAATACTTACCAATTCCTCCAGCAATAGTGTTCCCTCTCTCAATTTGCTTTGTATTACAATTATTTTTTGTTTATCCTCTCAATAGACTATAAGCAATTTGAGAGAAGGACCTATTTTGTTTTTGTTTTTTTAAGTAGATGAAGACTGCCTACTGTATGGACCATGGTATGTTGTTAAGTGGACAAGCTGTAGTCTGTCCATCGGTATGTGTGTAAGTGGGTATGTATGTACCTATGCATATGTATATATTTATTTGTTGTTGTTGTTGTTTAGTTGTTCTTTGTGATCCCATGGGCCATAGCATGGCTGGCACTTCTATTCTCTACCACCTCTTGAAGTCTGTCCAAGTTCATATTTGTTGTTTCCATGATATTATCTATCCATCTCATCCTCTGTTGTCCCCATTTCCTTTTGCCTTCAATCTTTCCCAACATCAGAGTCTTTTCCAATGAATCCCATCTTCTCATTGTGTGGAAATAGCCTGAATTAATTTCTCTAAGTATTGACTGATTTGATCTCCTTGCTGTCCAAAAGATTCTCAAAAGTCTTCTCCAGCACTACAATTTGAAAGCATCAATTCTGTGGTGCTCAGTTTTCTTATAATCCAACTTTCACAGCTATACATTGTTATTGGAAAAACCATAACTTTGACTAAATGACTTTGACTAAACTTTGTCAGCAAGGTGATGTCTCTGCTTTTTAGTATACTGTCAAGATTTGCCATAGTATATATACACTATATATAAACACAAATATGAATGCATGCATACATGTATATAATTCATATGTACATGAATATGTGTGTGTGTGTGTGTGTGTGTATGTGTGTGTGTGGACAGACACTGCCAATGGACAGGTTGGGCTCAGAATTAAACAAGAAGAGGAGAGGAGACTGGATTTTTTTAAAATAGAATCTGTAATTTTGCTGGCACAGGGACTGGTTAGTGAGGGAATTCCTTTTTACCAATGTAGATCAGAATCTACTCTACAACTTAAGATGTGCCAGGTGTTAGGCACACAAAGCCCTAGAGACACTGAGGGTCATTGAGAAGTTTTGATTGATTTTCCCAGGGTTACACAATTAGAAATGGGATTTGGAGCTGTGATGTTCTAACTCTAAGGTCTACTCTTTGTTTAGAATATCATGTCACTTCTCCAGGCAATTGAGGAATTGAAATATTCTTTTAATGCCTCAAAGTTTCTCCATGAATTGAAGGCCTATCTTTTCTTAAAGCCAATTTTCTTCTAGTGTCATTATATGGCTGCAAGCCAAAGAACATTATAGTCTCTGAAGAACTGAAATTGAGGATTGCCTAAAGGGCAATAAAGATACAAATAGGTTGTGTGAGCAGGCTGCAAAACATTGCAAACAAGAAATTATGATGGGGAAGTAGTGCAAAGAACATTGTTTTTTTATGTTCTGGTACAATGGTAAGAGAAGGAAAAACCATTAAGATAGCCCATCTGCTTCGTTGGTATCCTTGTGATGTCAAGAAAAAATAAGGAAAAGCCATAAATGAACTTCCAAAGAAAAAGTTCCAGGACCAGATGGATTTATAAATGAGTCCTACTGAACATTTAAAGAACAATTACTCCCAATACTATGTAAGCTATTTGAAAAATAATAGGAAAAGTTGAAGTTCAACCACATTCTCCTTGAGATACAAATATCATCTTGATACTTAAACCAGGGAGAGTTAAAATAGAGAACAAAAACTATAGACCAATTACCCTAAGGAATATTGATACAAAAGTTTAAATAAATTATTAGTAAGGAGACTGGAGCAACATATCACAAAGATCATGCACTGCTCTATAACAGGAATTACAGGGCTGGTTCAATATTAGGAAAATTATAAACATATTTGAACATTTTAATAACAAAACCCACAAAGCCACATGATTATATCAATACATTTAGAAAAAGTTTTTGACAAGCTATAATATCAACTGTTGCTAAAAATATTGGAAAAATAGGAATAAATGTAACCTTCCTTAAAAAATACAAGTAGTATCTAAAATGAAAAACCAGCATTATCTGTGATAAGAATAAGCAAAAAGTCTTTTCAGTAAGTTCAGGGGCAAAGCAAGGATGTCCATTATCACTATCACTATTCAATATTGTGCTAGGAATACTAGCTATAGCAATAAGACAATAAAAAAAGAAGAAATAAGCATAGGCAATGAGAATGAAATTATCACTTTAGTTTACTTAAAGAAATGATGGTTTATTTACGAAATTCTAGAGAATTAACTAAAAAACTAAGTGAAACAAAACTTTTGACAAACTACAAAATACACCCAAATCCAAACTTCAGCAAAACTTTGGGATATAAAAGAAGCCCCCAGAAATCATCAGTATTTCTGTACATTACCAACAAAAACCAGCAGAAAGAGATAAAAGGAGAAATTCACTTTAAAGCAAATACAGACAGTATAAAATACTTGAGAATTTGCCTGCTAAGACACTCACAAGAACTGTATGAACATAAAATCCCAACCTTATACAAAAAATATAGGTCCAAATAACTGGAGAAATATTAATTTGCTCATGAGTTGCTCATGGGTTAACTGGGTCAATTTAATAAAAATGACAATACTACCTACATTAATTTACTTATTCAGTGATGCATCAATTGAACTATCAAAAGGTAGCTTTATAGAGCTAGAAAAAATAGTAGCAATATTCATGGAACAAAAGGTTAAGAATATAAAGGGAATTAATGAAAAAATTGGGAAGGAAAAGAGCCTAGAAGTTTCAGATCTTAAACTATACGACAAGGCTGTAATTATTAAAACAATTTGCTACTGGGTAAGAAATAGAGAGGTTGATTAGGGTATCAGATTAGTTAAGCAATATATAGAAGCAAAAATGCACAATAGCCCAGTGTTTGATAAACCCAAAGATCCCAGCTACTGGGGCAAGAACTTACTATTCAACAAAAACTACTGGGAAAACTTCAAAGTATCCTGGCAGAAATTATATTTAGACCAACATCTCACATGATTTATTAAGATGAACTCCAAATGGTTGCATGACTTATACATAAAACATGACATTATGAAAAAATTAGAAAAGCATACAAGAAATTAACATGTCAGATCTGTGGATAGAGGAAGAGTTCATGACTAAAAGAGAGACAAAGAAGTTCATAGGGGTAAAATAGACAATTTTGATTATATAAAATTAAAAAGTTTTTGTAAAACAAAATCAATGCATCTAAAATTAGAAGAGAATCAGGAACTTGGGAAAAAATTTTTGCATTAAGTTTCTCTGATAAAAGTTGCATTTCCAAGATATATCAGGAAGTGATTCATATCAGTTTTCAGAAGAACAAATTTAAGCCCCTCATTGCTGTATGATAAAATGCTCTAAATCATTAATAATTAGAGAAATGCAAATTAAGAAAATTCTGAGGTGTCATCTCACACTCATTTGATTGGAAAAGTTTGAAAAAAAAAGAAAAATGAGAAATTCTGGAAGGACTATGGAAAAACAGGTACATTAATGCTCTGTTGATGGAGCTGTGAATTGATCCAGTCATTTTGGAAAGCGATTTGGAATTATACCCCAAAAACTATAAAACTGTTCATACCCTTTGATCCAGTAATACTGCTACCAGTTATATACCCAAAGAAATCAAAGAAAGAGGAAAATGACCCATATGTACAAAAATATTAATAGCAGTCCTTTTTATGGTGGTAGAGAATTATAAACTGAGGGGCTGCCCATCAATTGGGGAATGGCTGAACAAGTTATGGTATATTAATGTACAGGAATACTAATTATGCTATAAGAAATGATGGAGAGGGTTTCAGAAAAAACCTATAAAAATTGTATGAACTGATGCAAAGTAAAGAAAGCAGAATCAGGAGAATAATTTATACAATAATAACAACAATATTGTAAAGATAACAGCTTTGAAAGACTTAGAAACTCATATTAACACAATAATCAGCCACAGTTTCAAAGGACTCATGAGGAAACATGCTGTTCACCACCAGTTAAAGAATTAGATTCCAGTTAGAGGCTCAGAGTGTAGATTGAAAGACTTTCTTTTCTTTTTCTTTTTTTGGACAGGGCTAATTCTAGAATTTGTTTTATTTGATACTACATATTTGTAATGGGTTTTGTTTATCTTACCTACTCAATGGGTAGAGGAGGGGGAGATGGAAGGAAGTTAATTCAGATATAACTGAATTTAGAAAACAGAGAAAATAAGGAAGGTTGGGCATGGAGGGTTGCAATTGCATTTTTGAACACAATGTTCACAATAATGAGGTCAAAGATATATTTATGTATCCCTAAAGCACAACACAGTTCCTTGCACGTAGAAGGCATTTAATATATGTTTTTTTAGTTGAACTACATTGAATTGAAGAGGCGGCACTTGCCAACATAGGCTATGTGGTAAGCACAGGGTAAGGGGAGACTCCATCTTTAACTTCTCAAGACTTTCCAAAGTCATTCCCAGTTGCTCTTCTTCTCTGGGAATGATGAGGCCTTACACAATAATTTCATAGGTAAGCAGACTATTCCATTTCCTTAAAGGAAGACCATATTGTATTTCTTGTAGGAGGGTAGGAGTGCAGTCTTAGTGTGTCCTAAGAAGTTGAATTGGGGTTGAAAGTAAGATTTTCTCTTTTGCCAGGGGGCCCAGTAGGCAAGAGAGAGAAGGAAGAGGAGTGCTTACCTTGATCACCGTTAAAGCGACTGGTGACTTGACTGACTTACAGACAGTACTTGCCACTTCACCATAGATCACATCTAGCTGAGGATGAATAAAGAAGACTCCATCTAACTGTTTCACAAATCCTTCAGTCACCAACACATTCTGATGGAAGAGGGAAAAGAGAGGGGACATAGATCACTGAAAAGCACTGAAAAGACCCTCTCTCTTTTTCGTTTATAAGTATGCCTTTTTTTTTTGGTGAATCAATCAATGAATGAGCATATATCAAGTGTACGCTACATGTTTAGCTATGTCTCAGTTGGGCACCAAGAATACAAAGACAAAAGTGAAACAGGTCCTGCCTTCAAGGGTCTTCTGTTCTAGTTAGGAGAGACCACATGCACATGTATAGGTGTGTACAAAATACATGAAAGATAATTTTAAGGGGAAGGGAACTAGCAGCTGGGGGATCAGGAAAGTCTTCATTTAGAAGGTGGCCCTCAGACTTGAAAGAAACTAGGGTTTCTAAGAAACAGAGAGGAGGAGAGAAGGCATTCCAAAGAAGCATAGGAGACAGGTAGGGCAAGGGCATGAAAATGGAAGCTGGAGTACGTGAGAATTAGTGTAAGGTGGAGTATGAGGAATAGGAAGAAGATCAGTTTGGTTGGACCACAGTATGGAGGAAGGATAATAAGTCTAATAAGTTTGGTCAGGTAGGTTGGGGCCTGATTGAGAAGGTCTTTGAATGGCAAACAGGAATGTCTATCTGATCTTAGAGAGAAGCTCCTAGAGTTTATTGAGTAGGGTCGGGACATGGGAAGGCCTGTGCTTCAGGAAAATAATTTTGACAGTTCTGGGGAAGAGGGGGGAAAAACTTGAAATGGGGATTCCGAATACGAGGACACCTCAGTTGTCCATGTGAAAGGTAATAAGGTCACAAGGGTGGTGGCTGTGTGATTAGAGAGGAGGAGACAATGGGAAAGATGCTATGTAGAAACTACAAGATTTGGCAACTGATTAGAGTTATGGAATGAGGGATTTAACTTGAAACAATACAAAACTAATTTAATTTATATTTATAACAAAGTTTTAAAAATATTTTTAACAAATAGAGATCCATAACATCGTAAGGGTTACTTCTTCTTCTTCTTCTTCTTTTTTTTTTTGCTGAGGCAATAGGGGTTAAGTGACTTGCCCAGGGTCACACAGCTAGTAAGTGTTATGTGTCTGAGGCTGGATTTGAACTCAGGTCCACCTGACTCCAAGGCCTGAGCTCTATCCACTGCGCCACCTAGCTGTCCCAGGGTTACTTCTTTATCTGCCCTATTCCATTGTCTTTCTTTGTTTCCTCCTTCCTGTATTTGTGTATCTTTTTCCCCTTTGTGAAAGGCAGAATGGGTATAATGATGCTTTATTCACTGCACTAACTGCCTCTATATGATCAGTGTGGCCTTGGGCTAGTCATATGACCTCTCTAAACCTGTTTTCTAATTTGCAAGATAGTGGGTGTGAGCACTTGGCAACACATAATCAATGAGGAACTTCAATGAAGAACAGGAGTAAAAGATGTAATCAGGGAAATGTGTATGCTACAAAAAATAAAGTATGGCCACATTGTGAGAGCAAAGGATGACAGGTAAATGGTATCCTCTGGATGTTGGGAATAAGTAAAGAAGGCCTCCAGCTCATTGGTTAGATCCTTTCTGGCAAACTAATGGGAGACCATACTCATGCTAGACAAATATGGACGGGTTGCAATCTACATTATTGGAGGGAACGTCCAAGTCTATGGATCACAGACATGTTTAAGTATTTGAGTAAATGGGGATGGGGTAGTATCATGATGTAAAGGACAAAGGGCTATCTTCAGAGACAAGAAGATCTGGGTTCAGGTTCCACCTCTAACATGTGCTGTGTGATTCAGGGAAAGACAAACGACCTCCCAGTGCCCAAGGCAACTCTCTGAGACTGAATAGTTATGCATTTGCATTGGTAGAGGGAGTTTCTTCACTAGCAGTTCTCTTTGCTAATGAAATCACAGGTCTAACCTCTCCTAAACACACAGTGACATTTAAATCCAAGATGGCCAGAGGACTGGATCAAGAGTCAAGAGATCTGATTTCACACTAGCAAGTTGTGGGACTTTGAGGAAATCAGTTGACCTCTCTGTGTCCCCTTTACCTTATCTGTAAATATTGATAGCTACATTGCTTACCTTAACAGATTGGCATAGGGTCCATTAAGATGATATACCTGAAATTGTTTTGGAAAAAAAGGGGGGAGCCCTACAGTGCTCCTCAAATCCCATTATGTAGGCAACTGCCTACTCTGTCAATATGTTAGCCTGGCTGGTAGAGTCACCTACTGAGATGTTGATCTCCTCCAACCTGCTTTTGGTGTTCTTCTTGACAGACAACACAAGTGATAGTGCCCCTTCCACAGTTATAGGATTTTGGGACATCTGCAGGAGAAATGAAACAAGAGAAGGTTGAAATTGGGTAAAGATTCATCATTCATTCATCTAGCAAACTTTTATTAAAATATAATACAGTTTAGAATGAGAAAAGTGAATAGGAAATGTCAAACAGCATTATGAGAGACTGAAAAGTGAGAGAATCATCTCAAGCTGGGGGGAATCACTGAAGACTTAATGAAGGAGGTGGCTCTTGAAATAGATCTTAAAGGAAAGGTTTTCAAAAGACTGAGATGAAAAGTGTCTGAGTATCAGACATGAGACAGGGAGTCTGTGTGAATGCAAAGATTCAGCAGAGGGCAAGATAAAGATTGGAAACAGCTAGTAGTCCAGTTTGGCTGGAGTGTAGAGTGCATGAAGGGGGAAAAATGCTGAAAAAGTGATTTTACATTGATCTGATTTCCTTAGCTATGAATGTCTTTTCAGGGCTAAGCTTGCTTGGTTTACCCTATGGTGTCCACTTTTTCATCAGTATGGAACTGTCTTTTTTGTATATGGACATTTTGGTTGTTGAAAAAGGCAACAGAAAGATCATCTGTGAAGGGAATACTTATAAAAATCAGCTTCACAAGAAACACAGTTCCTTCAATAAAAATTCTTGAGGAGAAATAGATTGTTCTGAAGACCTGATAGAAAACTTCTCTTCAGATGAATGCACTTAGAGGACCTCTTCAAAGGCAGAGCACTGACTGAGTTAAAGATGACTGCAAGATATTATGGTCCATTGGCTCATTTTTTTGTTGTTGTTCAGTCATTTTAGCTGCATCTGACTCTTTATTACCTCATTTGGGGTTTCCTTGGCAAAGATACTGGAGTGGTTTGCCATTTCTTTCTCCAGTTCATTTTACAGATGAGGAAACTGTGGCAAATAGGATGATGTGACTTGCTCAGAGTCACATAACTAGTAAGTGTTTGAGGTGAGATTTAAATTCATGAAGATGAGCCTTCTTTGACTACAGGACCAGCACTCTATCCACTGTGCCCTTTCCATTGGCTCATTTACATATGGACTATTTTCAAAGTTTTGAAGGCTATAACTGAGAAATTAGGGATACTAGGAACTGTTTTAGCATGGATTATATCATATAATTAAATAAGCATTGTTGGAGGCATATGTAGTAGAAAGATGAGTCTCACATCATAAGTTAGAGATGGATCACTTGATTGGAGGCATTATTAATCATTGGAGAAAAGGTAGGAAATTACCAGATCAAGATAGAAGCAGGTGAAGAAGCTCATCACAGAAGGAGTTTGGAACAGAAGACACTGAAAATATAGAAGGTAACAAGAACTGAAGTGATACACAATCTTTGCAGTTGTTTTTTCTGGGAGCCATTCTGATTGGAAGAAAGACATTATTTTGCTGAGAGCTGACTGGTTGTAGAAAGAATTAGTTAGCTGAGGAGACCTGACTGAAGCTAAATAGGCTCTATAGCTGCTGGAATATGATTAGAGAGCTGAATCCTGCTGCAATGTGGAAAGCTGTCTGAATTTATTGTTCTCTAGAACTGCCTACGAACTGAAAGAGGGGAAACTTATCAGGGGTGCCTCTGTTTACCTTTACTGTCCTCTATATCTAAAGGCGGGGGGGGGAGAAAGGGAAAGAGGCTTTGTTGCTGTTTTGATTGCAGCTGATATGTTTTTGCTAAAAGAACTCAACATTTTCTCAACATCCTGACAAGGGTGGCTGTATAATAAAAGTGTTTGATGCTGCTTCAAAAGCCCCAAAGTAGCAGAAAAGTAGCCTTGACCAGCAGAAGAACTATGAGGAATAGAAGGAAGCAAATAGCAAAGAAGCAGTTTTGTCCAGCAAGTGACACATAGTACAAACTGTTCTCTAAAGAGATAAAGGACTATAGGGTCTGCCATCCAGAGTCATGAGTTATCTGGGCACATAGATTTCCCTGCTTACGTGCTACTCTGCCAGGTTTTGTATGTGCATTTCTGGCATTGTATGCATTAGTAGAACAGTATGACCCAAATTTATGACTCTGTTGTTATATTTTGACTATTCCTACTTTTGCCTCTTATCAACTAAAGGTAATAATTATTTTTGTTTTTGCCTTCTTTTGAGTAAATGTTATTATTATAATTGCTTTGGCCTTTTCTTGAGCAAAGGTTATATTTATTCCCCCCTCTTGCCTTAGTAACTATTTTATTTTGAGTCAATGGTTTTGAGTCAATGAATGGTTTTGTATAAATAAGAAGCATACCAGTGGGGGCTTAGGAGTTACAATGATGAGTCCTGAGAATGTATCTTCCTTATGTGAAGGTTACCCCTAAGACCCTGAAAGTTTAAGTTGTAGAAGAATGGTTGAGAATGTGACCAGTCCCATCCCTCTATAGGAAAACCCTCAAATTTGTCAATGTGAAGCCAGACTGGGGGGAGTGAGTCAGCCAAGAGGGAGTGAAATCAGAGAGACAGAGGCAGAGACAGAGGGACACAGAAAGAGACAGACACAGAGACAGAAATAGACAGAGAGACACAGAGACACAGAGAAAGAGAGAGACCGATAGAGAGAGACAAAGAGAGAGAGAAGATACAAGTGCCATGGGACATCACATCTTTGGGGGCATTGCCTCTTCTCTCCTACTCTCCTCTCCCCTCTTCTCCTCTTTCTCTCTCCTTTCTTGGTTGCACTCTGTTCATGCTCAAGGTAGAACTCATGTTCTGGGCAAGGGTTGTTGTTGTTGTTATTATTGTTCATTCTCGAAGAGGACCAATGACTTCATGAGGGTGATGACTTAACTTGTGCATGTGGGTAAAATAGCTCTTATCAGTACATTGATTTCATGTTCTAGCTCAGATAAAATTCATGAGTTTCATGTTCTAGCTCAGATAAAATTATCCCAGTTGGGCTAATCTCCCAGCCCCAGGTCTATACTGGCTACCCAGTGTGACAGAAATTTTCTAATTCACTAAATTCTAACTTCTATTCTCTTTCTACAAAGACACTAGGGGGTCCCATTCTCCCCTCTCCTCCCCTCCCTTACCTTTCATCTCTTCCTAGCAGTCAGAAAAGCTTCTGCATTATGAATTGGCATACACAAGACAAGCCACAGCTGCACAGATGATTTTTTTTTGTCTATGGTAAAGAAGCATTCACTCCTTCCACAGTAAGAAACAGCCCAGTGCCCAAATGTCAAAACTTGAGTCTGAGCACCTTTCCTTGCTACTGCTTTCTAATGAGTGGGAGGAGCCCCCTCAGATGACACTCAGGTATGCATTAGCCAGCAGAGTCTGGGGTCCAATTTCCTCATAGACGTGTTGTTCTCACAGTGACTTGTCTGACTAGACCCAAGTCCTTAGTTCACTCCTGTAATGATCCCATGGACAAACAAGGAGGGGCTCCCTAGAGATCTGCGCTCTCTGGGGAACCATGGAAATGGAACCATGGAAATGCCGCAGACAGAACTTTCCCCCTTTGTGGTTGGATCCCAAACAAGAAGCCGCACAACATTCACACAAGAGTTAGGGTACTTGACTCTATCGTTAACTGGTGCGTAGAAGCGAGGCTGATTTCTTGGCTGTATCTTAGTGTGTGATCCATGATCACAATAATGCTATAGCTGCTTGGGCATGCCTAGAAACAATGCTGCCAGTTTGACATTCCCTGGTGGTGATGGGATGCTGCCATGGTGTTCTCAGCTTTTAACACGTGTCTGTAATTATACCCCTCAGGTTGCAATTATGGACACCTGCCTAAAGGGCAGTTGGCACACGCTTCCTGGCACTAACAAACGCAAGCTCGTCAGTGGCATACCACTAGGAAGGGGTGGTCAAGAGTTTGCCTCAGGGTGCCAAATTTAGCAGGACCTGCAATCCATAAGCACCATAGAAATAACAAAGCTTACTTGGAACCTACTTGACAAGAATAATTACTTAAAATAATAATAGCTACAATTTACCCATGATTTAAGGTTCATAGAGTGCTTTACATATGTTATCTCCTTAGATCCTCACAACAGCCCTGAGAAGGAGATGTTATTATTATTACCATTTTTGCAGATGAGGAAACAGGCTGAGAGAGTGATTTGTTCAAGTCATGCAGCTAGCAAGTTATCTGGGCCAAGATTTGAAATCTGTCTTCCTGACTCAAAGTCTAGTAGCCCTTTATGCACTAATAGGAAGTATCAGGTGGCATGCTGGACTGAGTTCCTTCCTCCCTTCCTATGACTGACCTCCCAAGGAGAAGCTTTCAGCCTATGTCTCAGGGTTTCTGTCTTGTTTGCTCTTTTCCCATTCAATTGAGTGCACATTTCCTATTACTTGTTCTGGGTGTAATTGGTGGCATTTGCCCCAAGGACAATCAGTCCTCCTTATGGCTTTGCTCCATGGATTGTGAGGCATGTCTAACCTTGACTTTCCTGAAGTGATATCACAGATATAGCTGACTTCTAGTTAATGACCTCAGATCCCATTTATTTATGCCCATTGAACCTCAATGATTCAGGTCTAGTTCGGACAACTTTACCTTTAAAATTCTGAGAGTTTCATTGAGCTCTAGTCCCTTGCCCAGCTTGATGGCCCCTTCATTGTTCAGGTGGTTGTTGCTGATATCCAGGTAGGCCAGAGTAGAGTTGACTTTGAGTGCATCCCCCAGGGCCTGAGCCCCTTCATTACCAAAGCCATTCCAAGAAATGTCCAAAGTCTTCAGGGTAGTATTGACCTCCAGGGAAAGGGCAGAATAGCACAGGAATAAAGGTTGTATGCAGCATATCAGTTGACGAGAACTGGTTTATATCCCCTTCTCCACAGCTATCTACCCCACTTCAATAAGATCCTATAGTAACCAGAGGGACAAAACCAGGAAGAATTTGCCTTCTCTGGATACATCCTTCTTGTGCCCAGGCTCTTAAGTATCTGGACTCCCAACTATGAGCTTAGCCAGGCCCTGGTGGTTGCTATGAATTGATTTTTGAGATTGACTCAACATCACTGCCTGGGCCTCCATCAGAGTGAGTTTCCCTACATCAGGGATGTACTTCTAATACATGAGGACTTGAACTAAATGGCAAATGTACTTACCATTTATCTCTTTACTGTTTATCTGAGAAATAGCATGCTGATGGAGACTGTTAGCACACCAGGGAAGGCAACACATTGGAACAACAGAGATGGGAAGAGAGCAGATATGGCAATTTGCTTTCAGAAAATGCCACAGGATTTCTGCCCTCACAGAGGTTCCTTGCGAATATATATTTAAGTGGGAGACTTGATCCAATGCTTTGCCATTGTATGGGAGAATGGACTATTACAATTTTTCAGGGATATAGAACATTATAGTATAAGGTAAAAAGGAAAGGGGAAAAGGAACTGCCTTTTTTCTATCAGTGTATACTGGTATACATTGGTATTCTGATCTCCAACAGGAGGCAGCCAAAGAAGTGAGGGGCTTGTGGGTTTACCCTTTAGGGTACTTTGTGTTTCTGTGGCCAAGCTTATCTGCTGCACCAGAGTGTGAACACAGTTAACATGGTCAGTGAGTGGTCTACAATGACTATGTATTCTGACTGAGTGGAAGCTAAGTATCTGACATAACTTGGGTACATTATTCCATCTACTAGGGGTTAGGAGCACAACAGAGACCTAGTATTATGACAACTGTCCAGTCTCAGGTACCTGAAAAGAAGAGCAAAGAAACTGATGATGATGATGATGATGATACAGGACTGGGGGAGATGCATTGGGCACCTTCCCAGGACCCTACTCACCACCATTTGAGAGAGCACCTTACCCGGAGACTGTGACACAATGACAGAGCCCCCTTCAAGTTCAGTTGGTTCCAGCTGAGGTTCAATGTCTGCAGTCCTTCATTGAGGACTGAGAATGAGAAGATATTTTAACATGAAACATATCCAACAGTAACACATTTCCAAGTTACCATGCTCTATATAATGGTATTACCCAGCATATGTCCCAATTGCTCTCCTCCCTTCTCAGAAAATTCATTGTGGCTGAGGTCCAAGACCTTGATTCGGTAATTAGACTGGGGAAAGAAATAGTGGAGGGAAGGTTCTTTTTCTTTTTTCTTTCTTTTTTTTAACCTACTTCCACCTTTTATCTACTTAATGAAAAGGAGAGGGGATGTTACAGGGTGATCTCAGATCTTGGTTATTTCTTTTTTAAAAAAATATTTTATTTCTCCCCAATTACATGAAATAACAATTTTATAATTCATTTCTTAAAACTCTTGAGTTCTAAATTTTTTCCTCCCCTTTTCCCCTACCCCCATCATTGAGAAGGTAAGCAATTTGACATAGGTTATACATGTGTAGTCACGCAAAACACATTTCTATATTAGTCATGTTATGAAATTGGTCATTCCTTTTCAATGAATGATGGCTGGTAGAAGAATTTACTGCTTCTAGGAAGATACTATGGTTTGACTTTATCCAAAGATGGAAGTGAAGGGAGATGACATAATGACTACCTTTCCTGAAACCAGGCCAGTGGGATTTACTCTCTTGCTTAGCAGTTGCCTAGCTCTACCAATGATCTTCATGGCTTGACTTCCAGAGATTAGTCACTAAATAAACACTAGTTGAATGAAATGTATCCATCCATTCATTCACTGATTCAACCAACCAACATTCCATAGGTGAGTAGTATGCCCCATGGATGCACAGTACTAGGTGCTAGGTGAGATAGAAAGATAAGCAAGATATACTCCTTGCCCTCAAGGACTTCATAATGTAATAGAATGATCAGACATGTTCACAGATAAATCTAATGATAGTTAGAAGATGCTAAGTATGTAGGAGGACTCCAGAGGAAGATGAAATCAGCTGGTAAGTAGTAGAGCTAAAACTGGAACTTGTCTTCCCCTCCAAAACCAGTGTTCTTCCCACTACGCTATGCTGTCTCTCAGTCAGCAGTGGAGTAGGGATAGGTGGCAGGGTGCCTCTCAGGTGCAGGAGAAGAGGCAGAAGGGAGAATATGTTTGAGTAGCTTCCTAATTTCTTACCGTAAGTGCATTGCAGAACATGTGGGCTGTTTCATCATTGAAGTTATTCCCTGCAATGAAGAAGTTGCATGGATAGAATTTATTGGGCCTCTAACTTCCCCCCACACCCTTCTTCTAGTCTCCCTCCCCAACATCTCTTGTGCCTCCCTTTCTCTAACACTTCCCACCACCAATATCTCCTGCTCCTGCCAGCAGCATCTTTATTTCATTTGGGATGACTGGGAATGGAGAAGAGTGATGCTGAAAAAAGAGACAGAAGCAAAAACGGTTCCACATGATCAACATCATCCTTTCACTTCTCTCTCTATCCCCACTTGGGTTATTCTGGGAACTCTGTGGGGTGATGTACAACACTCTATTCTTCAAAATGGCAGTATTAGTTCCACATCTGGGTCCCACCTGAAACCACCAAAATGTGCTCAGCCTTTAGCTTTTTCTACATAACCCTTCATTGGTGTGAAGAAGTGAATTTCCAGTTATTCTGCTGCTAGGTTTGTCTCTGGGATGCCAAATAATGTTTGACTGATTCTTTTCATGACACTGAGGGACTTTTGAATGTATGGGGGTAGAGGGCTACCAAGTCCCCACAGTCAGGTACCTTTGTCTCTTCCCTACCTTTTAAATTTCTTTTTATATGTTGTCTTCCTGCATTAGGAGGTAAGCTCCTTTAGAGGACACACTGTCTTCCTATTTGTATTTGTATTTCCAGCACTTAGAATATGGCTTAGTACATAGTAGGTGCTTAATAAATGTTTGGTGACTAACTACTGACCAATTGCTTCGTCATATAGAAGCACAGAGGGTTCAAGAACCTACTCTCTTTTTTCATCCTTTGCTTCCCCACTCCACACCCTGATCTTGAACTTCACCTGCAAGTTGAATTGACCAGAGTGAAGAAGTATTTTCTAAGAGAAAATCTGTGATAATTTTGGCCCCTGGAGAATCCAAATGATTGTTGGAGACATTCTAAAAGGCAAAACAAATGAGAAAAATACAGCAGATTGCCACGATCACTAACACATGCAATGTAATAGAAAAAAAAGGGCATCAGAAGACCTATGTTCTGAGTCTGCTGTGTAACCTTGACCATTGACCTTTCTGAGCTTCAGTTTAATCATCTGCAAAATAAGATTGGATTAGATGATCTCTAAGGATCTTCCCTTCAAATCCTACAATTATATGCAGGTGGCCAGGGTATTTTTTTTTTAACCTGAGGTCTATAAGGAGGAGATGGAAGCTGAGAGAGGCCTTCAGAAATTAAAATACTTTATTTTTTCAAATGGTTTATCACTCATTGCCTTTGAAAGATTTTTCAACAAGGAAATGGACAATGAGGTCAAGATGCCCATGAATGCCACCAAAATATGGGCAGGAAATGCTTGTTGGAGCATTCCACTGAAAAATAGGACAAGAGCTCCATGGACTTCCTCTGGTACATCAGGCCCTAACATAAATATACCCCCAAAGGAGAGGAGCCGATGGTGGGTTGTGGTAAGGCTGGTGGTAAACCCTGGGTTTGGCTGGCACTGCTGTGGCCTGCTCTGCATTGGGTTTTGAAGCCTGGGTTCAGATAGGGGGAAAAAACTGAAAGGAGGACAGTGTACCAGTTCTTGAATATAGTAATTCTCATGTAGCATCTGCATCAGGGCCAAGGCACCTTCTTCCAGGATCCAGTTGTCTTCTAACTCCAGGCAGGTGATAGTTGTATTGGACTTGGGCCACCACGTGGGAAAGGACAAAGAAAAAGAGTCAGTAGCATTGCCCATTCCCCAAGCACAACCAGAACTCAACTTTACACTTGAACCTTCTGTTTGTATCTGATGAAGCTTACTTAATAAGAGCATGAACTTTTAGGGGGGAGGGGAAGAGATAGGGAATTCAAGTCTCACACTCTCTTCCTGACCTTGGACAATTCATTTTTACTTCTCTGGGCCTTGGATTCCTCATCTGCAAAATGAGGAGGTTGGACTAGGTAGGTAGCTTCTGACAGCCTCCAGCTCTGATCCTCTGAGGCAGCTAGGGAACATGATAGAGTGTGTGCCAGACTTGGAGTCGAAAGCCCTAAGTTCAAATCCTGCCTCAGATACTCATTCTATGACCTTTAACTCTTTTCAGCTTCAAGTTTCCTCTCTGTAAAATGGATTTAGTGATAGCATCTAACTTGAGGATTTGTTGTGAGGATAAAATGAGATAATATATTTAAAGTACTTTGCAAACTTTAAGGCATTACATAAATATTAGCTATTATTATCAACTATATAAGCTATGAATAATATGGGAGAATCCTATGGTAATATTTCCATATTATGGTAATAATGGCAATAATATAGTAATATTTCAATATACACAGTATAAATCTTGTTAGACTTATATGGGATCCTCCATTGAAAAAGATGGGAATATTTGCAGAGATGGGGGCCTACGGATACAGACCACTGCATATACCATTAGATTCTGTTGACACATTGGTTAGTTGTGCTGAAGTGCTTCTCCCCTTCTTCACACATTCCTTTTTATTCTTTGTGACAAGGAGTGGCTTTTAGGGAATATGTGAGAGAAGAATATATCCAGAAAGGAAGATGAGATAAAAACAAAAGTGATCAATAACATTTTTTTAAACAAAGGCTACAAGGAGAATTTGAAGACTGTTTGCAAGAGCCCCTAAAATGATTACAGGACTAGACAATAAGAACTTGGAGAAGAGACTCAAGGGATTCCTAAGTTTTAGATTCTTCATTTGTAAAATGGGTTTAATAATACTTATACCATGTATTTCACATGGTTGTTGTGAGAATCCAGGAAAATACTATATATAAAATCTCCATGTAACAAATCATAAATTTAATCATAAAAAAGCATCAATGGACCCATGATCTCATTGATATGAGCACTCCATTGACCAGTATGGATGATAACACATCTTCACTTTTTCATACTGCCCAATCCTTGTTTATATCCTCCCATAAAATCTTTGTAGAGAATCTATCAAAAGCTCT